>NC_041381.1:608111500-608115143 GCF_002162155.2 Triticum dicoccoides | reverse complement strand
CGCGCCCGGCCCCGGCCGCGCCCGGCCTCTCCGTGCCCGGCCCCGGCAGCGCCCGGCAACACTGCGCTCGACCTCGCGCTCGCCGCGCCATGCTCGTGGTGCTCGCCATGCCGCCTCCGCCATTGGATTCGAGCTCGCTCGTCGGCCTCCCCGCGCGCTGCGAGCTCCCCTGCCCTGCCCTGCCTGCTAAGTGTTTGAGGAAATGTCTGGGCGGACATGTCGAAAATGGGTCTGGCTACCGTTGGCCGTACTCGCAGACCCAAATGAAAAAGCGGATACAGACACACGGAGGGGCGATTCAAATGGACAAAAAGCGGACGAAATCGGTGTCCGTTTGGGTCGGCCGTTAGAGTTGCCCTTATCACCCAAACAACTCAGCATGCGTCACCGGCACATCTGATAGTGACAAGCCAACGTTGACATTTTTTATATCAAACAGTACAAGTCATCCTAGCTCTAGATATCTTCGGTAGGGAGGCCAAGCCTAGCGTACAAGCAATTCTTTCTTCTTCTTTTCTCCTTTTTTTTTTGGTTCGACAATGGTGCAAGCAACTCTTTATTATCCATTTATCCTTTTCATTTTTTGGTTCGACAATGGTACAAGCAATTCTTTCTTCTTCTTTTCTCCTTTTTTTTTGGTTCGACAATGGTGCAAGCAACTCTTTATTATCCATTTATCCTTTTCATTTTTTGGTTCGACAATGGTACAAGCAATTCTTATCCTCATGGTTGATGTCTTAATACATACTACCTCTATTTTTGAATATCAGATTTTTTGATAGTTTAAATTGAATTGCCAAAACGAGATCCCACACACACAAAAAAAGAACTGCTGAAACGAGAGGGACGTTTTGGCTCATGAGCTCATCTACCCCTCCCATGAACAGTAAAATCAAAATAAAGACAAAAAAATTCAAAAAAAAAAAGCTGTTTTTTAATGGAAGATGTTTCATGGCGTGAGGTTCATGCCAAATTTCAGGTCGTTTGGTTATCTGAGTAGCTATCAACAAAAAGGCCGAATTTGGGGCCTGTGAAACAGTGTACTATTCATGTATTATTCGGACCTTTTTTTTGCTGAGAGCAACTCAAATGTCCAAACAAGCTAAAATTTGGCACCAACCTCACGCACGAAAACATCTCCCATTAAAAAATCAGATTTTTTTTTGAAATTTGAAGTGTCTTTTTACTGTTCATGGGGTGCACATGAGCCCAGGCTCAGAAATGGGTATTCGTGCCAAAACGACTTATATTTAGTAACAGAGGGTGTACTACTTAGGGCACGCGTTTGGTAGGCTGCATCATGTTTGGAGCCTTTGTATATGTGACCCAGTTAGGACTGGCTCAGTAAATACAGGCCACAAATCATGTTCTACATGTAGTTTGACAGCCTGCATGTAGACTGTTTGCATCATCAGGGAACCAATTTCTCACTGCAGTTTGGTTGCCTCGTTGGGCTGGGTTGATGCATTACGCGGTGTATTGGGTGCACGACGTATGTTGTGGTCATCCCTTCTCATTAGTGATGACCGTACCACACATGACACTTATATATGCATTTTAAAATAAACATTGTTCCAGTCCTAATTAGTAAACAAATGACAGTTCATCGTAACTACTAACAAATTGCATAACAAATTAACAATCCTATGACTTAATAGGAAAAAGTTCATTTGTGCCTAACTATGTGGGGGTCCACATTCTAGTAGTCTCATGTTGTTGCTTCTTCTTCCTCTGCTACTGCTTCTTATGTTGCTTCTTCTCAAATTTGACCACACCATGGACGGAGGTATCATCATCATTAGCCATCACATCGTCCTTCTCCGGCACAAGCTCATCACAACCCCCTTGTAGGATCCGATTATGGAGGATGCGACATGCAAGAACAAGCTAGCCTAACCTAGGTGGGGAAAGGATGATATGACTTCTGATCCAAAATCTTAAATCTATTCCTCAGAACTCTAAATGCCCTCTCAACCGTAACTCTAAGGGTGAGTATCTAAGATTGAACAATTCTTGTGTAGTCCTAGACTCCTAGTCCCTAGCATAGTTCCTAAAAGGAACTTTTCAGATGGTACCTGGTTTTTTTAAGAGTGGACAAACACCAAGCCGACATGTATAGCCAGTATCTCCTCGTTGAACTTGTCATCGAGGATATTGATGCCCCTGTCAACCCATGTTGTTAGCAAGAATGTTAGTATCATATGCTTATCCTTCACAACCAGCTAACATACATGTGAACTCCAAATCGAAGTCAACAGCAGCAAGCACATTCTGCCTTGTAGTGCTTTCTACCCTTGTATGTTGCAGAAAGTGCCCTTGACACTCTAGCAGTCACATTAGTACTATCTATTGCGCGAATACAATCCGATAATGGCATGAAAACATGATGTTATGGCTATATCGAACAATACAACGATGTCAAGGCATGAACTACAAGTAGTGCTCACCTTGAAATACAGAAACCATCCTGGGTGGCGAATATTGCTAGGAGTTTGCCCTGTTGGTGCCTTGATCATCTCTCCTTTGAGCTCCCCAATAGCATAAAAGACTTTCTTGAAACACCTGGAAATGGTCTCTACTGATCTCCTAAATGTGTTGTGAATAACCCTAAACCTCTGATTATGACCTACAACATGGGGGAACATGGCAACTTGCTCTTCCACAGAGCTATGGATGTTATCTTATAGCGCCTCCCCCCTATTTCTGAACGGCTCCACAAGCTTGGCAAAATGTGCTCTTCGCACACAAAGCATCCACAGAGCCTCTACATCATGGCAGTTTTAGATGTAGTTCGGATTAGCCATCCTCTCCCAATCTCGGATTAACATTGGACCATAACGAAGGACAATTTTATCAGCCCGACGAACATCTCTCTTATGGATCAACATGACCTAGGACTGAATCTCCCAAACAACCAATTCTTTTTGTTCGTCCATAACCTAGGTGGCATCGATGATGCGATGAGCAGTGAAAAAATCGATACTACACCATACTTAACAACCTAACAATTGGCCTAAAAAGGAAGGGGTTTGATAGTTGGACCTGATGACCCGCCCATGGCATAGATGAGGAGGACGAGATGGAGCCAGCGACGAGTGGGAGAAGCAGGTCCTGTTGCTGGAGATTGAACTCGCGGTCACCGCTTCCGTAGATATGAATCACCGCCCCCCACCAAGACAAGAACTGAGGCTGGGTTTATCCTAGCACTAGACATGAGCGAGTAAATAGGGGGCCACTACTAGAATTTGTGCCATCCAACACCAATCAATTTCCTTCTCCCGCCATCTTCACCCATATTTCCCTGCACCGACATGTATGTGGTGCCCCACTTTTGCGCCCGACTCAGCCTGACTCATTAGAAATGACCAATTCGAGTGTTCCTAGCGAGCCAGGCTCTGGGTTGCTTTAAGGTTGGTGCGCGTGCCAGTCGGGCTTTCATGTATGCTACCAAACAAGGTTTTCTTGCATCCAGTGGGCCTCCTTGGGGTGATGCAGGCAATCAACACGCCCTTAGGGCATCTCCAATGCTTACCCTCAAACCGCCCGCAAACCATTCGGGTCTCACGGTCCAGACTTGTTTTGCCATCCAACGCGATCATGTATCAGTCCGCTCGACGGTCTGGATGACTTTTTCTCACAAACC
>NC_041381.1:608101972-608111318 GCF_002162155.2 Triticum dicoccoides | reverse complement strand
AAAAAACCTCCCGCCTCTCCTGCTCTTCCAATCCAACGCATGTATTGCTTCCCGTGCCATATTCATGTCGGCCCAGAGCACGTAGCGGCTGGCATTGAAGCTGCGCGATGCTACCGGACGGAAAGACAACGCTGACCGATGCGAGCTCTCGGGCGTCGCCGCTTAAATGCGGATGCCGCATCTCGAGAAACTAACCCCAGCTGTTGTGCCTCATTGAAGCGGGAATACCGTCCCTTCGCATGGCATGTTCATGGCTATATATGTCGTGCTCCAACGATGCACATTCGCACCTCCTCCTCTCCGAGCCCCTCCTCCTTCCTGAGCCTTTCCAACTCCAGTGATGCCAAAAAATCTTGGTTCTCCGCGCCGACAGGTGGCAACGGCAATGGATCTTTGTCAAGCTTACGGCGTCGCCGCCCTCGCTCTTTGGTTCCCTCGACCCCCATGGCGGATGGCTCCTTCGGCAAGGAGGAGATCATCATATCCTCCGGTGGCGAGGAGGACCAGGCGTCGCCATCGCAGCAGTTGCGCCTCCTCGTGGAGGCCACTCTGACGTACAAGGAATTCGTTTGTCGGATGTAGCTGATGATGGAGCGGTCACGTCGGGAGCATGGCCCCACACTGCCCTCGTCGCTGCGTCTCGTCAAGGAGGAACCGCGATCACCGCCACTGCATGAACGAGGAGCCAGTGTCTCCTCTCAGACACGTCAAGGAGGAGCCAACGTACCCCTACGCAACCGCAGCGACGTCCAGATCGTACGTCGCGTCAACGTACCCCCACGCTAAGCGATCACTCCAGAGGGAGACATACAGGAGGAAGTTGAGCGGCTCCTCTGCGAGCGCCAGGCTACAAGCTTTAGTTCTTTTTTTTAGTTTTCAGTTAAACGGCCAAAATATCGGTCGTTTTTATGTAAATTATGTCTGAATATGAATGAAATCCGACGTGTTTGCTGAAATTTGTACCATTTGTTTAAATCTGGTTTGAATTGTATGCGGTTAGTTTTGGATGACCGGCTTCTGCATCCGAGTCTGCGGACGGATGCGTTTGGGATCAGCATTGGAGACGCCCTTAGTATATGTTTCTGTGTTGCATACTGATAAAAGGGAATGCATAGATGTGGCGATCTTGTTTGCATGCAAGTCAACTTTTGCCTTCCGGTGTCTTGTTGTTATCAGTAGAGCAATATTCTGTGCCCACACTTGTGTCAGTATGACGACGTAGATCCCTGGACCCATGTTCTGTGCACGCGCATAAATATATGGTCTCCTTCTTCTAACTGTGTTTCTGGGCTGTTCTGCTTTTGCTGGATTCCATTTCTCCGGGTAAAACTAATACTAATTGGTTTTGTGCTGATACCAATGTCTTTGCCCTTTTGTCCTAGGTGTTTTCTTCATCCCTTTCTGCAAAAGACGGAGAAAAATGGTTGGGTTTGTTAGTCTTGTGAGTCGGCCTGTATGGGCTGTGCATCGCCAAAGCAGTTCAAACGAGCTCCACGGCATGGGGATGCTGCTCTTCTGGCCAAAGAGACCACTGTTAGGTTGATCTCCTTCCGATCGAGCCCAACGGCTCGACGGGCCCTTGACCCGCGCCCTGATCGGGGGCGCCCAACCAAACCATGGTTGGTGGGCCCCTGTGACCCGCGCTATATAACAGAGGTGGGGGCTGGGGCATGACTCACGAGGTTGAACGTTGCCATAAACTTCACCGAACAGTCCCTACCGATCTAGGGTAAGCACGGTGCTTACGGGAAACACACCACCGCCGCCATCTCTGTCCACGTCGCCGCCGTCTCCACACCACCATGGCCGGCGCTGGATCGAGTTCATCTGCACCAGGAGAAGGTAGGTTACCGGATCTACTAGCCTACTGCGATCAAAGGTCTATCAATGGTATCATACAGGTCGGGCTAGATGATTTCGGTACAAAGAAACAAAAACAGAAAAAGAAAAGAGATCCCTTTCCCAAGAACCCTAACCAGAGGGCAAAGAAATCTCAAAGAAAGTTGTGCCGCCGCTCCAGCCGCGCTGTTCCTCTTGATCCCGAATCGCATCGGCACGCCGAGGATCCGGGACGAAGAACACTACCCCGCAAGGGCCAACGGGCACCACCACCGAACCGCTTGACGGCGGCGTGCTCTCCTTCGGGAGCTCGCGCGCACCGGCAAGGGGGACGGGGGAGGCGCCGCTGTATCGAACAGAAGAGCAAAGCACGGCTCTGTTGGCGTCTCTGATCCCTCTCTCTCACTGGTTTCGGTGGATGGGGCGAAAGGAAAAAGGGGGAGCCTCGATGCACTCTGTCTCTGTCTCTCACGGATGGAACAGGGAAAGGGAAGGCTCGCGCGGCGTGGCTCGAGCCGTCGCCGGCGGCCGGCGTGGCCCCAACCCGCCACATCGGGATCTCTCTGCTCTCTCTCAATCTCTCTGTTGCGGGAGAAGGGGAGATACAAAGGAGAGAAAAGAAGGGGAAGGGGAGAAGGAATGGAGAGGGCTTGCATGGCGCGGTGCTAGCTCGCCGTCGCCGGCAACCGGCGCGGCGCGGTGACCGAGCGGCCGGCGTCGAGCGCCATGGCATGGTACGGGAACGAGGCGAGCGGCGTGCGGGGGGAGGAAATGAGCTAGGGTTTCCCCCCACGACGGCGCTGGCTGGTTTTGACCCAGCGATGCGCACGGTCGGCCGTCGGATCTCAACGAACGGCCCGGATCGGAACCCTGACCCTCTGTTGGCTTTTGGGCCGAAAAGAGGCACGGGCTGGCAGCGCCGGCGCGGGCGCAGCCCACGCGCGCTTGGGCTGCAGGCCGGAGCGAGGCCAGCTCGCGCGGAGCGCAGAGAAGGCCGTCGACCAAAGCGCAGCGTGGCTGAGCCGACGTTCTTTTGTTTTTAATTTTTTGTTTTAATAGTTTTTGTCCAGTTTTTTGGGCAGTCTTCTAATAGATTTTCTATGCAATTTTTTCCAACGAAAAATTTTGTTTAGAAAATAGAAAGGTAAACAGAAAATGTTTCTGAAAATTCAAATAGAAAATTTTCATAAAAAGAAATGTTCATGAATTTTACAGAGAAAATAATAAATTTCATGAATCTTTTATTTAATCAAAGAAAAGTTTCTGTAAAAAGTAAAAAGTTCGTGAATTTTTATTCACGTTTTTCCGCTGCGTAAATAATTATTAGTTCTCTTTAAAAAGAAAATAAAAGTTTAGATAGAATTATGTTTTTAAGAGCATGTTAAAGTAATTATTGAAATGATATGGTTATGTTATTTTTTTCTGACCAACGTTATTAATAACATGATCATGTTTATTATTGAAATTTGAAGGTGCATTTATTTCTAATATTTTGCCCAACGGTAATATAGATTTAATTGCATAGACAAGTTTTAATTTGACCAACGTTAGATTATTGCATATGATTGTTATACTGATGTCACTTAAATTGTGATTTCAGGAGGCTTTCACTTGATGAGTTGCCTAAAAGAAGTTCCGACACTCAGAGATGACAACCACACTGAGTGGAGGAAGAAAGTTGAACTGGCATTTGTTTGTGCTGATCTTGACTGGGTAGTGGAGAAACCACAGCCGGTCAGACCCACAGAGCCAGTAAGAAAGGCCACTGATGATGATGTTGCATGGGCTAAAAAGAAGGGGGACTATGCTCCTTTGGAGCAGTCCTACCTCATAGATAACCAAAAGTGGGTCAATGCAAACAAAATGTGCATGGCATTTATAAAGAATACAATCGAGAGCACCATTGTGGGCTCCATTGCAGAGTGCACTTCCGCAAAGGACTTGCTTACAAAGATAAAGAACCAGTTCACTGGCTCTTCAAAGATATATGCCACCCAAGTGTTAGAGCAACTGGTAACACAACATTACACAGGTGGTAGTCATGGAATAAGAGAGCACATCCCGAGGATGAGCAATATGGCAGCAAAGCTAAAGCCCATGGACGAGGATCTGGAGATCAAACCAAAGCTCCTGGTCCACCTGGTCATGGCTTCACTGCCAAAGGAGTTTGAAACTTTTGTTGTAAACTACAATATGTCACCTGGAACATGGGGCATTGAAAAGACAATAGCAATGCGTGTCCAAGAAGAGGACAGACTCAAAGCTGCACATGGTGGTTCACTCAACTATGTGAAGGATTACAAGAAAAAGAATTACAATCAAAACAATAAAAGTTCTCCTTCAAAGCATGGAAAAGCCCCCTATCAGCATAAGCATCAGCAACAGCCTTTCTCAGTGGACAGAGACACTTGTCTCCACTGCAAGCAGAAAGGGCATTACAAGAAAGACTGCGCTGCTTGGATGAAGTCAGTCATGGCAAAAAGAGGTAACAATATAGTTTCATTTGTAAATGAATCCTTGTATACACAGTTTTCAAAATCCACTTGGTGGATTGATTCAGGAGCATCTGTTCATGTTACAAATTATTTAAAGGGATTCCGTTCGACGCGGGCTATGCTAAGAAGAGAAAGACGCATTGAAGTCGCAAACGGAGTTGAAGCAGAAGTTGAAGATGTCGGTGACATCTCCTTGGAGTTAGCTGATGGATTCAATCTTCTACTTAGAGATGTTTTATTTGTTCCATCATGTCATAGAAACTTAATTAGTGTTTCTTGTTTGGACAAAGATAATTATGAATGTTATTTTGACATGGCAGGTGTGCCATTTGGTATAATCATGCTTATGTGGGTGATGCTTTACTATAAGATGAGCTTTATTTGTTATCACTTCGTGAAAAAGTTTATTCTGTATGCAATGTGAAAGAACACGTTTCTGTGTCGAATAAAGAACAAAAGAAACGAAAGAGAACATTCGACTCATCAAAATTATGGCACTGTTGCTTGGGCCATATTTCCAAGGGGAGAATAGAAAGATTAGTCAAGAGTGAAATTCTTCCTCCGTTAGAATTCTCAGACTTAGAACCATGCATCGATTGCATTAAAGGAAAGTATATAAAAAATCAAAAAAGGTGCAATCCATAGCACAGGCACACTAGAAATCATCCACACTGACATTTGTGGACCATTTCCGGTGAAAAGTGTGGATGGATATGACTCGTTCATAACATTCACAGATGATTACTCTCGCCATGGATATATTTATCCAATTAAAGAAAGATCTGAAGCATTGGATAAATTTAAAATATTCAAAGCTGAAGTTGAAAATCAACATGATAAAAGAATAAAGATAGTCAGGTCCGACCGTGGGGAAGAGTACTATGGTCGGCACACTCCATATGGCCAAGTCCCTGGACCTTTTGCAAAGTTCTTGCAGGAGACTGGCATAGTAGCCCAGTATTCAATGTCGGGCGAGCCTCAGCAAAATGGAGTAGCTGAAAGGCGCAAACGTACACTTATGGATATGGTGCGCAGTATGATGAGTTATTCCAACTTGCCATTGGGATTATGGATGGAGGCGCTTAAAACCGCCATTCACATTCTCAATAGAGTACCAAGCAAGTCGGTGCCCAAAACACTGTACGAGCTATGGACTGGAAGGGTGCCTTCTCTACAACACTTCAGGGTGTGGGGGTGCCCTGCTGAGGCCAAAATGTTTAATCCAAACATTGCAAAGCTAGATCCCAAAACAGTAAGTTGCCACTTCATTGGCTATCTAGACAGATCAAAGGGTTTTCGTTTCTACTGCCCAGACAGATATACAAAGTTTGTAGAAACGAGACATGCAGTCTTCTTAGAGGATGAAATGATGAGGGGGAGCTTGGTAGCTCGGAAAATTGATCTTGAGGAGAAGAGGGTGCATGCACCTAATCCGATGATTCAGGAGCCATTTTTCTCACTACCAGTTGCAACTCCACCCATGACAACTGTGGGGGCAAACCCAGAACCTGTCAGTCAGGAGCTGACTGAACCCGTTGTTGAGCATGAAAGGGAGGTGCAGCAGCAAATTTTAGAAGAAGTGCCAGAAGTTGAGGCACAGAATGTGCCAGAAACGGAGGCCCTTAGAAGGTCTACAAGACCAAGAAAGTCAGTTATTTCTACCGACTTTAAAGTTTATAACATAGAAATGGTTCATATGGAAAAAGATCCCACCTCATATGAAGAAGCCATGAGAAGCCCTCATTCATCGATGTGGATGAAGGCAATGGAAGACGAGATGAAATCAATGAGTTCCAAGGATGTTTGGGACTTAGAGGAAATTCCTAAAGGAGCCAAGACAGTAGGCTGCAAATGGGTCTACAAAATTAAGTATGACTCTAAAGGGAATGTAGAAAAGTATAAAGCACGACTCGTGGCAAAAGGATTTACACAAAGAGAAGGGATAGATTATAATGAGACATTTTCTCTGGTCTCATGTAATGATTCCTTCAGAATCATAATGGCATTAGTTGCTCATTTTGATTTAGAGTTACATCGAATGGATGTAAAGACGACATTTCTCAAAGATTTAGAGGAAAATGTCTACATGAAACAGCCCAAGGGTTTTATCATGGAAGGCAAGGAAAATATGGGATGCCGCCTAAAGAAATCCATTTATGGATTAAAGCAAGCCTCTAGACAGTGGTATTTAAAGTTTAATCAAATGATTAAAAGTTTTGGATTTAAAGAAAATATTAAGGATAACTGCATTTATGCAAAGTTTAAAAATGGGAAATATATTTTCCTAATCTTGTATGTGGATAACATTCTGCTTGCTAGCAGTGATGTTAGTCTACTACAAGAAACAAAGAAGTTCTTATCCTCGAATTTTGACATAACAGATCTTGGTGAAGCATCATATGTTTTGGGCATAGAAATTCACCGAGATAGAAACAGTGGAGTCTTAGGATTATCGCAGAAAGCATTTTTAGAAAAGGTTCTTAAAAGGTATAATATGCATGCGAGTAAAGCCACACCTGCTCCCATAGTTAAGGGCGATAGTTTTGGGAAATTCCAATGTCCCAAAAACCAGTATGAGATTGATCAAATGAAAGGAGTACCATATACTCCGGCAGTTGGCAGCTTGCAATATGCACAAGTGTGCACTCGCCCTGACTTAGCCTTTATCACCGGGGTACTCAGTAGATATCAAGAGAATCCAGACATAGAGCACTGGAAGATGGTAAAGAAAGCATTGCGTTATGCGCAAGGCACGAAGGACTACATGCTAACATACAAGAGATCTGATTCCCTAGAGATAAAAGGGTATTCAGACGCAGATTTTGCGGGGGACAAAGATGATAGAAAACCCACGTCAGGATACGTATTCACCCTCGCTGGGGGAGCTATTTCGTGGAAAAGCTCCAAATCGATGGCTGCATCATCCATGATGTATGCAGAATTCATAGCATGCTTCGAAGCCATGGGGCAGACGATATGGCTAAAGGGAGATGTACCCGACTTGAAAGTGGTAGATTGTATTCACAAACCACTAAAAATGTACTGCGACAATCAGGCCGCAGTATTTTATGCTCACAACAAGTCGAGTAATGCTGCCAAAACAATAGAGATAAAGTATTATGTTGTGAAAGATAAAAACCAGGATCAAACTATAAGTCTCGAACATATAAAGACAAAAGATATGCTTGCGGATCCGCTAAGGAAAGGCTTACCACCCAATGTGTTCAAGAAATACTTAGCCGGCATGGGTTTAAGGGAAAGCCTTATGATTCCTGGATAAGCCCAAAAGGAACATAATTTGTTTCTGAACAAAACGTATGTTGTAGCTGAATGATTCTATCGGCAATTGAGCTGTGACGATGAAACATGCTCTATGTACCAATATGTGATGAAACAAATAAAATAGAATGTATAAGGTTAAAAGTAAAGTTGAGATCAAGGGGGAGAATGTTAGGTTGATCTCCTCCCGATCGAGCCCAACGGCTCGACGGGCCCTTGACCCGCGCCCAGATCGGGGGTGCCCAACCAAACCATGGTTGGTGGGGCCCTATGACCCGCGCTATATAACAGAGGTGGGGGCCGGGGCACGACTCACGAGGTTGAACGCTGCCACAAACCCCATCGAACACTCCCTACCGATCTAGGGTAAGCGCGGTGCTCACGGGAAGCACACCACCGCCGCCATCTCTGTCCACGTCGCCGCCGTCTCCACACCACCATGGCCGGCGCTGGATCGAGTTCATCTGCACCAGGAGAAGGTAGGTTACCGGATCTACTAGCCTACTGCGATCTAAGGTCTATCAACCACATGTAAGAACTTCTAGCTCCTGCTTTTCTTTCTGGTGATTTTTTTCAGTGCAAGAATGAGTCCATGCGTTTCCCCTGTCGTTTAATTTCTACTCCCTTCGTTCTAAAATAGATGATTCAACTTTGTACTAACTTTAAGACAAAGTTGGTATAAAGTTGGGTCATCTATTTTGAACGGAGGGTGTACTAACTAATTTCTTCCCGCATGCATGCAGTTTCTTTGGATGAAGTGAAAGCCCTCTACGAGTTCTTTGAAAAGATTAGCTATTCTATATTCAAGGATGGGCTCATTCACAAGGTATATATCAGGCCTGTTATATCTTCTTTTAGCTAGGCTAATCTTCTCGCTGAGGCAGCAAATTCACCATGTGGTTCCTTCTGAAAATTCTTTTTTTTTTAACAGGAGGAGTTCCAACTTGCTCTCTTCAGGAACAGCAATCGGAAAAGCCTTTTCGCCGATCGGGTCAGTTCATAATTCTATTCCAATGCTCTAAATAGCTATAATTTCTTCAACAATTTGGATGTCCTTTAATTTTGGCATGACGGCGTGTACTGTGTACAGCAAGATGAGACAGTAGTTGGAGCCTGAATATTATTATCTGTGATATCTCATATTGGATCAACCGTCTAACCTGTTAACATGTGTATTCGACTATTGCAGATATTTGATCTGTTTGATATGAAGCGAAATGGTGTGATCGAATTTGATGAGTTTGCTCGGTCCCTCCAATTTTTTCACCCGGATACACCCATGGCAGACAAGATTGCATGTACGAAACCAGCCACCCTTTTCTCCCAATGTTATATTTTGTGTGCCAATGTTGTAAGACATGACTAGCATTTCATAAATTCTGGGTGCAATTCAAGTAGCTGTAGCCTATTACTATATACTACTCCCCCCTTCCTAAATATAAGTTCTTTTTAGAGATTCCATTATAGAGATTACATTCGAATGTATATAGACGCTTTTTAAGTATAAGTTCATTCATTTTGCTCTGTATGTAGTTTATAGTGAATATCTTAAAAGACTTATATTTAGGAACAGAGGGCATCCTTTCCCAAATATAAGTCTTTCTAGGGTTTCCAACAAATGACTACATACGGAGCAAAATGAGTAAATCTACACCTAAAATATGTCTTTATACATCCTTATGCAGTTTGTAATGCAATCTCTAAAGAGACTTATATTTAGGAACAGAGGGAGT
>NC_041381.1:608098467-608101790 GCF_002162155.2 Triticum dicoccoides | reverse complement strand
CCACACACACACACAAAAAAAAAACGTATAAAGAGTAGTACGGACTTTTCACAAATTGTATTCACTTTTCTACATAGAACGTATATCCTGTAGGTTCGTATATATGTGCTTCTCCTATTTAACATCTGGAGGATTCTTTCTGGCAGTTGCATTCAGACTATATGACCTGCGAGGCACCGGCAGCATTGAACGTGAAGAGGTTTGTACTCCCTCCGTCCTGAAATACTTGTCGGAGGAATGGATGTATCTAGACGTATTTTAGTTCTAGATACATCCATTTTCATGCATTTCTCCGACAAGTATTTTCAGACGGAGGGAATATTGTTTATTTACTGAAGATGAAGACTATCATTCTGCACATAATCATGTCAACTGAATATACTACTTTGAGGCGTTTTGAACACACTACCACGCACTGCGGTTTGCAGATTTAGATGGTTATCCCTTCAGCTCTGTTAGTACATTCAGCTTCATCAATCTATTACTGTATATACTAAAAGCAAAATACGGAGAGAAAGAAAAAGAGAAATCTGCTAGAGATTCTCACAGAAACCAGAAACATCAGGCCATCGATCTGGTGGACCGTCTTCAATTATTAAATCATAGCCATTAGATGTTTATAAATGTATCTACTTGCATTCTTTGTCAGGGCCCATATTTTAATAGACATCATAGATACAGCTTTAGAAAATGACAAATGCTTAAAATTATATTTTTAATGATGCCTTCGCATGCTAGTGGGAAAAATAGCACAAAAAACATTATATGCGCTAAGTATAGCACGACACTCTACCTTTACAATTTGACGGTTTGAGTACTTACTGAACCTGATCATTTGTGCAGTTGAAGGAGATGGTGCTTGCAATCCTAAATGAATCAGACCTACTTCTTTCTGACGATGCTGTCGAACAGATGGTTGATCAGGTACGAGTACGCCACAACCAGATGAAATGTTGCCGTGCAACAAGCGTTCACGAAATAGGCTTTAGCCCCGCTATATAGATATAGCAACCACCCGATACAACAAAGAATACAATGCTGGGGCAAACAGCACAAGCAGGCCCAAAAGAAACAAAAGAGAAAGAAGAGGAAAAAAAATGTCGACAGCGTCGGATCGACGAAAACGACGATGACCCGTAACCGCTGCGCCACCGGAGATTTACCACCTCGCACCTAGCATCTCGAACCTCCGCATACCAAGCAACACCTTCAGGAAGGGAAACGACGACGACGCTGCTGCCCGGACAAGTCCTAGGGTTTCCCTGGTACACGGAGGGGCCGTGGGGAAGGGGAATACCCAACGCCCTTCAGGAAGGAACGGTGGCGCCCACAAGCGTCACCGCGTCGGTGCCGATAAGCCGGCAGGGATTTCTCCCCTCCACCAATCACCCACATCCCCGAATTGTCCGATGCGCTCCACCACTCATGCCGCCCACCAACATGCACCACCATGGTCTTGCCGTCATCACCGCTGCCTCACCATGGTCAGCGAAGCGAGACCGACGAGGTCGAAAGGGAGCAGACGGAAACGAGGAGCGGCGGCGACAACAGCCACGTGGGAGGAGACAACCTCCACCGCCGTCGGCTGTCACCGACCGAACGCGGCGAGAGGAGCATTTTTTTTAGAACGAAGGCTCCAGAAGAGCCCGGCTTTGAATTAACAAAGCCATCAACCGGCCAGGATTGCAAACTCGAAACCAACACAAGAAAACGAAAAAACGACAAGATACAGAGGCGCTGGACAACAACACACAAGCCTCACACACACCCAGCTAAATGATCGAACAAGGAGACACGCAGCTCGGGGATGTGTAGGTCCTCATTCGCATTCAAATCACCAGGGAGAAGGATAATGACAGCACAGGAGCAGCCATTCTGACGGCGAGGGAGGGCACGCCGTCGCCAAATCACCAGCGCCCCAGATTGCCATGACCTCCCAGCCTAGTGTCAAAGAAGACCCCTGTCTCCTCGCCTGGCTCGAAGGCGCCGAACCGTTGACAGTGTAGCAGTTCACCCTAGAACCTGGGGGGAAAGACACCGGCAGGCTGCATCTGGAAAGGAACCTAGCTCACCCGCCTAGCCTCAGAATGATCTCATGGAGCAGAGCACCACCCAACACCCACAGACTGGACACGAAAGAGAAAGAGCTGCTGGAACGGAACGAACGGAGGAGCAGTAGCATAGCGTCCCTGTAGGCGAAGAGCCACTGAGATCTCGTCGCAGACAAAGAAGACCAGCTACTGCCGCCGCTGCACACTCAGCGCATCGCCGAGGAGCCCACTGCCCACCTAGCTCCCAAAAACGGCGCCTTCAGGAAGGACGCGACGCCAAGGGCGCCGCCGCCGCCCAACAGAGTTGAGGTTTTCACCCGAAGACTAGAGGGATGGGGGGGGCGATGGATCTGACCTGGACGACGCCTCCAGGGAGGGGAACGGCGCCATGAGCGTCGCCGCCGCCAAGACCGACAAGGCCGGCCTGGAATTTCTCCCGGTCTTCGAATCCCCACCTCCACCACCCACCGATGCAAGATCCGGCGGCCCGCAAAGAAGCCGGAAAGATCTGGCCGGGGCGGAGCTTTCGAAACAGGGGGCAGGGGCGGCCAGATCTGGCGCCACCGCGAGCCACAACCGCCGCAGCACCAGGGCTCCCGTCCACCGGGGCACCCGCCATCCACACGGCCAGGAGCGCCGGTCCATGCCCGCGCCACCGCCTGCCGCCGGGCCGGTGACGCCTCGCCGACCAGGGCCGCCGCCCTGGGGAACACGGCCCCCCGCAGCAGAGGCAGGGGCGCCAGGGCCCCGCCGCCACCTTCCTCGGCGGCACCCCGGGCTTGCCCGGCGGCGGCCTCAGGCAGCGGCGAGGGGGAGGGGAGAAGAAAGGGGGGGCGGCGGAGCTAGGGTTTGGTGCCCCCGAGTCGCCCGAGCAGGGGCGACGCGGGGGGGGGGGTCTCAGTATGCTGGAGTCTCCGCGAGAGGAGCATACCGGGCCCTCGAGGCCCGTCCGAGCCCAAAAGGGGCTCGTGAAGCACCCTTCGCCGCGCTGCAGTAGGCGTACCGCCGTCTCCACAACCCCCCGCACAAGCCGCACCTCCTCTACCCCTGACGGAGCCGCCGCAGACGAGATCGAGCCAGGCCTGCCCAGACCCAGATGGGGCCCACAAGGGGGCCAGTTCTGGGCCGGGAGAGCGTCGCCACCATCCACCGCGCCAGCCCGCCGCTAAGTGGCCGCGTCACCGCCCCCTAGCCACCCGGAGCCACGCCGCCAGAGCAGCCGCCGTCGCCAGAACCTCTGCAGACCGAGGAGCACCGCCGCGGGTCACCCCC
>NC_041381.1:608072656-608098388 GCF_002162155.2 Triticum dicoccoides | reverse complement strand
CGACACCACGCGGGAAGGGCCCGGTGGCGCAGGCCGGTGGCGGTGGGAGGAGCGCTAGGGGAGGGGGGTGCTGGGGGCGGCGAGAGGAGCCCCCGTTCGCCTCGCTCGGGGAGACGACGCGGGAGGAACGAGAGGGAGGGAAGAGAGGAGCGGGGAGAGGAGAACCCCGATCTGGCCTGCGCGCTAGCGAGGCCCGCCGGAACCAGCCGGGACCGGGCGGGGAAGGTGGCGGCGGCGGCGAGGGTTACGGGTCGAGAGGGTCAGTTAAGCTCCAGCTACCTCCAACTTTAGCACCACACCGGGGTTTTTTTCAACCTTCTGTTTTTGGTTTATCTAGAATAGACCCTGCAACAAGCGTTAACACTCAGAATGGTGCATATGCACCTAGGAGCCAAAGGCAATTACCGATGAACACTATGCTGACTTATATCCGACAGACATTCAAAGAGGCAGACCTGAACGGCGATGGGAAGATAGATCCCGACGAATGGAAAGCATTCACAAGTGCGAATCCAGCCTTGCTGAATTACATGACTCTCCCATACCTAAAGTAAGTAGTCCCACTATATTTTCAGCTTTGGAAAACAATGCTGAGATTGAGAAGATGACTTCTTGACTGACATCCGAGCATGCTGTGATGCAGGGACATGACCATGCCGTCGTTCCCCAGCTTTGTTCTCTACTCTGTAACTGGCGATGAAGGGTTGTACTAGATGCCATCAGCACAACCTTCTGAGCTTCTCTCATGTGGCTTGTGTTTTTCTTTTCGTTCACTGTATAATTTTTTGGGTTATGAAACATGGCTTTGTAGCAGAAACTGTAATAACAGAATGTGCACTGAGAAATGGTAGACACCAGGTCAAGAGCTGACAGTTTGGCATATCACTCTAATCGTTACATTTGCAACATCTAACAGTTTGGCCATTTATATGGATTCTTGTCGGTGCATTTACAGCCGAATATACCTGCATTTATCCGAACTATCAAAACCCGACTTTTGAACCCCATGACTCTCAAAGTATGCATGTACAAGCAGCTAATGGGGCAATATTCACCTTCTTCTGGATGGTCTTGTCTAGAGTGCAACATTTTTTTTTGAACGAAGACGCTAGAAGCGTCCGGCTTTAAATTAATAAAGCCCCCAGGCAGAATTCACACACAACATAATTCTTACAAACCAAATAACCAAGTCTGCGAGCCCACGGCTCTGAATAAAACTAGGTAGGGCAGACAGAAGGTCTAGAACACAAAAGCGGAGCCTCAAGACGCAAGATGGATCGGTTGAAAGTCATGCAGTCGTCCCTTGTCGCGCCTTCACCATGGTGCTCTTGATTAGCTCCATCGCCTCCTTCATGCGATCCTCGTCACGCTTCTTCCCCAACGGCGCCCAAACCTGTAGAAAAATGTGATATTTGAAGATGATATCAGCAGGGTGGGCCGGGAACTTATGCTCAATCGTAATTTTGTTCCGGACCGTCCAAAGGGACCATAACAGCGCCCCAACGCATCGCCAGACTACCCTGGCATTAGCCCCACGTTGTGTCGTTAAGATAGAGAGCAAATCGCGGATAGACTGCGGATTCCAGTTTTGATTGAAAGCGTCTCGAACCGCACTCCATGCAAATCTAGCGAGCAAACAACCAAAGAACATGTGGTTAGCGTCTTCCCCTAAGCCGCAAGTGGTGCATGTTCCATCCGCCGGCCCATTGCGTTTGGCCACATTGTCGGAGGTTGGTAAGCGGTTTCGGAACATCTGCCACAAGAAAATCTTGATTTTGAGAGGTATACCGGCCTTCCATAGCCCCCTAGCTATGTCTAGAGTTGTACCCTCGGATAGCTTGTCATATAAGGACTTGACCGAGAACTTCTTGGAGGCTGTCAACCTCCACGAAATTGTATCCGGCCCCATACCACGGGTCAAACCACCCAAGTCGGCCGACAGCAAGTCCCAACTGGCAGCCTCCGTCGTGTCGAGCGTCCTAATGAATGATATAGCCGGTGGCTGAACACACAGCGCATCGGCCACCAGAATGTTGGTGTTCGTAGCCAGTTGGTACAGTTCCGGGTCGGCTTGCCACAGCGGCCCCTAGCCCCACCAATGATCAAGCCAAAACCGTGTGGACTTGCCGTCGTTCACGCCGAACTGTGGACCCACTGTGAAAGCCGGACACACCGCTTGGATCCCTTTCCAAAAGGCCGAACCGTTGTTCGAAGCATTGAACAGGTTCCCATCCGGGAAATATTTAGCCCGAAAGATGTCGGCCCAGAGTCCCGACCCGTTTTGGGCCAGACGCCACCACCACTTAGAAAGGAGGGCAACGTTCATGAGTTTAGAGTTCAGCACACCCAGCCCGCCAAATTTTTTTGGCCTACACACCGCAGCCCATTTGACTAAGTGATATTTGCGCTTTGTCCCAGGCTCCCAGCTCCCTCCCAAAAGAACCGAGAGCGCGGAGTGTCGAATCTAGCATGAACCCCATCCGTGAGTAGAAACTTACCCATTGTGAAGAGAGGGAGGGAGGACAAGCTCGAGTTAGTGAGAATAAGCCTAGCCGCCGAGGACATAAACCGGCCCCTCCAAGGGCTCACCCCATTTGCGACCTTCCCATATAGAGGTTCCCATTCCACAATGGAGAGTTTCTTGGTCGAAATCGGACGCCAAGGTACTTAATCGGGAAGCTCCCCAGCTTGCAATTAAGTAGATTGGCAATCCGAGCCCTTTCCGGATAGAATCTCAAAAGCGATTAACAGAAGCTTAATGGTAGCTATGCTTTGATCTCGGGCTCGAACAAGAGCATCATGTCATCGACGTATTGCAAGTGCGTGACCCCACCAGGGATGAGGTGGGGTACTAACCCTTTAACATGCCCTGCTACACGCTCTTTGTTAATCATGGCCGCCAAGGCATCCGCAACAAAGTTAAAAATAAGAGGCGAGCTTGGATCTCCCTGCCGAAGGCCCCGTTTGTTACGGAAGAACTTGCCCATGTTGCCATTGATAGTGACCGCCGTGTGCCCACTACCCACGAGGTGCATGATGCGATGCACGAAACCTGCCTCAAAACCCTTTTTGAGGAAGACTTCTCGCACGAACTCCCAGTTCACGCGATCATAAGCTTTCTCGAAGTCTAATTTGAGGAGCACGCCCTGGGCCCTAGTGCGCTTTAACTCGTGAACGATTTCTTGCATTGCAATTGGGCCCTCCAAGATGTTCCTACGCTTAAGAAAGCCCGTCTGACTAGTGATAATAACCCGTTCAGCGATCGGGGCCAGTCGTGCAGCATAGGCTTTCGCACAGATTTTGAAAGGCACATTAATCACGGTGATGGGCCTAAAGAGCTTAATGTTATCGGCCCCTTTCACCTTAGAAATCAGGCTAATGGCCTCGTAGTTTAGACGAGAAAGATCGACCCTACCCATCGCAAAGCCGTTGACAATGACATAGAACAGATGCTTTAGGCAGGGCCAAAACTTTTTGAAAAACTCAACAGGCCACCCATCCGGGCCTGGCGCAGTGCTGGTCTTCATGCCGTCTAGGGCCTGATCGATTTCCTCGTGCGTAAAGGAAAGGGCAAGCCTGCCGTTCCCCTCAGGGGAAACACGCTCCGCATGATCCCACAGATCATCGCGCAAGCAGATCGGTTTTTCGTCGGCCATCCCCAAAAGGCCAAAGGAAAACTCGTAGATATGGGCCTCGATTTGATCCTGAGTCAACAGGAGCCCGTGGTTGGCATGCAAACGAAGGATGGATCACTTCCGTTTCCTCCCGTTCGCATAAGCGTGGAAGTAACCGGTATTAGCGTCCCCTTTCGTGACCCACTTGATTCTGCCCCTACGGCGCCAATATTCCTCCTCTGCTCGTAAAATCGCCGTGACTTGGTTTTCCAAGTCGTACCTATGGGCCCACTCCTCCTCCGAGAAAGGCCGGCGATCAGCTTCCGCATCTATCCGCGCAATTGCCTCTACAATGCATGCACGAGCCTTCTTGGACTCGCCACCGTAGTTAGCGCCCCACCCTCGCAGGAAAGCCCGCAGCTTTCCTGCAGCCGTATTCCAGCACTCCGCTGGTCCATGTTGAGGCCCCAATTGGGCACAGATCGATCCCCATCGATCAACCCCCATCTGGGCGAAACCCTCCGCTTCGAACCACGCCGTTTCAAAGTAAAACCTAGGGCTACGACGAATGTGTTCCCCCCCAGAGGAGAAGATAAGTGGGACATGGTCCGAACCAATGCGCGTCTCAGCCACTAGAAAGCACGTGGGGAACAGAACCTCCCATTCAGGCGTAAAGAAAACCCGGTCCAGCACACTACGAACCGGTTGGTTTTGTTTGTTAGTCCAAGTATATCTAGCCCTGGTCCGAGCCGCTTCGCGCAAAGCAGCCGCCGCAATTGCATTATTGAATAAGGAAACCCTAGTCTAGTCAATGTTGTTGTTATTCTTGTCCACCCCCGAGCGGATCAAGTTAAAATCGCCACCAACAACCACAGGGATGTTGATAGCCCGCTTGGCCCCAACCAGGTTAGTCAGTTCGAGCAAGAACGCAGCCGATCTGGCATGTCAAGAGTGCAACATCCGAGATGATATTCTTGTTTTTTTTTTGTTTATTCGTTTGCAAATTTTCCATTGATCTCCTTTGATTATTTCTAAATTCTGGAGTTTTTTGTAATGTCCTAAACATTCCTCCGTAATTTTTTGAATCATTTGTGCTTTCTGCTAGGACCTTCGGAAATTTCGTGTGGAATTATTCGGCTTTCTATGTTTAATTTGAAATTAGCTGTCGTGTGAATCAAGTAGCCTGAATTATTCAGTTTCCCCATCTACCCGTGACCAAATGGCAGCAGGGTTTAGGGAGATCTTCCCCGTGGTAGGAGGGGATCCCACCTTCCCCTCAAAGTCATCCGACTGGAGTTTGCCGCCGATGCAACCAAACGATGCCTTAAAGAGTACGGCAGGCCCTCCCGCGGCACATCACACATGTTGTATGGGGACATGACATCTGTGTCTTGGAGAGGGCGGACGCACAATTTTGACTTCCGGCACAGGGACAAAACGATGTTAAATTTTGTGTTTGTGTGAATGGACGTGACTCTACTTCTAGGAAACTGGCGATAAACTCAGATGTTGATCCAAAGGAGTGCTTCATCCGATCTGTAGAAACAATATAAATAGAGACCCATAGAAATATTCTGGCAACACTCACAAAGTTTCAAAGATGGTATACAGATGAACTCACAATACATGAAGGCTACCGACACCAAGTGAACAATAAGTTCTAACTTAAACAGGGTTCCCCAATGATAAAGTTTCAACATCAAAGTTCATTTCTTTTGTCCACCAGTTCCTGTGCTTCTTTCACGAGGGAAGCCAGACTCCTGAAAGGCTCCCGCGTGGTTGTAGCGCCACTGTCTTCCTGAATGTAAAAAACCATAGAGCCATCAAAAAGAAACATCTCTTTTGAAGCTGTAGACAGAGTGTCCATCAAGCTTAACAGTTCTTCTTTCATATAGTCGCCCCTGTGTTTCATCATTGATATGACCATCTTACATGTAAGCTTCAGAATTGCCAGGTGTTCAGACCTGCGATGCATATATTTTCCTACAATCTGCTTGAGCTTCATTGGGAAGCTAGATACACCATCCATAGGGGTAGTTGATTCAAACAGAGGAGTCAAGTCCTGATCTGCACTGATCAACGTCTCACATACTGTCACACAAAGAGATAACAAGCAAATCATCACCCCATACTCGCTCAGCTTGCGGTCTTGCTGATTAGAGGAAGACGTGTTGTTGCCCTCGGCATTAACTTGTGAATCACCAGATTGGTTTTCAAGGTCAGTTTCTGGTTCTTGGAACCTGACTTGGTCAACTAAAGTTCCTGTTTGTGTTTCTTCTGATGCCCAACAAACTATCTCTCCAAGCACCTACAACGACAAGAATATATTCAGTTTGAACTGACTTAATAATAATTGAAAGCACTAGCTATATTTTGCATCGACTGTCGAGGAGAACAAGACAAGAATGATGGCAACAATTAATTACCTTTGTAACTGCATCTGTCATGACTTTCTTTAGCCTTTTGACATTTTCATCATCATTGGTACTAGTACAATGAATACATAGATATTCCAGGATTTCTGTTGCAATTAATCGGAATGTACCATTTTCAAGAATCATTATAGTGAGATTGTTAACAACATTATCGTTGGCCATAATGATACTCTTGGCACCCGTTTCAGTTTTGGAGCATAGAGCTATCAACGCACTAGCTGCTGCCGCTCGTCTGTCCTCCTTGTCCTTGTTGTCATCAGTCATAATGTCTACTAGCAGCATCTCTATGAATTTTTCTCTGCCTGCATTCTCGAGGATCAAAGATGTATCCATGTATAGGAACCTGAGAACCAGAATAGCATATTCCTGCAGCTTTTGATCACATTTGTCACACTCGAGAATCCTCCCAATGGTGCTGATCGCTTCCTTACTGCTTGAGATTTTGCTGCGCAGCATGGTGCCAGTCTTCCCAGTAGCAGCCACCATGAGGTTGATAATCACTTTGAGCGAACCCTCTACTATGCTATGCCATGCATCATGATCGATTTGGTGGAGTAGGTCAGAGGTCACAGGAGCCATGATCTTTTGGAGCAGACGCGGGGTGTCGAGCATGATTCTGCAGTTGTCATTATTGGTCGCGAGCTTGCCAAGGATACGAAAACCTTGCACCATTAGCTCCTTGTGGGCGTTAAGAAGTTCACCATCACTGTCCCCTTTAGCATCACGATCAAGTGACCGCAGATGGGGAGCCATTTTGTCCCATTTTTGCTGATATATCTCCTGTGCCCATTCTAGCTGGTAAGGTTGGAGTAAACTGTATGCTTGGAATGTGTTGATGAGGGAAGATATGTAGTCAACCCCCCTTGGGAACTCGTCCAGACGGATGCCTTGAGCAATGTTGGCCACAATCCTCGCGGCACACCCCCTCGTCTCTCTGTCACACATGCTTCTCAAGCTTAAAGTCTGCAGCAGTTTCTGGAGTACGGCGGAGGACGCAGACATGATCTGATGCTTCATGAGTATGTGCTCCTCCATGAACCTCTTCAATGTCCACTGATCGTACATGATATTTTCTTCATTGTATTTCTTGCCGACCATCTCCATTCGTCTGGCGAACGCATCCAGGATCCTGACCCCTGAAACATAATCATTAGGTGACTTGGACCACATCAGGTCAATAGCATATGTGATGAGGTTTCTTCCTCTTGCGAACGATGGGTCCTTTTCGCATCCCACAATAGTTTCGTGTAAGTAGTCCGAGATTCCAACACGAGCCTCATCACCAAACTCCCTTGCTTTAACTATTCTGTTCACCACAGGTCCCTCCGCAAAACCAAATACGGTTTTGTAGCAGAAAATCACACCCTGGAGTAGAGCAATGGAATACAGGACGTCCAGCGCTGGCTTCAGGTTTCCAAGTCCGTCAGCATCACGCCCGTAATCGTGTTGTATCAGACGCCACACAGAAATCCCCGAAGAGATTAACAACCCAAACATGTAGACAGCTGCCAGAGGGCACAAGAGAATGACAAATAATACTAGTTGAACAAGCGCTAGAACATTTGCTAGCACCTGGCGTTTACGCTGCAAAGGGTTGTTGTCAATCACGGCATAGCGAATAGATAAAATGGCCAAAACTGAATCCCAAATATAGCTCAGCTTTTCAGTCAGAAGAACGTCGAAGATCCTGTTATTTGTTGTACCTCAAGTTAGGTCCGATCCAACACAATAAGAAGATCGATTGAACCACAAAAAGGAAAGAAGGAACTAAAGCAAATTAAGTTACCTAATGTCCATTATGAAATTTCCTAAGTGGGCTATTGATGCTATTACTTCTCAAATGGCTCATTTTTCTGGGGTAATGTTGGAGACAATCATAAGTAGCACCTTGCCAAGTGGGGAATGGTCTCCCAAAGGAAAGAGTGGGGTGGATTGGGGGTCCCTAATCTTAGGGAATTCAATATGTCCCTGCTTGCTGCCTGGAGTAAACGTTTTTTTGATGATAGGGATAGTGACCGGAAGAAATTGCTAGAGTACAAGTATAATATGGATAGACCAAACATTCTTTGGGCTAAGGCTGGAGTAGGCTCTCCCTTCTGGAAGAGCTTCACTTGGGCTTGCTCTGCTGCCAAAACTTTTTATAGATGGGTCTCTGGGAATGGGAGAAGTATCTCCTTTTGGCATGATACCTGGGTGGGTGATTGTTCACTCAAAACTAGCTTTTGGGATCTTTTTGTGATCTGTCAACAACAAGATGCCTCTGTGGCTCAGGTGTGGGATGGGGAGAATCTACAGCTGACCTTTAGAAGGTGTGTTAATGAAGATATCTTATCCTCCTGGAATGAACTACTCAATATGGTTAAAAGTGTTCCTTTTAAGAACATGGCTGATAAGCCTGTTTGGTCCTTGGATAGTAAAGGGATATACTCTGTTAAATCTATGTATAAGATGATTAATTGGGGCGGAATGGTCTCTATTTGGAGGGATTATATTTGGAAAAACAAAGTTCCCCCTAATATCCATGTTTTTCTGTGGTTGATTGTGAACAATAACAGTCTGACTAGGGACAATCTGGCTAAACGCCAGCATGTGGAAGACCTGACTTGTGTCTTCTGCTGTGAACATGAAAGCCTCCAACATCTTTTTTTTGATTGTGTGGTGGCTCGACAAGTTTGGCTGGTGATAGCTGACTGTACCAAAATGCCTGTGCCTGATTCGTTTGAATCATTGCTTCCTTTTTGGAAGATGAAAAAAAGTTTTGATGCTGTAAATTTGATTTCTGCTGCTACCTTATGGAGCTTATGGTTGTTTCGAAATGAAATTGTGTTCTAGGGGCGAAGATGGAGAAGCATCAAATGTGTGCTGGAGATGGTGGGGAGACATATATACCAATGGAAGATCCTGTGCGTGGAATCCCAAGCTGTGCTACTCCTCCAATGCTTGAAGCTGCTCGACCATCATCGAGGGGAGTTGCTTAGAATTGCCTGGCATGTTGATGCACCTGTAGGGAGTTCAGTGCCTCTGCGCTCGTAGTTCCTATAGGGGCCATTCCGTAGTTTTCTGGTGGATTTTTAGACTGTTGTGCTGTGTGAGTCTGTAATAATTCTGCTGTGGCTACTTCTGGCTGGAGCCGAGAGCTGTGAACTCCGTGTGCTGGTTGCCTTTGCTTTTTTAATAAAAAGTTGGGGCAGGGGGGCGACCCCTTTCGTTTCAAAAAAAAAGACAAATTAAGTTGACAAGTAGTAATTATATATGCGCTTATGAAATACTAGTAAAAAGACTAACCCAGCTGTCTGTACTAAGGTAATGAATGCAAGACTCCAAAAATCCTTCTTCTTCAGTGTAGAGACGTAGCCACCCAGAAGAACTACGGTGGTCCAAGTAAGCACCAGAAAACCCAGGCCCTTGACGGCCATGGATAGGTACCCGATGAGCAGGCCATAACTGTTGGCAAAGACTACTTCCCTCCAGTTGCTGTCATCAACAAGCGTCCCACGACGTGGCCTTCTATTCTCCTGAAGAGTTGAGGTCAATCCAGTAAGACAGACTATATCACGCGCATGCTTTTGTTTTCTGTAAATATCATCTGCATAATCGATCTGCTTCATATTAATGATATTGATGTTTTGGAACAAGATGGCACTCGGGCAACATCTGCAAGGGTTTCAGTTACAGGAGAGTGTCCCGACTCCATCTCTTGGTCATGGGAATCAAACGGACATTTCTCGGTCCGCTCCGCCTACGTGGCATTGTTCGCCGGCAGGGAGGTGGTACCAATCGCGGACTTCTCATGGAGGTCTCGGGCCTCTCTGCAGTGCCGTTTCTTCACCTGGCTAGCTATGAGAAATCGATGTTGGACTTCTGACCGACTCGCCCGACGTGGACATCCGCATCAAGATGTGTGCCCTTTCTGTGACCAGGAGGAGGAAACTATTGATCACATCCTACTGACTTGTGTTTTTTTGCAAGAACAGCGTGGAGAACACTGTGTTCGGCCTTACGAAAACCGGAGTGGTCTCTCACGGCCCAAGACACCCTCAAGGGAGGGTGCGTTGCGAGAACGATGGGAGTGCATAAGCTGAAGGAGTTGAGCGCTCTCCTTACTCTCGTACTTTGGGAGCTTTGGAAGCATAGGAATGCAATCGTCTTTGACGGTGCCTCTCCATCTCTGGAGCTGGAGGTGGTGGTCAGGCGAGTCGTTGTCGAGGGAAGAGCTTGGCAGCACGTGAACTTGTTGAAGGGCGAAATGGATAGTCTGTTTGAGTTGTTGTCTGGGTGGGCGAGTAGCGAGTAATCCCGTCTGTGCACTGTAGGTGGGGTGATGGGTTGTAAGCGTGGTTTGATGTTATCGTAGTGTTTAACTCTATGTAGTTGTTGGGATTCCTCCCCCCCCCCCTCCTCCTATAAAATATGATACGCATACTCGTGCGTATTCAAAAAAAAATTGCACAAAAGAAAACTGACGAAAAAATCATGTGCTCATTTATGTATTCGACGGATCCATTGATAGTAGAGGCCCGGCCCTGTCAAGGGTACTACTGGAAGGCCGATCCCTCAAATCCAGTTAGAGAAGTAAAAGAAATTGATTTTCCTCAAAAAAGGTTTAAAAAAATGATCTTGAGTGTCTAAACCGCACTTAGCCGAACCCTTATCCCCGTTAGAGAAATTTACTCGATCACTCATCGTTGGAGTACAAATTCAACGCCTCCCCTTGTTCGGCCGCACAAAAGTTCACAGCGTTCCTTGCCTGGGCTGGACACGAGTCGAGCTCGGTCCGAGCCTGCCTTTAGCTCGCCATGAACGAGCTAAGCTCGGCACGGCTCGCTGGTTGAACGAGCCTGCTTTTAGAGGCTCGGCTCGTCTTGCCTCTGGCTCGGTTCAGGCCGAGCGGCTCATGTGTGCCCAGTATGTGTGCGCGCCAATGTAGTGGGTGTGCGTGCGTCAGTCAGTCAGTGCCAGTGCATGCGTGCTAGCCGTCGGTGTGAGTGCGTGCACGTCACCAGAGGGAGCCATGGAGGTCATACCTGCTTGTGCTTGGGGTGGCGGACACTTGGTACTGTGGCACGCTTGGCGATGAACCTCGGAAGCGACGAACGGCGGCGTCCGACGTGGCGCCGAAAGGGCGCATTTGCCAGCGGTGCCGAGAGAGAGAGAGAGAGAGAGAGAGAGAGAGAGAGAGAGAGAGAGAGAGAGAGAGAGAGAGAGAGAGAGAGAGAGAGAGAGAGACGTCCAACATCGGGCTTGGTGAGGAGGATGGCGAGTTCGTCAAGTGATGGTGACAGCAGCGGTGCTGCGGAGAAAAACCATGTAGCGGCATTGGGGGAATTTGGGGATCAGAGGAGCCGAGGAGGCCGCCATCAGGTGTCCGCACTCACTAGGGTTAGTCAGTGTGGTTCTTAGTTATACCTAGCCATCCGCCAGGCCGGGCTGGGCTTCGGGCCGGGCCTAACAAAGCCCAAAGCAGAAAACCTAGGCTCGGGCCTGGCCTGGCCCGGCCAGGTCGTCAGGCCTAGTTTCAGACCCAAGCCCGGCCTGTCAGTGAAAAAGCCCGCCGGGCCTCAGGACGGATCTCTTCCTTAAAACGCAAATATGGCAAACCCAGGCCCGACCCGGCATGTCCTTTGGGCTCAAAACTTAGGCCCAAGCCCAGGCTTTTTGGTTGAGCATCCAGCCCTACCTTTGACAACCACCTTGCACATCCATAGCTATGCCAACCTCCGGTCGCCGAATTCCGGTGAGATTCTTACCATTATCTCCGACAACGGCGGCAATACTCCTCGTCTTCTCTAGCTCGTCAGCACTCCTCCCATCGTCCCCGGCCAAGAGCAAAGTGTAACGCCCCTGTCATAGCCACCGGTTCCCGGTCGTTAATCTTGGAGGGATCTAGGTTAGCCCCACAGACCAACACTAGTCTTTTCTACGCACTTTGTCCTCACTCATGCGCATTAGGGACAAACTTCCCGATCGGTCACCCATCCTAGAATTACTCCAAGCCAAGCACGCTTAACTTTGAAGTTCTTTTCGAATGGGCTCCCAGAAAAGAATGAATTCCTTGTTTTTTTTTGCGGGAAATCTTCCGATCTATTCATCTTCAATCATGGCAGTACAACGAATACAAAAAATAATAAAAATTACATCCAGATTCGTAGACCACCTAGCGACGACTACAAGCACTGAAGCGAGCCGAAGGCGCGCCGCCGTCATCGCCCCTCCATCGTCAGAGCCGGGCACAACTTGTTGTAGACAGTCGGGAAGTCGTCGTGCTAAGGCCCCATAGGACCAGCGCACCAGAACATCAATCGCCGTAGATGACGAATAGCATAGATCGGAAGTATACAATCCGAAGACACACGAACGTAGACGAACACCAACGAGATCCGAGCAAATCCACCAAAGATAGATCCGCCGGAGACACACCTCCACACGCCCACCAACGATGCTAGACGCATCACTGGAACGGGGGCTAGGCGGGGAGACCTTTATTCCATCTTCAGAAAACCGCCGCCGTTTCGTCTTCCTGAGCAGAACACAAACCCTAACAAAGTTGAAAGAAACGACTAAAAACGAAGCCCTCCCGCTGGCCCTTGGCATGATCCACCGCGCCTCCATGGCCCTAGGGCCACCGGAGACGAGGCGGACCTGCGTCGGAGCCGGCGAGAGGCAGAAACCCTAGCTGCTTTTTTTAGGAGGAGGAAGAGGCGGCGGCTGTAGGACAGATGGAGTAATAATGAATTCCTTGTTGATATAAGTAGTCTATCATTCCTAGGCCAGACGTTCACACAAAGTTGCAGCACCATGGAGGAACACCTACAGAGAGGAAAAATTACCTACAGGAAGAACAAGTACATGAAAAGTGACACAAATAGCCATAACCGATTCTGATCAATGCTTGCATTCCGGACCACACCAACGGAAGAACCCATATTTAGTCGAGTAAACACCCAAGCTATTGCTCATGGAGGAAGAATTTTGCATACTTTATCGTCGCGGGCTTACGTCACGCACGGTGAGATTCTGTCAAATTACTTTTGTCGAGAATCTATCGTAGGTTTTAGCTAGCTCACGGATATGATATAGCAGCGAGAAGGAGTTGTTGGCCACATGGAAGGAGGAGGAAGGGAGAAGGAAGAAGAAGAGGAAGAGAGGCTTTCATGTGGGATCTAGCTCGGTGGAGGACTTAAGTTTGAGGTTCTGTTAGGAACCTTTTTAACTTTTTTAGCGGAGCAAATATAAGGAGTTAAGGTATAAGGGCATCTCCTCTGCTGACCCTCAAACGCTCGCAAATGTCCAGACTAGCATGTCCGGGCGATGCAAGTCATCCAACACGGTGCCCACTCGGTCCGCGGACGCATCCACGTGTCCGAATCCCACAAACCGGATGCATACTTGGGGGTGGGGTTTGCGCGAGTCCGAACGTGAGACACTTACACGCATGGCCGCCACGTCCCAGCCAAAGCCTTCTCCACCCGAAAACCCTCTCCAAGCGAAGTGTTTGCGGCGCATTCCAGTCAAGCCGCTCCAGAGCGGACGTGACTTCACACTATTGATCCAGTCAGATGACGCAATTGGACAAGCCGTTGGTGTTGCTTTAATGCTGGCGAGGCGACCGAGAAGCCTACTCAGGTCGGTGCATAGCATTGAAGTCGTCTGCCCGCTCGATCGCCTTGCCACGGCTCCAGTGTCGTCCGCTCCACACCTTACATCCTCTCCTCTCTATACTGCCCCAATCCGTTCCTCTCCATCTCCACTCACCGCCATCTTTTTCCGATGATGCTGAAGTCATGGTTCTCCACTCAGCAGGTGGCAGCTCTGGATTTGGATTATGGTGGCGCCGGCGCCACTCTTCGGGTCCATCTTCCTCCATGATGGTCAGCTACTCAAGTAAGGAGGAGAACATTGATGGTGTCATAAACCGGGGATGGCTCACCAGCCAGGATGCTGGTAACAGGCTTGTCGGTAGACCCACGAGGCCCACCATGTACCCAAAGATAGCGGAAAGCTCGAAGAAAGGATAGTTACCCCTGGATCACCTTGGTCACCAAGAAGACGACGGCGGCGACTTTGATCGCATCTCTCTTTGTAAAACCCTAGCCCCTGCCGTCTATATAAGGGCAGACTATGGGCTATTGTTCCCATCTACTCCCATAGAAACAACTCTCGGTTAAATCATACATCTCTCTGTAATCCCTAGCACGAGGAATAGCCATCATCAATAAACAACAACAAGAAGGATGTATCATATTACTCCAACATGGAGGCCCGAACCTGGGTAATCCCCCCGTGTGACCTCTGATCTGTGACTTCCAGCTATGTAAGGTACCCTACCAAAGGATCTGACGGTCTTCTACATTGTCAGTTGGTGTGCCGGGCACGGGTCGCATCAGCTGGAGACCGTTCTCAGATATGATCTTCCTCGGCCTCCAACAGCCTCCCTTCGAGGGAGAGCCTTACCTTTGGCTCCCTCATCTTCACCGCCTACAGGGTGGGTCAGGTCACCATCAATCCATTGGCCCACCCTTGCTCGCGCGATCTACGTTGGCGCCATGGCCTTCATCATCAATGACCACGACGACCCCGATATGTGCCTACCATCATTCCAACAGATCGCGCCAACATCTTCATCAATAACGGTGGCATCTTCGCCACCCACCTTCGGCCCATGGGGCCGTTCGAGCTCTAGAAAGACGGAGCCACATGCTAGCCAGCGATCCTCGAACGCCTGCGGAACCATACCAACCCGGAGGCCGGTGGTTGGTCAGATGCGTCGGGATACAGGACACCTTTGCCACTGATCTTCGACTTTGAGGTCGATTTCGAGCTAGCGGCTCTGGCGCCCAACGTCCCGGCATTGCGAGATGGATACCATGACAATCTCCCACGATTCCACCAGCCTGCCCCAACCTCACACCTCGTTGCAAATGTTTTGCTATAACTATTTCATCACGCACACGATGAAAGGCTCCATCATCGTCAGTTTCGGCTGCAGCACCGATGCGGTCGATCTCATCTCGCTCTCAGACGATGAGAGTAGACGGGTGATTTCCATCCTCGATGGAAACAACTATATATAGGAGGCTCCCCATGATCTCGGAAACTGAGGACGCGGTACCTAGGCATGAGTTGGAGCCATCCGAAGAGGCCTCTACTCACGGGGGCAAGAAATTTCGCTCCAACAAGTCATGATGACCGCACCAATGGGCACAACCATGGGCTTAACAGCCCCGGTACTAACCACAATGAACACGGCAACAATCACTGTCGCGGGGCTCGCAGCCTCGCACCTTCTGGCCTTCCCGCCGCATGTTGTCGTAGCTTTAGCAGCTATGGCGCCTCTCATCACCCCACAATAGCAAGGCGGCATGGGCGTCCCAGGGTTCAGACCTCCGGGTTTGTTCACACCTGGGGCAACGACCTCGAGCCTCATAGGTGCCACAGCAACACAACCAATCATCATCGCAGGGCCACAAACTTCCTCACCACGGCCATACCAGGTAACGACCCAACGTCCCGGGCAATGGAGGCATGATACGTCTCCAATATATCTATAATTTTTTATTGTTTCATGCTATTATAATATCAATCATGTATGTTTTATATGTAATTTTATATCATTTTTGGGAACTAACCTATTAACCTATTACCAGTGCCAATTTTTGTTTTTATCTATTTTTGTTTCGCAAAAAAACAGTACCAAGCAAAGTCCAAACACGATGAAACTTTACTGTGATTTTTTCTGGACCAAAAAGGACCATGGAAGCATCGGGAGGAGGCCAGAAGATATACCAGTGGGTCACAAGCTCACACGGTGTGCCCCCACGGGGCGCGCCACCTAAGTTTGTCAGCCCCTCGTAGCCTCGTTTGACCTAATTCCAACTCCATAAATTCTCTAAATTCCATAAACCACTAGAGCAACACCCGAAACAATTATTCCGCTGCCACAAGCCATTGTTCTTCCACGATCCCATCTGGATGCCTCCGCTACTAATATGCAGGAGGGGGAATCGATCATGGAGGGCCTGTACATCAACCTTGGTGCACCTCCGATGATGTGTGAATAGTTCCCCACAGGACCTATGGGTCCACAACAGTATCTAGATGTCTTCTATCTCTCTATCACTCTCTCTCTCTCTCTCTCATTATGATCTTCAATACAATGTTCTCTTCGGAGATCGATATGGTATAATCCTTTTATGCTGTGTGTTTGTTAAAATCCGATGAATTGCGGATTTATGATATGATTATTCATTGAAAGTAACTAATTTATATTCTGAACTTTATTATGTGTGATTGTTATAGCTATATAATGCTTTCGGATTTATGATTTATCTTTGGCCAGGCTAATGATTAGATCTTCAGTTGAAGTGGTGCATAGTAGTAGGTTCAATCTTGTGGTGTCCTCACCCAGTGACAGAAGGGGTAACGAGGCATGTATTTGTATTGTTGCTTCTAAGGGTAAAACGACAGGGTTTGGTCATATTAGTTGATCTTATTTTGTCTACATTATGTTATCATGCTTAGAGCATTACTATGTTTGTGATGAACTTAATACATAGAGAGGCAAGTATAGAAGCGCTCTCGAAGTGGTGTAATAGCAGTAGATGCAGATGGATGTCAATCTACTTGTCACGGACGTAATGCCTATGTACTGATCATGCCATGAATAACGTCATAATTATGCGCTTTTCTATCAATTGCCCAACAATAATTGGTTTACTCACCGTATCGTTATGCTTATGAGAGAGATGCCTCTAGTGAAAGCTATGGCTCCCTGATACGTCTCCAATGTATCTACAATTTTTGATTGTTTCATGCTGTTATATTATCATTCTTGAATGTTTTACAATCATTTTATAGCAACTTTATATCATTTTTTGGGACTAACCTATTGACATAGTGCTCAGTGGCAGTTGTTGTTTTTTGCTTGTTTTTTACTTCGCAGAATATCAGTACCAAACAGAAGTCCAAATGCCATGAAACTTTTTGGAGATTTGTTTTGGACCAGAAGACAACTTGGGAGCCAAGGAAGCACCTGGGGGGAGGCATGTGGGGGCCACAAGACACTAGGGCGCACCAAAGGCCCCTGGCATGCCTTGATGGATTGTGGGGCCCACGGGGTTCTCCTCGACCGCCTCTTCGCTCTATAAATATCCAAATATTCCAAAAACCAAAGGGGAGCAGACGAAACACAATTCTAGCTGTCGCAAGTTCCAGAACCACGAGATCCAATCTACACCATCACGAAGGGGTTCATCATCCTCATTCGTGCCTCTGCGATGATGCGTGAGTAGTTCACCATAGACCTACGCGTCCGTAAGCAGTAGCTAGATGACTTCTTGTCTCTTTTTGATTCTCAATACAATGGTCTCTTGGGAATCTATTTGATGTAATGACTTTTCACGGTGTGTTTGTTGGGATTTGATGAAGTTCGAGTTTATGATCAGATCTCTATCCAGGAATATTATTTGAGTCTTCTTTGATCTCTTATATGCATGATTACTTATAGCCTCATATTTCTTCTTTGAATCTTTGGTTTAGTTAGGCCAACTAGATCAATTTTTCTTGCCATGGGAAGAGGTGCTTTGTGATGGGTTCGATTTTACAGTGTCCTCACCCAGTGACAGAAGGGGTAGTGAGGCACGTATGTATCGTTGCTATTAAGGATAACAAGATGGGGTCTATTTCTACATGAATAGATCTTCACTACATCATGTCACCGTTCTTATGGCATTACTCCGTTTCTCCATGAACTTAATACACTAGATGCATGCTGGATAGCGGTCGATTTGTGGAGTAATAGTAGTAGATGCAGAATCTTTTCGGTCTACTAATGTTGGACGTGATGTCTATATATTGATCATTGCCTTGGATATTGTCATAATTATTTGATCTTCTATCAGTTGCCCAACAGTAATTTGTTTATCCACCGTATGCTATTTTCTCGAGAGAAGCCACCAGTGAAATCTATGGCCCCCGGGTCTATCTTTTATCATATTGGTTTCAGATCTAGTTTTCATCACTTTTGTTTTCAAATACGTTATTCCAAAAACCTAGAAACACTTTGCTGCACTTTTTATTTGCACCTTTTATTTCGTGTTTTATTCAGATCTATTTATCGAAACTCATTCTATTTAATCTATCTTTTTACTGAGGAGGGATTGACAACCCCTCTTACGCGTTGGGTTGCGAGATTTTGTTCTTTGTGTACAGGTACCATTTATATAGTGTTGATTGGTTCTCCTACTGGTTCAATAACCTTGGTTTCATAACTGAGGGAGATACCTACTGTAGTTGTACTGCATCATCCCTTCCTCTTTGGGGAAATACCAAGGCAGATACAAGCAATCAAAAGGGATTTATGGCGCCGTTGCCGGGGAGACATCATCAATATCTATCAGGTTCCTAATCACAACCTTGCAATTTACCTTATTTGCCATTTGCCTCTCATTTTCATCTCCCCCACTTCCAAAACGTTTTTGCAAAAAGCACAAAAATATTTGCTTTTTTATTTGCCTTCTTTTCCGTTCGCCTTTTTCTTGTCGGATTTCTTGTTTGCGTGCAATCTTGTTTGCGTGGTCACGATGTCTCAGGAAAACACCAAGTTGTATGATTTTTTGAATACTAATAACAATGATTTTATTAGTACTCCGATTGCTCCTCCCGCCACTAGTGCGGAGTCTTGTGATATTAATGTCGCTTTGTTGAATCTTCTTATGAAAGAGGAATTTTCTGGTACTCCTAATGAGGATGTCGCATACAATCTAAACACATTCGTAGAATTGTGTCATATGGAAGAGAAAAAAATATGTGAACAATGATATAGTGAAGTTGAAATTGTTTCCTTTCTCTTTGAGGGATCATGCAAAAAATTGGTTTTCGTCTTTGCCTTGTAATAGTATCAATTCTTGGGATAAGTGCAAGGATGCTTTTATTACTAAGTATTTTCCACCCACTAAAATTATTTCCCTTAGAACTCAAATCATGAATTTTAAGTAACTTGATCATGAACATGTTGCACAATCTTGGGAAAGAATGAAATTGATGCTAAGAAAAATTGTCCCACTCATGGTTTAAATCTTTGGATGATCATACAAAAAACTTATGCGGGAATGAATTTTGTCTTTGGAAATCTTTGAGATTCCTCTACGTGTGGTACTTTTATAAAAATTACTTTGGTTGGATCTACTGAATTTCTAGATAATATCATGGCTAATTATTCACAATAGCATACCGAGAGAGCACCTACTAGTAAAAAGGTTAATTCAGTTGAAGAAATTAGTACTTTGAGTGAAAAAGTTGACCCTCTTATGAAATTGGTTGCTAGTAAAAATGCTCCTATTGGTCTTAATGATGTGCCTTTGTCTACTTGGATTGAGCAAAATAGTGATCCCATAGATGTGAATTTTGTCTCGCAGAACAATTTTAATAACAATGCTTATAGAGGTAATTTTAATCATAGGTCTTTTCCTGGAAATTCCTCTAATAATTATGGTAATTACTATGGTAATTCTTATTAGAATAATAATAGGAACCCCTCTAATCTTTAGACAAATATTAAAGAATTTATCAATGCTCAAGAAATATTCAATGCTATGATATAAGAAAAGTTGAATAAGATTGATGATATGTCTAGAAACACCGATAGAATTTCTCATGATGTAGAAAATCTCAAGATTAAAAAATTTCCACCTAAGGTTGATATAAATGAATCAATCAAAGTTTTATATGTTTCTATGGATGAAAGTAAGAAAAGAACCGCTATGCTTAGAGCTAAAATAGAATTTTTAGAAAGAGCTTTTTCTACCGATTGCTTTCATAATAACGATGAAGATCTTAAAGTGATTGGTGTTTCTTCTATGGATTCATTGTTTAGTAAGATTAAAATTGATGATAAAGGGACTGAAGAAGTGTCAACTTTAGCTAGAGGGCATTCCAATGTTTCGGAGGGTGTAAATATTAATGAAAAAATTGATAAAAGTGGGTTTGGAGAGGTCAAAAACTTTAACTAGTGATGTGCCCACTCTTTTGGATTGCAAAGACTTTAATTATGTTAGTTGCTCTTTGATTGAGTTTATTTCTTTGTTGCAATCCATGATAAATTCACACCATTCTTATGAACAAAATAAAGCTTTTACTAAATATATTGTTGATGCCATGATGAAAGCTTTTGAAGAAAAAATGGAATTAGAAATTTCAATACCTAGAAAATTACATGATGAATGGGAACCTACCATTAAAGTCAAGATAAAAAATTATGAGTTCTTTGCTTTATGTGATTTGGGTGCTAGTGTTTCCACAATTTGGTCTTACCTATATTGAAGAATGCTCTCTTAATTTGAAATTGGCGGATTCTACTATTAAAAAGCCTTTGGGAAGAATTAATGATGTTCTTATTCTTTCAAATAGGAATTATGTGACCATAGATTTTATTGTACTTGATATTGATTGCAATCCGTCTTGTCCCATTATACTTTGTAGACCATTTTTATGAACTATAGGTGTCATGATTGATATGAAAGAAGACAATATTAAATTTTAATTTACACTAAGAAAGGGTGTGGAACACTTCCCTAGAACAAGAATTAAGCCACCTTATGAATCAATAAGGAGGGAAACCTATGGATCAAAAACCAAAGATGACAATACGTGAATCTATGTATTATGCCTAACTAGGGGCATAAAACGATAGCGCTTGTTGGGAGGCAACCCAATGAATAAAATTTATTTTTGACTGTTTCTTTCTGTTATTGAGTGTTTGCACAATTATGCTACTGTTATGATCCTGTTTTTTAGGTTTTAATTAGTGTTTGTGACAAGTAAAGCCTTTGGGATCATGTTGGGTGATAGCTGATTTGATCCTGTTGGAAAACGGAAACTTAGAATTTTGAAAATTCATAGAAGGGACGAAAACTTTTGAATTTTTTACACAAGATTGATATACCAATTTCCTACGTTTTCCTAATTTTTTTGAATTTTTGGAGTTTCAGAAGTATGACATCAATTCGCATCTTTATAGATTGTTCTGTTTTTTGGCAGATTCTGTTTTCGTTGCATTGTGTGCTTATTTTGATGAATCTATGGTTTGTATCAGGGTGTATAAGCCATGGTAAGTTAGAATACAGTAGGTATAACGCTATAACAAAATTTGAATGGGTTTTCAACGGTACTTAGAGTAAAGATTGGTATTCTTATACTAACGGATCTCACGAAGGTTTTGTTAAGTTTTGTGTGGTTGAAGTTTTCAAGTTTTGGGTGAGATCACGATGGTTGAAGGAATAATGAGTATCAAGAGCCTGTGCTTCGGGATGCCCCATGGCACCCCAAGTTAATATTCAAGTAGAACCAAGCAACTAAGCTTGGTTATGCCCCGGAAGGCATCCCCTCTTTCTTCTAACGACCATCGGTAATTTTACTTGGAGCTATATTTTTATTCGGCACATATCATGAGTTTTTCTTGGAGCATCTTGTATTATATGAGTCTTTTCTAGTGTTTCTTTTTAGTTTTTCACTAGTATCCTTGCTAGACACGCCTATTTGAGAGAGCCAAAATTATGCTATGATTTGTTAGAATTGCTCTATGTGCTTCACTTAAATAATTTGAGCTATGGAATTGCTCTAGTACTTCACTTATATATTTTTGAGCATGATGTGCTTTATTATTTTTGAAGAAATACTCTCATGCTTCACTTAGATTTATTTGGGAGTTCGCAAATTTTTGAAGAAATTCTCTCATGCTTCACTTATATTATTTTCAAAGATGAAAATCTTTATGCTCATGTTCTTCACTTAATTTGTTTGAGCTTGTCAAAAGCAATGGCAACATATGAAACTAATCCCAAAGTGATATATATTCAAGAGGGATATAATAAAAACTTTCATGAATATCACTGGACAAAATAAACTTGATTTCTTGTAATAGTTTTAAGATATGATGATAGTAATATGTGAGTCATGTTGGTGAGTAATCATGCCGTAGTAAGAATATTGTTGTTAAGATTTGTGATTCACTATGCAAGCATGAAAGTCAATAGTTATGCAATAAAATTACATCCTACTTGTGGGGCATTATTCGGTGTTAGTTATGTGTAATGCCCATTTATGAGAATTTTTGTTTCTTGGTTGGTTGCTTCTTAATCTTTTTGCTAGCCTCCACTTGTACTAAGTAGAAATACTACTTGTGCATCCAAGATCCTTAAACCCAGTTTTCCCATATGAGTCCACCATACCTACCTATATGCGGTATTTCCATGTCGTTCTAAGAAAATTTGTATGTGCCAACTCTAATTTTCAAAATGAATTTCCTTTTTTCTCATGAAGCGGTAGGGGGTGGCCAATATTTTCCATGCTAGATGTGTTATTCTTAAGATAAGTGTTTATTCACTTGTTGTTGCACGAGAGTACGGCGATAATAGGGTTGCACAGTCCCGAAATGAAAAAGAAATTTACTTTATGTTATCAAATAGTAAATTCCTGTGAAAGTGTTGGTATGGACGGTACGCATGGATACGGCTAGCCGTGGAGTGTAAAAGAATGGTGGAAAAAGGAATAAACTTCATTTTATGTTTGGGAACCGTCTATGATATATCAAGCGTGGAAAGTGTTTGGAATTACTCGGTCATTTTCGTTGACGGGAAAAGCATGCCTCTCAAAATATTTTATCTCTCAATTTAAGCTTTGTGCTCTAACACCTCTATAAATCTCTACTTCCCTCTGCGAAGGGTCTATCTATTAACTTTCTGCAATTTTATTTTTATTTAAGTCTCCATCTTCTCTTGTAGAGTACAAACTAAGGGGCATTATGATCATACTTGTGCATTGGATGTAGCTAACATTCGAGTTTGTTTGATGAATGGATCAATGATTGAGCATGATGGGCTAGGGATAACTTTCTTTAGTGTTGATATTTTGAAAGACATGGTTGCTTGTTGATATACTTGAGTATTGAAGTTGTCATGTCAAATATAGACTATTGCTTTGAATAATCTAAAAGTCCAAATGTCCATGCTACAAAAGAAAAGAATATGTGATGAACATGTTAGGCTGCATTTCACATCAAAAATTATTTTTTTTAATTTACCTACTCGAGGATGAGCAGGAATTAAGCTTAGGGATGTTGATACGTCTCCAATGTATATATAATTTTTTATTGTTCAATGCTGTTACATTACCATTCTTGGATGTTCTACAATCATTTTATAGCAACTTTATATCATTTTTTGGGACTAACCTATTGACACAGTGCCCAGTGCGAGTTGCTATGTTTTGCTTCTTTTTTACTTCGCGGAATATCAGTACCAAACGAAGTCCAAATGCCACAAAGCTTTTTAGAGATTTTGTTTGGACCAGAGGACAACTTGGGAGCCAATGAAGCACCTGGGGGAGGCCCGTGGGGCCCACAAGACACCAGGGCGCCAGTGGCCCCTAGCGCGCCCTGATGGGTTGTGGGGCCCATGAGGGTCTCCTCCACCGCCTCTTTGCTCTATAATTACCCAAATGTTCTAGAAACCCTAGGAGAGTAGACGAAACACAATTCCAGCCGCTGCAAGTTCCAGAACCATGAGATCCAATCTACACCATCATAGAGGGGTTCATCATCCACATTGGTGCCTCTCTGATGATGCATGAGTAGTTCACCATAGACCTACGGATCCGTAGGCAGTACCTAGATGGCTTCTTCTCTCTTTTTGATTCTCAATACAATGGTCTCTTGGAGATCTATTTGATGTAATGACCTTTTGCAGTGTGTTTGTTGGGATCCATGAAGTTCGAGTTTATGAATAGATCTCTATCCATGAATATTATTTAAGTCTTATTTGATCTTTTATATGCATGATTACTTATAACCTCGTATTTCTTCTTTGAATCTTTGGTTTAGTTAGGCCAACTTGATCGATTTCTCCTGCCATGGGAAGAGGTGCTTTGTGATGGGTTCGATCTTACGGTATCCTCACCAAGTGACAGAAGGGGTAGCGAAGCACATATGTATCATCGCTATTAAGGATAACAAGATGGGGTCTATTCCTACATGAATAAATCTTGTCTACATCATTTCACCGTTCTTATTGCATTACTCCGTTTATCCATGAACTTAATACACTAGATGCATGCTAGATAGCGGTCGATGTGTGGAGTAATAGTAGTAGATGCAGAATCGTTTCGGTCTACTAATCTGGAACGTGATGCCTATATAATGATCATTTTCTTGGATATCGTCATAATTATTTGATCTTCTATCAATTGCCCAGCAGTAATTTGTTTATCCGCCGTATGTTATTTTCTCGAGAGAAGCCACTAGTGAAATCTACGGTCCTCGGGTCTATCTTTTATCATATTGCTTTCAGATCTAGTTTTCATCGCTTTTGGTTTTCAGATCTATTATTCTAAAAACCCAAAAATACTTTGGTGCACTTTTTATTTGCATATTTTATTTCGTGTTTTATTCAGATCTATGTATCCAAACCCATACTATTTAATCTATCTTTTTACCAAGGAGGGATTGACAACCCATCTTACGCGTTGGGTTGTGAGGTTTTGTTCTTTGTGTTCAGGTACCATTGGCATAAGGTTGCTTGGTTGTCCTACTGGTTCGTTAACCTTGGTTTCATAACTGAGAGAAATACCTACCGTAAATGTATTGCATCATCCCTTCCTCTTTGGGGAAATACCGACGCAGATATAAACAATCACCCCGAGGTCCATCTAAATTATGTTACTAAAACCCTAAATAACTTGCTGCCATTTCTTTACTTTTATTTTACTTTGCAATTTGTATATCTTCCACTATCAGATTTGATCCTTGCAATTAATGAGTACAAGGGGACTGACAACCCTCTTGCCCGTGTTGGCTGAACGTATTTGCTCTTATGTGTGTAGGTACTGCTAAATGTCATCTCGGTAAATCTCATATTGGTTCGATAAACCTTGGTTCTTAACTGAGGCAAATACTTTCTGCTACTATATTACTTCACCCTTTCCTCTTCAGGGAAATCCCAACACATTCCACAAGTAGGAAGGCCCCCCGCGTATCTCAACTGAACACAGAGCTGCATCTACAACAACGCACCCTAGAGGCCACCGCGCGAGAAGTGTGGTAGCAAGAAACAATGACACACGAGTGGCTCCAGTGGGATCACCGCCGACTACGGACTACCATCAATGACCTTGTAGCCCGCAGATTGGGAGACGGGCATAGGATTTAACAAGCCAATAAAGTTCGCACTGGTACCAACACCAGCCCGTAGTCTGCAGGCTGCCGCGACACTAGTTGATAGATTGCAAACTACGCCAGGGGACCCTAACTTCCTAGGCATCAACATGACAGTGGAAATCCGGGACAACATCTCATGATCAAGAAGAGACAGACTCGCCGGCACGAACAGAGTCCTCTCCGCAGCAAACCAACCAGCCCAAAACCAACGAATAGGTTTAATACAAAGGCCGGAGGCTGCAGCAAATGCGGAGGTTGGGATTCTTTATCATCCATCTCAGTCATAACAACGCAGCACCGAGGAGCTCTCTCGCCACGAGCTCCGACAGCACGTGATCACCTAGATCATCCCCCGACCTCCGAGCGCGCATGGTGGAGCACCACAACTATGAAGCCCCTAAGCCATGCGTCACTTCTCTCACATCAAGCGTCGCGCCACCATGCTTTGGGTATGAGATGGTAACACACCTGTTCACACA
>NC_041381.1:608070801-608071992 GCF_002162155.2 Triticum dicoccoides | reverse complement strand
ATTTCATCCCCGCTAATTCCCACATGATCCTTGGACAATAAGAAAGGGCTTGGGAGAGGATAAGGCTCATATTGAGTCCTTGGATGGCCCATCAACGGAGGAGAAACCGAGAGGTCTTCATATAAGCACCTCCAACCCTAGGTGCCTCCATCTCTCTGCCATTCATCTACATAGGGCCGGCCCCGAGGGGGGGCAGGGGGGGGGGGCGGCTGCCCTGGGCCCCGAAATGAGGGGGCCCCACCAGGAGGAGGTACGTGCTGCGAAGCGGTAAAGAAAAGCCTGCTGGGCCTCGCTCAGGTTGACAGGTTCAGAAGAGCAGCGACATCCAACGGGGAAGATTTCTCTCCAAAAGAAAAACCAACGGGGAAGATTGACGATTGGATGGATAGAGTTTGCGTACGTAATTAACGGAGGAATCGGCCCTAGAAAAACGGAAAACTTAACGGCGGCATCCAGGCACATTTCTACCTTTGACGGATCGATTGGACTCTAGGAGGTGCAACAGCACGAAGCAGCAAATAGAACGGAAACAGACTTTTCGTATTTTGTTGATTTGGCGATTGGATCTGTCACTGCCTAGGTTGCTGATTGATTCGCTGGACGCCTGATCGCCGGCGCCTAGTTACTGCCAGGAAGAGTAGCGCTGCTGCGTGCCGGCCGGAGAGGCAGACTTGCGCAGTCGTCGGTTCCCACACGGCAACGTTGAGAAGCGAGATGCTGATTTCAGAGAAGGTACTGATTTTGCCATGGTAATTGGTAATTTTTAGGGATAATTGATATATATTTTATTGGATTGATCTATAACTTTGTTCTAATTTTCAAGTATTTATTTTTATTCCACCGTCATCATGTCATCTAGAAGAGTATACAGTTACCGGTTATAAGGTTGATAGTTATAAGAGAAAACATATGCATGCGTTTAGAATCACTTTAAGGATCCATTGATTATAGTTTATACGAGAACAAACACTTCATCCACGACAAGTCAGTGATAGTCGATGCTGCGGAGGAACAAACTAATGAATCTAGAAGAAAATAATCCTACAATATAGACAATGTTAACATCAACACGGGATGATAACAATGTGAGTGACCATGATCTCATATTTAATTCATCTGCTATAGAATGCTAGTGTAGACGAGGAAATTGTTTTTACTATGGGTATTTATGAATCAAGAAATTAGGGGTAA
>NC_041381.1:608051284-608070371 GCF_002162155.2 Triticum dicoccoides | reverse complement strand
ATAATACGTGCTTTGGATCGTACTTCCATATTTTTAATAAAGGGCCCTGAGTTCTTGTTTGGCCCCGGGCCCCCAAAACCTCAGGACCAGCCCTGGCTCGAACAGCCCACACTCGCACTCAAACCCAGCCTCGTTGTCTCGCATCTGCACCATGAAAATAACTCCTCACTCCTCTCAGGTCTGGTGTGTGTTGTCCTGTACTATAAGTGTTATCTATCTCGCATTTCCATATTTTTTAATAAAGGGCCTTGAGTTCTTGTTTGGCCCCCAAAACCTCAGGACCGGCCCTGCATCTTCATGCAGCCAACATCCATCTCCATTGTTGCTATAAGACCACCTCCATAAAGAGGAGAAGGGCCAAGCCAAGAGGAGGCGCCTCCACCACGCACACCGGCCTTCGGGCTGGTGTGGTCTTCATCATCAGCACCGCCACCATCGCCATAAACACCATCGGCGCCGCCACCATGCCCCTCTCCTCCACTGGCTTTGCGTCGGCTTGTAACTTGCTCTCTCTCCACTCTGTTATGTTTGAGTAGTTGTACTAGTTCTTGAGGATTTGGATGAGCCCTTGTATTCTTAGTACTTGGTTATTGAATAAACGGCCCGATCCTCTTTATATGTATTGCGTTGATCGTCTCATGGTCTTTTGAAGGGTGCCCACATATCATTAGCCGCTTATGGACTTGAGGTTATTAATATTGGTGAGCAGTCTAGTTGAGGAGGTAGGTAGTGGACAGGGCTCTGTTCGTCCCTGGTCATTGTAATAGGCATTAGTGGAGGACCCCTGAACTTTATGTCGTGTCCATAGGGAAACCCTTAATCATCGTAGTGGTAACTGGAGTGGGGACATGCGGTGGTGGCACATGTGTATGTAGTAACCGGAGTGGGGATGCGTACTTCATTGGCTCTGCCCACGCGAGATCATATACGAGTAGAATTACTGATACAAATATAGAGCCATGTTTAGCATGTGTGTCAGCATCATACTTGTGGTGATGTTCTGGATCCCTCGAGAGCATTTACTACTCAATCAATCTTTCGTGTAGTTAGTTCATTTAATTTTCTGCCATTTAATTTCCCGTTTGCAGTTTAGTAAATAACTCCCTTTTTATCTATCTTCCTAGCAACCTACTAAAGTGGACTATTTTGAAACTCCGGTTTAGGTACGTACGGAACTACGTAAAGTAACGATGTAGTTGTGGGGTTTGTGGTGCCATCCTATTCGCTCACTGTGGGATTTGACACTTATCACTGAAAATGCTACAACATCCCTATGCACTTGCAGGACATCACATCCTCGGGGGCTGACATGAAAAGAAACACCTCGAACACAAGAGTAGAAAAAAGCACGAAAATCGACACACACACGCAAGAAAAGGGGGGGTGATACTTACAAATCGCCTCATCACGAATACGATGCGGGCCATCAGCATCGTGACGAATGACATCTAGTTGTCCGCTCGCAAGCTGGGCGGCAAGCTCAAAATTGGATCCGTGAGAGCCTAGAACAAAATCAATGTCAACAAATCAACTTAATAAAGGTAAAATACGTTAAAGGACCAAGCCCAACATCATAAATAAATCCACACTTGGCCCCGGGGACTACTATACCCAGAGGTAAAACAATCGCCTTGTAACCAGACTCCGCCGGAAACCCCACCTTTAACCTAGTGCTGGAGTCCTGTACTAGGGGGCACTCACCACGTCGTCTTCCGGCCAAAAGGGCCGGGCCGAGGACCCCCATGACGATTAACTAATGGGCAACTTCGGGTAGCTCATGTTGTATATAAGGAAGACCCACAAGAATAGGCACACAAGACGATGACCCTTCTAAACCCTAGGCCGCATGTGCATTATATAAACTGATGCTAGGTTAGTCAATAGATTAGATCATATTGATTAGAATCGTCAACAATCTCATGGTACACACTTGTACTCTGTACTATACCCCATATCAATACAATCAAAAGCAAGACATAGGGCGACACAAAATTTCTGCACCCGAGCTCAAACAGTAAAATCGAAACAAAATCGAAAAATTCAAAATATTCCAAAAAACTTTGGGAGAAACATTGACAAAAGTTTTAAGTGCTTGCAAAAATTCGTCTTGAAATCACATCCCTAGAAGGCATGAAAAAAAAATCGGTAGTCTGAAAATGCTGCTTTCAAAAGGATTTTGGAGCACAAATTTGTTTTTTTTCACGCCTTACAGGAACGTGATTCCATGACAAATTCTTGCAAGCACTTAAAACTTTCGTCAATGTTTCTCCCAAAAAATTGGAATTTTTTGAATTTTTTTATTTTGTTTTTATTTTACTGTTCATCAAGCTCATTTGAGCTGGGGAGCAGAAAGGTACTTTCGGACATAGGGTATTATCTCTTCGAGAGAAATCGAACCTGAATAAAATCATGTGTCCATGTTACCATCGCTCCAAGACGCCTAGCTTAGGACTCTCTACCTTGAGATATGCCGGATTTAGCATCGACATTGGTTGCCCATACAGGTCCCTGTAGGTAGTCACCGCGGTTCGATGGGAATTCAGACCGGCTCTGACACGATCTACGCATCGGAACAAAGCTTCATCGTCATCGTCGGCATCTTCGTTGCTGACTCGAATGGCCACCTTGGCTAGACTGAGGACTGTGCTCTACATCGAATAATGAAGATTAGACGGATGCCTTCATAATCAGACTCAAACCTGAACCAATATCATGGAAGAATCGTCCATGGAGCTTAAGGGCTCAACGTCAACATTGCCCTCATGCGATCGTGCAATTTTTTCTGGATAATGGATTTGTGTTCACCGTCTCCGCTTCCTCAAGCATCGATTTGACGATTGCTTTAGTGGGATTGTCCGGAATTGAGTCTATAAAAACCCTATGAAATTTCATCACATTCCAATGGAGGAATATCCGGCAATCATTACTATACTTGAGCCCTATCAATTCTAGACGGCAATCTGGACGAGTTTGGGGCGAGGAATCCAGCGTCCAGCTCGGACATCCTATAGAAAATCTAACTGTTCATCAGCTGCGGAATTCCTATATCGACCACTCCTCAAAATTTCAGCTCGATCTGACCGTTCAAACTCGGGGAAACGTTTGAGGAGTGCATTAATTCTGGGATTTGGCTTCTGCGCGAAAACGAATCAAACCAGAACCTTTTTCACGAATGGGTTATTGGACGTCCTTTTTGAAGTATTTTTTTAGAGTATTGTGTTTTGTTCCTAAACATGTGCCCATAAATTTTGAGCCTTTTCCGAGGCGATCTTCACCATCGAGCCAAATGTTAAATCAGTCCGACCACATTGCTCTACAGATCCCAACCTATGATAGCATCGACTACGCCATCGCTTCATCGAGTTGACGTCAACCACCTCGGCGAGCCGATCAAGAGTTCAGCAGCGCGAAGGACAAATAATCGTCAAGACAACATCATCGCCCCACGGATTACATGGGTCAGGCGCACCGGCATCGCAGTGCGGTCACTTCATCAAGCGGCATTGACTGCATCACAAGTTCTGACCTGCGTCGGCATGCCACGCTGTCACTTCTTCAAGTTGATGTCCACCATGGAAACCTGCTTCGACACCTCGTCTAGCATGGGGGCTCCAACGTCACCATACCGACCCGCTCTATCACGAAGGCTAGATTAGGATCTTCCGCTATCGCTTTAGCAACATACTCCGCGTGCTTCGTCATCACTAGTAGACCAGCTTCATCACGACAACTGGACTGGGGGCTTCACCTTGCCACATTGGTTGTGCTGCATTGCCCACTTCGTCAAGCAAAGCTCCTCGTTCGGCCACCTCGGAACCAGCTAGGGGGCTTGAACCTCAACTAGGCTGAGCACTACGCACCATGTCGGATCTGTCAGAAATCGATGGGCGTCTTCATCCCACCACAAGCACGGACTGCATCATCAACACCGAGCTCATTAACCAGCTAAGTCACTTTCATGCTCAACTTTCTTTTATTTTTTTATTTTTGTTAGGTTCAACCAATCGTTCTATTTTTGTTAAATAACAAAGCTATTTGTTAAAGATGATGTTTGTTAACAACGATGTTTATTAAAATAAGGTTCTTTACCCAAGTTAATTGGGTGCTCTTAAATTTATGGGACATTTACATTTATGCTCCTAATTTGCGCCAACTCTCAGGTTTACCCCTAACTTTTTGATGTGCTCAAATTTGCCCCTAATAAGCAGTTTAGGTCACGAGAGTGCCCTTCCAACCGGTCGAAGTTTTTTGACCGAAACTTTGAAAATCCATAACAAATTCATATTAACTCATAAGAATGCAAATAAGATATCAAAATGTACATAAAAATTTCACCTACACGCGCATGCCATTTACGTTCATCACCTACATGTTCATTTATTTGCATTCACCCTAAATAGTTTTCTAATGTTATAAATCCTAAAAAGCTTTAAATAGTGTTTTTGTCGTGAATGTAAATGAAATGTGCATATAGTTGATGTTTTTATGAATATTTTGATATCTTATTTTGCATTCTTCTAAGTTCATATGCGTTGGTTATGAATTTTTAAAGTTTCGGTCAAACAATTTTGACTAGATGGAAGGGCATTCTTGCTATCTAAAATGCTTTTTAGGGGCAAATTTAAGCACATCAAAAAGTTAGTGGTAAATTTAAGTAGTGGGTTCAAGTTATGGGCACAAATGTGGATGTCCTTAAATTTATATTAGTTGTTTTATAATAAATGTTTCCTTCTAAATCGTTGCAAAGTTTTTTTTCTACCACTCGTTTTTTGACTCGAGTGTATGGCCAAATAGCCAGATCGCTAAAACTGGTCTGAGGAGCACTCTGCCTTTGGGAAAAGGAGGTTGAAGCCGAAGGTTAGCCCACTTGAAGTCTAGAGATCGGATGTGTTATGTTAAAGCACGACGAAAGTGCAAGTTAATTTTAAGCTCAATTTCGGTTGGCAACAAAAACTTGATTTAATTTAAACGTAAAGTTTTTACGTAAGTTTTTTGGTTTTCCGATCTTATGAAACCCTTAACCTATTTTATGTTTTTTCCCGAATACATGACATCCTCTTGATCGAGGTGTTTTGCGTGAAGGTTTGGTTCAAAAATCTTTTTCAACCGGCAATTTGGCATCTTCTCTGCCGAGCTGAGCCAGTTCGTGGGGAGATACGATCCTAGCGCCGGCCATGTGGCCCAACTCAAGTCTTGGGGGCTACTGCATTGACTATTCAATGCAGAAACCACAAAGCACAAAACAGTTTTCGAGGACATTACGATTTTCAGGTTGGTCGGCCACACCCAATTTGAGTCTTGAAAGCTATTGCTCACCGCTTGTATCTATATATGTGCCCCGTGCATGATTAATGAAATTATTGGTGCATGCAATCCCGTTCTTCCTAACTTACAATTTCTATCTACGTTATTCTTCATTGGCGGCGACTGCTGTTTTGGTGCGCTGGTCCTATGGGGTCTTAGCATGACGACTTCCCGACTGTCTATTACAACAAGTTGTGCCCGACTCCGGTGAGGGAGGTGTGATGACGGTGGTGCTCCTTCGGCTCGCTTCAGTGTTTGTAGTAGTCGCTAGGTGGTCTATGAATCTAAATATAGTTTTTATTATTTCTGATGTTCGTTGTACTGCCATGATTGAATAAAAAAATAACGAAAGTTTTCTAAAAAAAAAAGTACATCACAGCGTCGAGCCGTCCTTCGGCATCAACTTGTCGGAAAAGAAATGCAGGCACGGTACGCGGTGCCCCTACTACGCTCACAGGTCGCGCGCGAGCGGCTGAACGCGCACCGGGCCAGCGCCCCAGCGCTAAATGGACCGGACAAGTGCTGGATAGCGAACTATTGTTTGGGATTTTGTCTGGTCGGGGGGTTTGAGCTGGGTTTTTTATTTGCCTAAAAAAGCTGCGGTTTTTAATTTCGACCCAGTTTTTAAAATAAGAACTAAAAATATTTGTAAATTTAAATATTAAAACTTGTGTAATTAAAAAAATATTCACGAATTTATAAAAATGTTTGTGAATTTAAAATTTGTTCAAAAAATTATTTATTTTAGGAAATTTCAAAGAATGTTCACGAATTTAAAAGTGGAAAAAAGAAAAATGAAAAAAATATATACAAAATCAAAATAAAATCGATAGGGAAAGAAATGGACGATAAAACAATTGAACAAGGTTCTAGAACCTTTGCAAAACTGATGGAAAAAATCAAGCCTAAGCGGGCCCAAATTGTTCTTGGGGGTGTGCGTCTGAAGCACAAGTACCACGTTCAGTGGCGAATCCTGAAAGAAAATGAAGGGGGCTCAAAAATAATGGTGTGAAGAAAAAACTACTAACTCTTAGTTTTTTAGTAGAAATAAGGTTAAAATTTTGATACGAGGCTGGGCTGAATGCTAATAAAAAAACCAATTTTTGGAAGGTGGGCTCGAGCCTGTTGAACCTCGTTGACCGCGTTTAGTAGAAAATCATTTGTGTATATTGCATCAAAGCGTATTCATCATGAAAGTTTTCACGGTTGCACATATTTTATATTCTAAAAAGAAGGTTCAAATACTAACTTCGTTCAGCTCGTATAGTCTACGAGTTGGCCCATTTAACTCTTCTTTAACTACCCCTTCACTATCGTACGCGAGGGAACCTAAGCGCTAGGGTATCTCGTGCCTTCTGCCTCCGCAGTGGCCGGTCTACCTCATCTTTTATGGTCTTAGGGCTATGGAAGCGTGGCGGATGCCGGTCCTTACCAGCGGAAGGGCTCCTTTTTCAGATGTTTTTTTAGTTTTGTTAGGGTTTGCGTCCTACTCAGAGAGGCGTGGTGGCGGCGGCTGTCTGAAGATGGAATAAGATCCTCCCTGCCTAGTCCCCGTCCCGGTGGTGTTTCTAGCATCGTCGGAGGACGTCTAGAGGTTTGTCTTCGCAGAATTCTGTCAGCGTTTGTCTTCGATGGATCCACGTGGATACGTTCTTCGTTCATCTATGTTCATGTGTCTACAGGTTGGATTCTTCTAATCTATGCATTTTTATGGGGCCTTACCACGATGATTTCCCGACTGTCTACTACAACAAGGTTTACCCGACTCCGATGAGGAAGGCGCGAAGACAGTGGCACGCCTTTGGTTCGCTCCAGTGCTTGTAGTTGTCGCTAGATATTTTTTTTTTACTTCTGGTGTTCTTTGTAACACCTTAATAGTTGATGAATATATTGGACGTTTTCCTTACAAAAAAGAAAGAAAGAGGGATTCCAGTCTCTGCATCTGGTTGATGCATGCAACCAAATTTTAGAATTACCACATTTTTTGACCATATGCACAAAAAATTCATTCCCTTTATCCTCCATGGTAAACAACATCGTAAGTCAATCAATCTTTTTATTATCCGTGGTGAAGCAAACCCAGTAATACCTTTTCATTTCTTACTGTCTCTAAGAGCACTTCACAAATTATGATCCACTCCATCAGCATCAGATGATTCTTACGAATGTTCTTTCATCTTAATTGGCCAATGATTGGACTACTAAAACAATAAATAGTGTACATCTATAAATTATATACACAAACATGATAATCAACAACATGAAATAATTATTTTACCCATGGGGTTGGATTTACCTGTGGGAGATAAAGAGAAGAACTCCCACAGTGTTGGATATACTAGCAAAGTATGTACCAAATGTCAATGCAAGAGTGTGCAACGTTGAGTACTAAATAGTCTAGCAATAAATATGAAACCGAATATCAAAACATGGGACTTGCTTCAAACTCATTAACAGAACATGATATCCATATCCACTATAACACTAAGCTCCCTAAGTTTAAGAGCCCACATTCAATTGAGGTCTCCAATTAAAATTGGGTCACCCGATTTTGTCAGGGTCAACAATTTTATAAAGCTCTCTCATTCAATTCTTTTATAGTATACATTATGCTTCCTAATTTTTAAAGCCTCAAAATTAATTGAGGTATTCAATTTATAATTGGGTCAACCAGTTTTAACTAGGTCAACACTTTCTTAAGCTCTCCCATTCAATTCTTTTAATTCAATATGTTCCTTAATTTTGAAGCTCTTTCATTCAATTGAGGAATTCAATTTTAGATTTGTTTTACGATTTTGACCAGGCCAACGATTTTTTAAATCAATTAGCAGCAACTGGCCTATAAAAAATATCAATCCCACGCACCCTCTCACCACCTGGAAAGAAAAGTGCCACCATGTGATATTGTAGCATCAATATAGTAGTACATGCGTGCATCGACACCGAAATTTCCCCACCTAAATATAGATTGGTTAGAGCATCTCTAGCAGACCCCTTAAAAGCGGTCAAACCCGTAAAAAATCATGCATTTACAGTTTCAGTCTAAAAAACGGTCCCTAGCAGATCCCGTAAAGTTCAATCGACCCTTAAAATTTTCAAGGGGCATGGAAAATTCATCCGCGAGAACCGCATATGAGCAGTTTCGAAGGAAGTATACAGTTCAGCCCGTAAACCGGTCAAACCTCGTCAGAGCAGACGCGCCACCGCGGAACTGGCTGGAATCGACTCGAAACTCACTGGAATCTGTCGCCGTACGTCGTAATTTGCCGCCGCATGCCGGAATTTGCCGCCGCCGGTCCGAATTGCGGCCGTCTCGACCTCCACTGCCGAGGTGAGGCCGTCCACGGGAAGGGCGGAGCAGGACACCGACAGCTCGAATGGGGGCGGGGCGGCGCCGGAGAAGGGCGGGGGGAGAGGGGCGGGTTGCACTCAATGGGAGGGAGCTCGCGCGGCCACGTCGAGGAGCGCGCGGTAGCGGACGGTGCCGGGCTCAATCGGGGGACGGGAAGGCACGCCAGGGGTCGCGCGGTCGGGCCGTGCGTCGCTGGGGCAAGGCGGGGGTGAGGCGGGCGGCGCCGGGGCGAGCCGGGGTGCCAGAGCGAGGCACGCTGTGGCCAGAGACGAGCTCTGTCGGGAGGGAGGAAGAAGGGAAAAAAGAAAAAAAATGCCTACACTGGGATACAGTTTTACTTACGGGGTCTGCTCTGTCCGGGGAAATTGCGCACCGTAAAAATGGTTTACATTGCCCCTTATACGCGTTTTTAAGGGTCAACTTTTAAGATGTCTGCTAGAGATGCTCTTAGTGGATAACTCAACTCAGAATCACACCATCAAAAAACCCACCAAATCACCGCATTATAACTAAAAATAAAACACTATATAATCTCCACCACCCGCCAAACTTAATATTCCGTCGGTTCCACATATAAGGGGTATTAGTTTTGTAGAAAGTCAAATTTTCTTCAACTTTGACCAAGTTCAGAGCAAAAAAATATCAACATCCACAATATTAAAAAATATATGAAAATTCATTTCATCATGAATTTAAAAATATTGATTTGATATTATAGATTTTTATATATTTCTCTACAAATTTTATTGAATTTAAAGGTTTGACTTTTCAAAAAAGTAAAACACCATATATTTTGAAAGATAATGATTATTTTTTGAAAAAACCTAACGACACCAATGGCGCAGCAAAGCACGCATAACCCTTCTAGTAGGGGTGATTTCGTCGCATGGGACAAGTGCGGAAATCTAGAGCGCTATAGGGTGGGCGTGGAATTACCTTCAATCAATCGGAGATCAACAGATGGATCTTCCTCCGGTCTTACTCCAGCTGTAGTGCAACTTGTGTAAGCACCAGAGGACGGAGCTTCGTTTATATAGACATAAAGGACAGACAAAGTACAACAACTAGGTTTTGAACGCTTGCTTCATTTTTCTTCTTGTTTTGGGCGTCGAATGATTTTTATATAAGTCATCACAAGTGGTTGTTGGGTCAGTTCTATCGATGTATAACCCTTCTACTTAACCAACTTGTACAACCCCATGCTCAAAATGAGACACGAGAAAGAAGGATAATCTATAGACTAGCAGAAAGTTTCAAAAGAAAAAAAGGTTGCTTGAAAACAAGAAGACAACACTATACGTGTGTACACATACGGATTATGAACCACGCATGAATATCAACAGAAAAGACCAAGTAGGTAACCACTTTTAGACAAAAAAAGTTTAGAACTATGATGATACAACAGCGCTAGATTTGTTTGGTGGAGCTAAAGTTAGTTACCTTGAATCAATTGGAGAAATGGGAACTCAGACCAACTAGCTCGTTGAAGGATAGATGACAGAGCTTAATTTGTGAACATGACCTATATATACACACGGTGGGATTTGAAAACAAGATACACTAATTTGACTAACTGAACTGCAAGCACACGAACATCAGTAAAATAACCGACAAACACCGCTAATATATACTACCTCTATATCCCACCGCAGCTGCAAAAACGTCTTTTATTAAGGCACAGAGGTAATATTTGGGAGTACCCTAAAGCTACTGAGGAAATATAATATAGTGTCAGGAATGGATAAGAAAAAAGATACTAGCTATTGTCGGGAAATATAGCTATGAAGAAACAGCAAAGCTAGTGTTCCGGCGGAAAAAAACAGCAAAGCTAGTGAAGGTGGAATTAAATACCTTGAATCAATTGGAGAGATGGCAACCAGCTGCGGTGGAAGGCCTAGAGGACGGGATCCTAATATATAGAGGACGTACATATGGTGGGATTATATAAGCCTTGTTACTTTTTCTTTCAAAGATGAAGATTTTTCTTGATAAAGAACCTTCAACGATAAAGATTTTTTCGCAAAGAATATTCAAAGACAAATCAATCCATGTTGCGATCCAGTGAGACCCGAATGATGGTATATGTATTTATTCGTCGGATGGATCCCCGAAGTGACGGGTATAATCAACAGATACCCGTATTTAGTCTGCTCAACGCCGCACAGCCAAGGATCCCTATCTGCCCTTTATTAGGCTCCCTAATGGATGGAGATGCACAAAAAGTATGAATTGATCTCCCTTAATTTCCAACACAAACATTACATATATCTTCTTTTCCCTGCAAAAAAAAGATCTTCTATGCCCATTTCCTTAATTTCACCACCGGCTAGTTCCAAACTTCCAATACCACCTAGTCGGCAATGGCAGCGGCGCCTATGTATGCGGGTATGGTAAGGCTGCTCATAGTGGGAGCCTACCATGTAGGCAAAATATCTGATGTGACAAGTTAATTATGAGGAGAGAGATGAGTGTGGTGACCCAGAAAAAAACAATGCCAAGCGCGTGAAACTAGACAAAACATTTAAAGAAATAAGCTCACCAATGCATGGATAACTTTAGGTGCTAAATCAATAAATGAAAGAAGCTTAGCTACAAGAAGCTAAGCACCTGGCCCCTCTCAATGTTCCACCTTGTACAGGTGCTAAGGTTGCCAACTGAACAAAAAAAAAATCGAATGTGGCATGTTAATTAAGAAGAGAGAGAGAGAGTAGTATGATGACCTTGGGAAGAAATAATGCTAAGAGCATGTAGTCTATACCTAATTAAGGCCCGTTCTGAAGCTCTCCAGGTTAAGGAAATCCACGATTCCAGCTTCGTGCGCCAGCGTCCAGCTTCCGTGAGGAGCTACATGCGTTCGGGAGGCTCTAGCCAGCTTCTCATGCGCTGGCGCTGGGCTACAGGGCTGTTTAGAACGAAAGGTGTGCACATGGGCTGTTAGGGAACACAGATGGTGACATGGGCTGCAGGCCCAATTCGGAGTGAAGGGTGTGGATGACCCTGATGCGCTCACGTCTACTGGCTGGTTCCTACGAGAGCTTGGAAGAAAAGAAATCGGGAGGCTCGCCGAACCGGTATGCAACTTAGCGATGGCATTCCCTGTAATTACATTGAACTCACGCTTCTCGTTTTAGCGAAGCTGGCCAACCGCCGCTGCTCGTCTCCGCAAAAATTGCACGGGTGGATCCTCGTCTCCGCGAAGCTGGCTCCTCGAAGCTGGACCGTTCGGGATCGATTCACGTAGGAATTCTAGGAAGCTGGCTCGTGGAGAGGATCCGAACGGGCCCTAAATGAAGGGAGCTTGGCAACCAAAAGCTAAGGACTAATGCATTGGGGAGTCTAGTTACTAAGTCGTTTAATGCACTTAGCACCTTATCTAAGCACACATGCAAATTGGAAGAGGTCTGAGGAGTATACTTGCTAAGTTATTTAATGTGCTTAGCACCTCATCTAAGCACCGGTGCATTGGCAGCAGCCTAACATAAGTAGTAACATGCATGCCACATGGGCATAAAATATGATATAGCAAGTAATTATTGAGGAAATATGCAAATACAGTAACATAATATGTTACCATCACATAGCATAGCGGTTTCCAATATAAAATTAGTTTACAAAGTAATAAATGAAGCTCTTTATGTTACTCCTTCCACTCCTAAATATAAGTCTTTCTAGAGATTCTATTATGGACTACATGTTGGGAAACGTAGCATGCAATTTCAAAAAAATTCTATGCTCATGCAAGATCTATCTAGGAGATGCATAGCAACGAGAGGGGGAGAGTGTGTCCATGTACCCTCGTAGACCGAAAGCAGAAGTGTTAACTTAACACGGTTGATGTAATTGAACGTCTTCTCGAATCAACCGATTAAGTATCAAACGTACGGCACCTCCGAGTTCCGCAGACGTTCAGCTTGATGACGTCCCTCGAACTCTTGATCCAGTAGAGGTACGAAGGAGATGAGTTCAGTCAGCACGATAGCTTGGTGATGGTGATGGTGATGCGATCCACGCAAGGCTTCGCCTAACCACTACGACAATATGACCAAGGAGTAAACGGTGGAGGGGGCATCGCACACGGCTAAGACAATTGATGTTCTTTGGGGTGCCCCTTGCCCCTGTATATAAAGGAGGAGAGGGGAGGAGGCCGGCCCTAGGGGGCGCGCCAAGTGGGGGGAGTCCCACAAGGACTCCTAGTCCGAGTCGCCCCCCTCCCTTCCTTTCCAACGAAGGGGGAAAGAGGGAAGTAGAGGGAGAGGGAGAGGGAGAAGGAAAGGGGGGCCGCGCCCCCTCCCCCTTGCCCAATTCAGAATCCCAGGGGGGGGGGGGGCGCCACCTCCTGTGGCCTGCCTCCTCCTCTCCCCTATGGACCAATAAGGCCCATTACTTTCCCGGGGGGTTTCGGTAACCCTAAAGGAAATATGCCCTAGAGGCAATAATAAAGTTATTATTTATTTCCTTATATCATGATAAATGTTTATTATTCATGCTAGAATTGTATTAACCGGAAACATAATACATGTGTGAATACATAGACAAACATAGTGTCACTAGTATGCCTCTACTTGACTAGCTCATTGATCAAAGATGGTTGTGTTTCCTAACCATAGACATGAGTTGTCATTTGATTAATGGGATCACATCATTAGAAGAATGATGTGATTGACTTGACCCATTCCGTTAGCTTAACACTTGATCGTTGTCAGGACCCCGATCCTAAGTCACACCGATCTAGCATGTAACACATCATATCACTTTGCGGCCTCACGCACGGTATTCCCACGGGTGCCACCTTACCTGGCCCGGGACCGTTTGCGCCTTTTGGCTCACGTATATGATAGTGCCGCTAGCATCCATATGACAAAGAACCCGGGCTGACATGGCTAGTCGTGAACCCAAAGTGGCACTAACTTACAGGGACAGGCATACATGACCCAACAACGAACGTGTCGGTCATCAGTGAGTGAATCCGGGCTGTAGCAACCGGGCTAGCAGGACTCTGGTCAACCGGGCTGTAGCAGGCTAACAGGACTCCGAAATTCATCGTGTGACATTTCCCCGAGGGGACAGACACAGGAACGAAGAAGGACACATGCCGGCCAGCCTAAGTGTTCCGAAGCAGTAGCAAGCTACCATGGCTCAGTGGAAACACTAGGAGACATTTCCCGGTAAGAGAGGCTACTAAGGATAAACAACTAGATAGTCAGATCCCACACATACCAAGCATTTCATTAACATACACACAATGTGCTCGATATGTGCAAATACAACATGGCATCACAACATGACTCTACAACTCAAGTATTTATTCAATAGGCTCCGAGGAGCGAGATATTACAAACATGGGTCTCATGACCCAACACTCAAAGCATACAAGTCAAAGCACAAGCGGAAGCTTAACATGTCTGAGTACAGACATCTACAAATGAAAAAGGCTGAGAAGCCTGACTATCTACCAGATCCTGCCGAGGGCACAAGATCGTAGCTGAGGTAACAAGTTAAACGTCGAAGTCCACGCGGTACTACTAGCGAGACTGAAGTCTCTCTGCAAAAACATAAATTAAGCAACGTGAGTACAAATGTACCCAGCAAGACTTACATCAGATCTAACTACATATGCATCATTATCAACAAGGGGATGGTGGGGTTTAACTGCAGCAAGCCAGCTTTGACTCGGTGGCTATCCTGAACTACGACTGCAAGTAACTCTTTTGAGGTGGCGCACACGAGTCCACATATTCACCATATCAATACACCACTATGGATCCGCCCCCATCTCCCTACGAGAACGCCATCCATAGCACTCACGCTTATCTTGCGCATTTTAGAGTATCCACTTTCACTTGTCTATGAACTGTACAGGCAACCCAGAAGTCCTTTACCACGGACACGGCTATTCGAATAGATCATATTAACCCTGCAGGGGTGTACTTCTTCACACACGCTCTCACCACTTACCGCCATTTACACGACATGTACTCGGCAACCTTCAAGCGGAAGCCCATTGAGGGTGTCTGCTACGACCTGACTAACCACACAAGTCTCTCGTCCAGGTTTATCGCCTATTCGGGTTCCATCCGCAAGGAGATCCGGCCGAGGTGTCGCTCACGGCCCCAAACGATGTGAGCAGGGTTCCCAAGCCCACCATCCGGGTGCCACTTGGTACACCGTGCCACTGTGCCTAGTCTGTCCCAAGCCCACCTGTACCGCGTGCCACTTGGTAGACTACTAACACTACCTACAAACACCAGAAACTAGTTGCAACTCCTGGACAGAGATCAAGTTGATTAATAAGCCGAGAGGTGCCGAGTTACCGGAACCCAATGTGTGGTAGTAGTTGTTCATGGATCACAAACACAGAACTCAGTTCCTGAGGACGGCTGCAATGAGACAACCCACCATGTACTCCTACATGGCCTCTCACCGCTACCTTTACCAAATCGTGTTCACACACTTAGCTCACACATAGTAGGACATGTTCACACGCCTCTGATTCATCCCCGATGAATCAGACCTGACTCAACTCTAAGCAGTAGCAGGCATGACAAACAAGCAAGAATGAGTAGGCACAACAGGGCTCAAACAACTCCTACTCATGCTAGTGGGTTTCATCTATTTACTGTGGCAATGACAGGTCATGCAGAGGAAAAGGGGTTCAACTACCACAGCATGTAACAGTTGAATCGTTGTTGTCCTAATGCAGTAAAAGAGAGCAGGAGCGAGAGAGTAGGATTGTATCGGAATGAACAAGGGGGTTTTGCTTGCCTGGCACTTCTGAAGATAGTATAGTTCTTCATCGGTGTCATCGATCACATCGTCGGTACACATCTACCGAGAGGGGGCAAACACCGGCAAACAAGGAAGAACATAATCAATGCAATGCACAATATGATGCATGATCATGACATGGCAATATGCTGTAGTTTGAGCTAATGCAACTAGCAACCAGATTAAATGAAGTTGGTTTGAATCCAAGATTCAAATTCAAACTCCATATGTGGATATTAAAATGCCATTTATATGATTTGTGCTAATCAGCAGCTATAAGTTGTTCTAACATGCATGAAAATGGTACAGATGGATAGATTGGATTTTTCTGATCATTTTTCATATATAGTTTGTTTCATTTGGAGTTACGGTTGATTTTATATGATTTTTAGAAGTTTAAGCCTTTTTCTGGAATTTCCTGAATTAAATAAATCCAGAAAAGGTTATCTGCATCAGCATGACGTCGGGGTGATGTCAGCAGGTCAAAGGCGCCAGCCCAGGTCAAACCTGACGGCTGGGACCCACATGTCAGTGTAACAACTAACTAACAGGGTTAGTTAGTGTTAAGTTAGCACTAATCTAGGTTCGTTAGGGCCTGGCCCACTTGTCAGAGAGACAACTAATTAACTAAGTTAATTAGCGCTAACTAAGTAACACCTGAACTAAACAGGGGCAATTAGCACTAATTATAACCCTACACTAATCAGTCAAAGGCCAGCCCCACATGTCATGGACACATGGGGGGGGGTCCCGCCGTGGTCAAAGTGGGTCAAACCCACCGGCGTTTAGCCGCCGGCGGGATCAAATGCGGCGGAGGTGCTCGGAATCGCAGCTCAGGCGACCAAACGAGCGACGGGGAGGCTCTACGAGACGCCCAAGCTCGCGTGCATCCATTGCGGCCAGCTGCAGCAGCTGGGGTGCACTACAGCGACGGCGGCGATGGCAAGTGCGGCGGCCGGAGCTACAGGTTCGAGCGGGGCGAGGCCACAGTGGACGGGAGGGCTGGCTAAGGGGCTCACCGAGCTCCTGAAGATGCTAGGAACACGGTGCCGTGCTCGGTTTCGAGCCTCAGTGGCTGCAGTTACGGCAGCGACATCGCCGGCGGCGTGGAGTTCTCGGCCAAGACGGGGCTATGGCCTAGAGGTCGAAAGCGACCAGGGGAGCAGGGGGAGGCGACTCGGGGGCTCACCGTGAGTCCGTTTGAAGGGTCAGAGGGCTCGAGGGCGGCCGGAGTTGAGCGGGGCGGCGAGGCGGATCTCCGGCGGCTGAGGAGGAGAAAAGCATCGGGGCGGCGCTTCGGGGCCCTTCCGGTCGCGTGGCTCGGTGAGGAGGTAGGGAACGAGGTGGCGGAGCTCGAGGATAGCTCGGGACGGCTCGGGGATGGCCGTGGCCGCGGTGGTGCACGTCGGCGGCGGCGGGCGCGTTCGGGTGGTGCGAGGGAGAGAGCCAGAGGAGGGGAGAGGCACGGGAGAGAGTGAGAGGGGCCAGGAGGGTGCGTGGCGTCTCCGTGGCGTCGTCTAGGAGCACCGGGAGGAGCCAGGCAGGCAGTGAGGGAGGAGGTGGCCGGCGCGGGGCGGCCACACGCCTCTGTCCTTCTGGCGAGGGAGGAAGACGACAGGGGGGAAGCGGCGGTGGGCTGGGCCGTGCTAGGCCGGTTGGTGGCGCCAGGTAAGGCCTAGGTACTAACTCTCTCTCTCTCTGTGTTATTTTATTTATTGTTTCTGTTTTCTATTATTCTTCAGTCTTTAGGGCTTTATTTAAAATACTGAAATAGATCCAAAAATAATGAAACTAATAATGGCTACTGTTTAGGATATATACCACAGTAAACATTTTAGTTTATGATTATTTGAGCATTTAAAATATTTAATAGCATTTAAATGCCCAAATGCAAAGTACATATGATTTAATTCAGTGACCAAATATGTCATGGAAAAATGTGCAACACCTCTGGTTATGGTTTCAAGCATTTTCCAGAAATGATGAACATTTTTGAAAGCCATTTGGATTCACTGAAAATATTTTTAGGTTGAACCTATTTGAATTCCATTTGGTACTAGGGTTTGGACATCCCCATTTCGAGTTTCTTTCAAAGTTTAAACATGATGCACACATGAAGTTAGCCTAGTGCAAATCCAGAAGCTAGGGATGTGACAATCGTTTAGTATGTTGCTATTGCTTTCTTCATGACTTATACATGTTCCTACAACTATGAGATTATGCAACTCCCATTTACTAGAGGAACACTTTGTGTGCTACCAAATGTCACAATGCAACTAGGTGATTATAAAGGAGCTCTACAGGTGTCTCCGACGGTACATGTTGAGTTGGCGTATTTCGAGATTAGGATTTGTCACTCGGATTGTCGGAGAGGTATCTCTGGGCCCTCTCGGTAATGCACATCACTATAAGCCTTGCAAGAAATGTAGCTAATGAGTTAGTGACGGAATTATGCATTATGTAACGAGTAAAGAGACTTGCCAGTAACGAGAGTGAACTACGTATTGAGATACCGACGATCGAATCTCGGGCAAGTAACATACCGATGACAAAGGGAACAACGTATGTTGTTATGCGGTTTGGCCGATAAAGATCTTCGTAGAATATGTAGGAGCCAATATGAGCATCCAGGTTCCGCTATTGGTTATTGACTGGAGACGTGTCTCGGTCATGTCTACATAGTTGTCGAACCCGTAGGGTCCGCACACTTAAAGTTAGTTGACAGTTATATTATGAGTTTATGTGTTTTGATGTACCGAAGATAGTTCGGAGTCCCGGATGTGATCACGGATATGACGAGGAGTCTCGAAATGGTAGAGACATGAAGATTGATATATTGGATGACTATATTCGGACACCGGAATGGTTCTGGGGGTTATCGGATGTATACCGGAGTACCGGGGGTTACCGGAAGCCCCCGGGGGATTAATGGGTCTCATGGGCCCAAAGTGGAGCAGAGGAGGGCGGGAGGGCAGGCCATGCGCCCCCTCCCCCTCTAGTCCAAATAGGACAAGGAGGGGCGGCGGCACCCCCCCTTTTTCCTTCCTCCTCTCTCCCCTCCCTTCCCCTCTCCTACTTGGACAAGGAAAAGAGGGAGTCCTACTCTTGGTGGGAGTAGAACTCCTCCCTGGTGTGCCCTCCCCTGGCCGGCCGCCCCTCCCCCTTGGTCCTTTATATATGGGGGCAAGGGGGCACCTCTAGACACAACAATTGATCCTTGAGATCTATTAGCCATGTGCGGTGCCCCCGTCCACCATATTCCACCTCGATAATATCATAGTGGTGCCTAGGCGAAGCCCTGCATCGGTAGAACATCATCATCATCACCACGCCGTCGTGCTGATGGAACTCTCCCTCAAAGCTCGGCTGGATCAGAGTTCGAGGGACATCATCGAGCTTGTAACGCCCGGATAATTAGGCTACAGTAAAACTCTCCTGATGATGCCATGTCATCTATGTTACTGTTGCTAATCAAGTGGTAGTTCCAAAAAATTGCAAATTCAAAAATGAATTAGTGGCAAACACCCAAAGTTTTCAAAGGTCAAAACAAAAATGTTCGGTGGGTGCCAAATATTCAACTAGTAATTATTGTGGAGTAAACAATTTTTTAGAGAGTGCCTAAATATTTTAAAGTGAAATAAAACAGAAAAGAAAAATAAAGAAAAG
>NC_041381.1:608004337-608050857 GCF_002162155.2 Triticum dicoccoides | reverse complement strand
GGGTCGGAACAGGTGCGCGTCGCCACCGGACCCCCTCGCCGGCGTCGAGGCGAGGAAAAGGCCGCCACGCCCCCGCCTCCTCGATCCCGCCTCCCACTCGCCCCCACTCTCGCCCTCGGTCCCTGCGCCTCTCCCTGCTCTTCCCTCAGATCCACCCTGCTCTCCTCCTCTCCCATCGCATCCGAACGCCGCCATGGAACCCCCGCCGTGAAACTCACGGACACAGGCATCACCTCGCCTCGCCAACGTGTTCGTCGGCTTCACCATCGTCTTCCTCGTCCACCGGTGGCTGCAGCTGGAGCTCGGAGGCACTGCTGCAATGGTGTCACGCCCAATATGCGACCCTATCCAAAAGGAACTCGAAGGTCCCACCAAGGATAGACCCGCATATTGAAACGCTTTTGCAAGGTGGATATCATTACATCAACATTACATAATAGATGGGGATACATACAAGAGGCATACATTGCCACACGAATACAACATTACAATACATAAGAGCATCATCCGTCTACGGATGAATCACAAACAGAAACTCAAACGACATCCACCCTGCTAGCCCAGGCTGCCGACCTGGAACCTATCCCCTGATCGAAGAAGCAGAAGAAGAACTCAACGCAAGAAAGCATCGCTCTCGCGTCATGATCATCGAATAACCTGTACCTGCAACTGTTGTTGTAGTAATCTGTGAGCCACGAGGACTCAGCAATCCCATTACCATGGGTATCAAGACTAGCAAAGCTTAATGGGAATGGAAGGGGTAAAGTGGTGAGGCTGCAGCAGCGACTAAGCATATATGGTGGCTAACATACACAAATAAGAGCGAGAAGAGAGCAAAAGGAATGGTCGTGAAGCCAGCAATGATCAAGAAGTGATCCTGAACTCCTACTTACGTCAAACATAACACAAAAGCCGTGTTCACTTCCCGGACTCCGCCTAGAAGAGACCATCACCACTACACACGCGGTTGATGCGTTTTAGTTCGGATCTGGTGTCAAGTTATCTACAACCGGGCATTAACAAATTCCCATCTGCCTATAACCGTAGGCACGGCTTTCGAAAGATTATACCCTGCAGGGGTGTCCCAACTTAGCCCATGACAAGCTCTCACGATCAACAAAGGAATAGACCTTCTCCCAGGAAGACCTGATCAGACTCGGAATCCCGGTTTACAAGACATTTCGACAATGGTAAAACAAGACCAGCAAAGCCGCCCGATGCGCCGACAATCCCGATAGGAGCTGCACATATCTCGTTCTCAGGGCAACACCGGATGAGACTAGCTACGAGTAAAACCAGCCCTCAAGTTGCCCTGAGGTGGCCCCACAGGCAGCTCAGTTCGGACCAACACTTAGACAAGCACTGGCCCGTGGGAGGGGGGGGCTAAAATAAAGATGACCCTCGAGAGAGCGACTCCCAAGGGAAAAGTATAGGTGGTGGTGAGGCAAATGGTAAAACCAAGGTTGGGCCTTGCTGGAGGAGTTTTATTCAAAGCGAACTGTCAAGGGGGTCCCATAAATCACCCGACCGCATAAGGAACGCAAAATCCGGGAACATAACACCGGTATGACGGAAACTAGGGTGGCAAGAGTGGAACAAAACACTAGGCAAAAGGCCAAGTCTTCCACCTTTTACCAAGTATATAGATGCATTAATAATATAAGAGATATTGTGATATCCCAACCAAAATCCTGTCCACCATGGAGCAATCTTCAACTTCACCTGCAACTAGCAATGCTATAAGAGGGCTGAGCAAAGCGGGAACATAGCCAAACAACGGTTTGCATAGGAAAGGTGTCAAAGGTTAGAGGTTCATGGCAATTTGGGATGGCTTGATAAACATGTAATAGGTAGCGCAGCATAGCGATTGAACGAAGCAACTAGCATAGCAATGATAGTAGTGAGATCCAGGGTAGCGGTCATCTTGCCTGAAATCCCGTTAGGAAGAAGAACGAGTCCATGAAGAAGACGAACGGGAGTAGTCGAACGAATCCTCACAATCGCAACATTACCGGAACTATCGAGGAGAAGCACAATCGGAAAGAAGAAAACAACATGGAAAACAACCAATACATAAACATGGCATGATGCACAACAAAGTATGATGCATGTCCGGTTTAATGAGGCATGGCATGGCAAAGTGCAACAAACAATAATACAAGTTAAGTGGAGCTCAATATGCAACGAGTTGCATATTGACAAAACACCACATCAATTATTTAGTTCACTCCCGGTTAGGTACTCAACAATATTAAATGTTGTTAAACATGGCAAGGGGTGAAGCATATGAAAACTAACTATTTAGGCATGTTTAAATGAGGCCGGAACAACAAACAACAATTCCGGAAAAACCTCATATGCATATTTATGAATTCGGTACTGTTCTGCCCTAAACACAATTTTAATGTTGTTAAACAGCAACATAAAGTGGACCATGTTAAACTAGGCATTTTTCCACCCCATTTACATATAAAGTTTATTTAAAATGGAGCTACGGTTATTTAGTTATGAAATAAATCATTTTAACATGGCATTAAGCAAAATAAACACAAACAGCAAGTTAAACATTTTAACATGGGATGCGAATGACATATTATTAATCTACACAAAATTCTAAGCATCTGTCATGTTTAAACCATTTTAATCCGATGCACGGTTAAAGAGTTATTATATGCATGATCTAGAGGGACTTTTCTGCAAAACTGGAAAATCCCGGATAAAGCTAAAATCGCAGACGGGGAAAAAAACAGCAACTGGCCGAATCTGGAGGGCGGACTGGGCTGCTCACCTTGGGCTCTTGGCCCGCCTCGGTGGAGAGGGGCCGGCTGGGCTGGGGCACTGGGCCAGCGGCCTGGTGCTGCTGGGCCGGGGCCCACGTGGGTGCGGTGCGGGCGTCGTCCTCCAGGTTTAGATCGACCGCGAGCAGGACCAGGGGCGGCGGCGGCCGACGGTCAACGAAGATGGGGAGGCGCGGGGAGGCCGGGACAGGGCCGCAGGTGGCCGGATCCGGTGGAGGTCGTGGCCGGGGACCCGTTCCCGGCGACGGCGAGGCCAGCCGGCGACGGGCGGAGCTCCAAGGCGGCGGGGACCTGCGGGGGAAGGAGAGAGAGAAGCCATGAGGGAGAGGGAGAAGTAAGGAGAAAGAAGGAGAGGGCGGCGGGGTTTGGCCTGGCAGGGCACCGGCAGGGGCCGGCGAGGGCGGATGGCGGTGAGGCCTGGCGCGGAGGCGGCGGCGAGCGCGGGGCGCCGGAGTGGCGCGACGGCGAGATCTGGGTCTCGGGCGACGGAGAGAGGTTCAGGGAGCCAGGCGGCACGCTCGGGCGCGAGGCTCGGGCGGTCGGGCCCTGGGCGGCCCGGGGCGGGTTCCCCGCGGGCCTGGCGGGCCGCGGCTGCGGGAGAGCGGCTGGGGACAGGTGGCGAGCGAGGAGTGGGCGAGGGAAGCTTCTGCGGGGGCGCCGACCAGTTGGGTGGCGCCAAGTGGCAGCGGCGGGCTGGCAGCGCTAGATCCGAGGGAGGGAGGCGCTGATTTCGAGGAGGGAGGCGGCTGGGAGGTAGGGGAAGGCTAGGGATGCCCAAAATGGAGAGAGGGGGTCTTTATATAGCAAAAGAGGCTAGGGTTGGGGGTTTTGGGGGCTTTTCGGAGCGTATGATCGCCATCGAACGGCTCTGGAGCGGAGAGGGACTAGGTGGCTGCAGGTGGGCTGTGATGAGAGGCCTCGAGCTGAGAGGAGAGGAGAGAAGAGAGGCCTGGCAACAGTTTCGGAGACCGAAACGTCCGACGATTAAACCGACTATATCGCGGTTATAAATATAACGGTTGGGCAGTCAAACGGACTCCGAATGCGACGAAACTTGACAGGTGGCCTGTCTACACTATAATAAGACCGCACGACAAGTTGCAACCCATTCCGAGAACATTTTTATGCCACTTATAAAATAATATTCCGGAGGTGCCGCGGGCGTGTGCGAGTGTGTCGGGGCTCGGAATGGACAACGGAGAGAACCGGCGGAACCCAAACGGATGCAAGTTTTATGAAAATGATGCCGATGCAATGCGAATGATGACATGAGACGAGATGCATAAGAAGAACAAAATGCAAAACAACAGACAAAAACCCAACCACGGAGGAAATATCATATCGCATCTCCGGAAAAGGCAAGAGTTGGAGTTACGAATATGGAAAGTTGTATCCGGGGCGTTACAACACTCCACCACTACGAGAGGATCTCGTCCCGAGATCTAGGATGGCACCGGAGAGAAACGGAAGAGGAAGAGAAGAGGTAAAATTAAGTTGCTTCTTTGACCAATGAGTGAAACCACGAACCTTGAGAGGTTGAGCAATTAGATATGAACGAGATTGCAAACAATCCGTTAGAAAAGAAGAACAAGGAACATTACGAGAACTTGAAGGTTGCAAAGACATGAATCAAGAGTTTAATGGACAAGATAGAATTCGAATCCACTCCGGTTAAAACAAGATGAGAGAGGAAGAATTCGGGCAGCACTCCGGTTGAACATGGAAGGAATAGAACATGAACTTGAGAAGATGGGAAGATACTTGATGAAATCAACAACACACTGCCTCCGGAACTATTGAAAGAATGGCACAAGGGGTAAGAAGGATTTCAGACAGCACTCCGATTGAAATGATAGGCAAAACTTGATAAGATGAAAGAACATGAATGAGAACACAACACTCCGGTTAAGTGGATAAGCATGGAAAAGAACATGATCTTGACAAAACAAGATGATGAGTGAAGAGAACAACATCACAATGCCTTCGGAAGAAAGAATAGAAGATAGACCGTTGGGATAAAGGGACGGAGAAGAAAATGACAACTTGTGCCACAAATGAGCTTGGAAAGCACCCTTCCCAGATGGTTACAACGGGGTTGTTGGAAAACCAACAACGAAAAGAATAAGCTTGTAGTGGGCTTATGGAAACATCTCAAGACTATGAGATGACATTCTACCACTAACGAAAAAACAATTGCTTGTTTGAGATCAACGAAGAGATGAAAAACCTCTTTCACCGAGAAGGATATGGAGAAAGCTTGGATCAATGATAAGAACCAGAAATAGCAACATTCCTTAGGGAAGGCTTTAGGTGAAATCTATACCAAGATAACTCCAACGAAGAGATTAATGGATTTAAAATATCTCATTCTTGACAACATGTGAATCATGAAACACGAACTCAATTTGTCAAGAATGACATAACACCATCTCAAAAGATAAGGTAGAAAGGATTGCACTTCGGGATGCAAGATGAAGAATACTTGAGCTCCTCAAAACAAAACGTGTGTTGAACACCATGTTTATTTTAGAGTATAGCTTGACGGATCATAACTTCAAGAGAAATCTTGAAGAACAATTGAAGAATGAAAAGAATCCTTGATGAACCATCATGTAGAGCCTCCATGAAGAACTCCGGTAATAAAAGGATGATAGAAAGAAAGAGAAGTTTAAAACTCAAGGTGAAGCCTTGCGATGATTTAGATGGAGCTTCGCGACGAGATAATGCGGAAAACTTGGAACTCCGAAAAAAATAGATGAAACACTAGAACCGAGAATTACTTCATCATGAACAATCTCCGGAGTAAAAGAATTGAATCGCCTCGAGGAAATAAGATTTATTGTATGCTTATCCTTCATCAAATTCAATTGATGACAAGCAATGGATTTGGCACACTACTTATTCCCGTAGAAAGGATTAAAAGAGATATGGCGCAAACTTGGGAAGGTCTTCAACGAGCCACTGGTAGGATTGAAAACAACGAAAGAACGAATGAATTGATATAATAACGAAGGAAGAGAAATCTGGAACGAACCACCGTAAGGATTGAAAAAGAAAGTAACAAAGGCACAATTCACCGGGAAGAATTGGAAAACGAATGAAGATACTTGAGGGGATTTAGATACATGAGAACAAAGAGATCATGAACTGGTTAGAGGATATTTGAACGATTCACCGGTAAGATTTGGAGAAAGATAGCTACACGCTGAGAATGAAGAATTATGACATGATGGCCTTCGGAGGAAAGAAATGGAAACAACTCATGAAATGCTCCAGACGGGTGAAAAGAATTCTCACAATCAAAAACAATTATGAGAGGATGGCATCAAGCTAGAACCATGAATCTTGAAGAGAATGGAGCAAGATTTCCGAGAAACTCTTCTTTGGTCTTCACATTGTTGAGAATGATGATGAGAACCACCATGAATTGTTGAGATACTCCGGAACAAATAAGAATAGAAATGATGAACCAATGATGCAAATATTCTGAAAGCGATCTTGGATAAGGAATATGACTGATGAAAATTCATTCTTATGTCAAACTCTGAAAAGTATTTGATATAGCTCCGGAATAATTAGAAGAGTCAGGTAAGATCCTGGGAAAAGACCTGTGGGTTAGGGCCCACTAAAAAGAAAACACCGTTGGAAATGATTTTAAAGAGAGATTGCACCGGTTGAATTAAATAGCTTGAATGAGATAATGATCTCCAAATAGATTCAATGGATTAAGAATGGAAACAAAAATGTTCTGAGATATCTTCGACACTCTGGAACACATGAATAGCAAGAGGTGAGTGATTGAGAGGTGCACTGGCATGAGAAAGCATTTGACACGAGGAAAGGAATATGATCAACACTGAAAGCTTGAATTGGATCCACCGGAGAAGAAAAAAGAACGAGGGATGATGAACTTGAAGCTCGTGAGCATCTTCACGAGGGATCACCGGATCAAAACAATGATTGAAAAGAGTGAAGAGACTTCACATGAATAAATGGACACTTGATTATAATATATGAGTCCTTGAAGAAAAGGGGTGGGAGGGTGGGGAAAAACAAAGACAACTTGGGATGAATGAAACAAACACCATTGAGAAAACTTAGAATTGATCTTGCGGATGGGGAGAATGATGGGATCATCTCGAAGAGAAGCGCACCGGTTGGAAAAGAATTAACATGACGACCTCGATGATCAAGAAGGATTAGAAATCATATAGAAATATGAGAACACCGTTTAGGAAAGGTATGGATCAACACTTGACATCGAAGCAACTCGAATACCACAACTCAAAACAAAACAAAGGATTGGCTTTCAGAGTAAGCCGGAACAAACATATGATAGAGATTTCATCCGAAGTTTTCGTGGTGGGGCCCACACGGGCTCGAGTGTACAACACCATCATGTACAAGGCAGTGCACATGACATACGAAGTGTCCCCGAACCAGCATAGCCAAGGGTTCTTTAAGACACAACGAGACCACTGTAAAAACGACCGTGGAAAGGCGGACCACTAGACGTCGAACCCCAATCTCATATCATGCATCTGTCGAAAAGATATTCTAGGAGCTACTTGAATTCCCACCTATAAACTCCCGAAACTTTCTGGTTATGCAATCTGGTGTTGGGGATACAGGGGAAGCAATATATCTCACCCAAACTAACAATTCCTACATCCAGCTGTATCCATCCGTCAACACATAACCAAGAAAACTCCGGAAATCGTGTACCTCAACCTTCGAAAAGCATCCGTTATACGAGTTATGGCAATACTCCTGAACTCCCCAGTACTGGGTGACGTTGAGGTTATCTCACCAACAACTGCATAAAAGAGATTTTCAATGTCGGCAAAACTCAGGTATTCCAGAACTGCAACGATAATATTGTGATGACAACACCTCGGAGCTCAACTCCCCGGGTCAAAGCCACATAATAGACAAGAGGCACCAAGAACAATGTTCCCGTCACAAAACCATCAGAACGATTCCAAGATACCCGCGTGATCCTAAAAAAAATTTAGTGAAATTTGAGGAGAGGAAAGACAAAACATCTACGTCAAGAATCCTCACCAGAGCGACAAAGGGGGCTGAGGAGTAAAAAGAATCCTACTCTCCGATATATATAATCCTAAGACTCAAAATAGTTTTTTTTCTAGACTCAACAACGGCCAACAATCAAGGGGGCTCCTATGGTCGGTCGAGGCTCTGATACCAACTTGTCACGCCCAATATGCGACCCTATCCAAAAGGAACTCGAAGGTCCCACCAAGGATAGACCCGCATATTGAAACGCTTTTGCAAGGTGGATATCATTACATCAACATTACATAATAGATGGGGATACATACAAGAGGCATACAATGCCACACGAATACAACATTACAATACATAAGAGCATCATCCGTCTATAGATGAATCACAAACAGAAACTCAAATGACATCCACCCTGCTAGCCCAGGCTGCCGACCTGGAACCTATCCCCTGATCGAAGAAGCAGAAGAAGAACTCAACGCAAGCAAGCATCGCTTTCGCGTCATGATCATCGAATAACCTGTACCTGCAACTGTTGTTGTAGTAATCTGTGAGCCACGAGGACTCAGCAATCCCATTACCATGGGTATCAAGACTAGCAAAGCTTAATGGGAATGGAAGGGGTAAAGTGGTGAGGCTGCAACAGCGACTAAGCATATATGGTGGCTAACATACGCAAATAAGAGCGAGAAGAGAACAAAAGGAACGGTCGTGAAGCTAGCAATGATCAAGAAGTGATCCTGAACTCCTAGTTATGTCAAACATAACACAGAAACCGTGTTCACTTCCCGGACTCCGCCGAGAAGAGACCATCACGGCTACACACGCGGTTGATGCGTTTTAATTCGGATCTGGTGTCAAGTTATCTACAACCGGACATTAACAAATTCCCATCTGCCTATAACCGTAGGCACGGCTTTCGAAAGATTATACCCTGCAGGGGTGTCCCAACTTAGCCCATGACAAGCTCTCGCGATCAACAAAGGAATAGACCTTCTCCCAGGAAGACCCGATCAGACTCGGAATCCCGGTTTACAAGACATTTCGACAATGGTAAAATAAGACCAGCAAAGCCGCCCGATGCGCCGATAATCCCGATAGGAGCTGCACATATCTTGTTCTCAGGGCAACACCGGATGAGACTAGCTACGAGTAAAACCAGCCCTCAAGTTGCCCCGAGGTGGCCCCGCAGGCAGCTCAGTTCGGACCAACACTTAGACAAGCACTGGCCCGGGGGGGGGGGGCTAAAATAAAGATGACCCTCGAGAGAGCGACTCCCAAGGGAAAAGTATAGGTGGTGGTGAGGCAAATGGTAAAACCAAGGTTGGGCCTTGCTGGAGGAGTTTTATTCAAAGCGAACTGTCAAGGGGGTCCCATAAATCACCCGACCGCGTAAGGAATGCAAAATCCGGGAACATAACACCGGTATGACGGAAACTAGGGCGGCAAGAGTGCAAGAAAACACTAGGCAAAAGGCCAAGTCTTCCACCCTTTACCAAGTGTATAGATGCATTAATAATATAAGAGATATTGTGATATCCCAACCAAAATCCTGTCCACCATGGAGCAATCTTCAACTTCACCTACAACTAGCAACGCTATAAGAGGGCTGAGCAAAGCGGTTACATAGCCAAACAACGGTTTGCATAGGAAAGGTGTCAAAGGTTAGAGGTTCATGGCAATTTGGGATGGCTTGATAAACAGGTAATAGGTAGCGCAACATAGTGATAGAACGAAGCAACTAGCATAGCAATGATAGTAGTGAGATCCAGGGTAGCGGTCATCTTGCTTGAAATCCCGCTAGGAAGAAGAACGAGTCCATGAAGAAGACGAACGGGAGTAGTCGAACGAATCCTCACAATCGCAACATTACCAGAACTATCGAGTAGAAGCACAACCGGAAAGAAGCAAACAACATGGTAAACAACCAATACATAAACATGGCATGATGCACAACCAAGTATGATGCATGTCCGGTTTAATGAGGCATGGCATGGCAAAGTGCAACAAACAATACTACATGTTAAGTGGAGCTCAATATGCAACGAGTTGCATATTGACAAAACACCACATCAATTATTTAGTTCACTCCCGGTTAGGTACTCAACAATATTAAATGTTGTTAAACATGGCAAGGGGTGAAGCATATGAAAACTAACTATTTAGGCAAGTTTAAATGAGGCCGGAACAACAAACAACAATTCTGGAAAAACCTCATATGCATATTTATGAATTCGGTACTGTTCTGCCCTAAACACAATTTTAATGTTGTTAAACAGCAACATAAAGTGGACCATGTTAAACTAGGCATTTTTCCACCCCATTTACATATAAAGTTTATTTAAAATGGAGCTACAGTTATTTAGTTATGAAATAAATCATTTTAACATGGCATTAAGCAAAATAAACACAAACAACAAGTTAAACATTTTAACATGGGATGAGAATGACATATTATTAATCTACACAAAATTCTAAGCATCTTTCATGTTTAAACCATTTTAATCCGATGCACGGTTAAAGAGTTATTATATGCGTGATCTAGAGGGACTTTTCTGCAAAACTGGAAAATCCCGGATAAAGCTAAAATTGCAGACGGGGAGAAAAACAGAAACAGGCCGAATCTGGAGGGAGAACTGGGCTGCTCACCCTGGGCTCTTGGCCCGGCTCGGTGGAGAGTGGCCGGCTGGGCTGGGGCACTGGGCCGGCGGCCTGGTGCTGCTGGGCCGGGGCCCACGTGGGTGTGGTGCGGGCGTCGTCCTCCAGGTTCAGATCGGCCGCGAGCAGGACCAGGGGCGGCGGCGGCCGGCGGTCAACGAAGATGGGGAGGCGCGGGGAGGCCGGGACGGGGCCGCAGGTGGCCGGATTCGGTGGAGGTCGTGGTCGGGGACCCGTTCCCGGCGACGGCGAGGCCAGCCGGCGACGGGCGGAGCTCCAAGGCGGCGGGGACCTGCGGGGGAAGGAGAGAGAGAAGCCATGAGGGAGAGGTTGAAGGAAGGAGAAAGAAGGAGAGGCCGGCGGGGTTCGGCCTGGCAGGGCACCGACAGGGGCCGGCGAGGGCGGACGGCGGCGAGGCCTGGCGCGGAGGCGGCGGCGAGCGCGGGGCACCAGAGTGGCGCGACGGCGAGATCTGGGTCTCGGGCGACGGAGAGAGGTTCAGGGAGCCGGGCGGCGCGCTGGGGCGCGAGGCTCGGGCGGTCGGGCCCTGGGCGGCCCGGGGCGGGCTCCCCGCGGGCCTTGCGGGCCGCAGCTGCGGGAGAGCGGCTGGGGACAGGTGGCGAGCGAGGAGTGGGCGAGGGAAGCTTCTGCCGCGGCGCCGGCCAGTTGGGTGGCGCCAAGTGGCGGCGGCGGGCTGGCAGCGCAAGATCCAAGGGAGGGAGGCGCTGATTCCAAGGAGGGAGGCGGCTGGGAGGTAGGGGAAGGCTAGGGATGCCCAAAATGGAAAGAGGGGGTCTTTATATAGCAAAAGAGGCTAGGGTTGGGGGTTTTGGGGGCTTTTGGGAGCGTACGATCGCCATCGAACGGCTCCGGAGCGGAGAGGGAATAGGTGGCTGCAGGTGGGCTGTGATGAGAGGCCTCGAGCTGAGAGGAGAGGAGAGAAGAGAGGCCCAACAACAGTTTCGGAAACCGAAACGTCCAACGATTAAACCGACTATATCGCGGTTATAAATATAACGGTTGGGCAGTCAAACGGACTCCGAATGCGACGGAACTTGACAGGCGGCCTGTCTACACTATATTAAGACCGCACGACAAGTTTCAACCCATTCCGAGAACATTTTTATGCCACTTATAAAATAATATTTCGGAGGTGCCGCGGGCGCGTGCGAGTGTGTCGGGGCTCAGAATGGACAACGGAGAGAACCGGCGGAACCCGAACGGATGCAATTTTTATGAAAATAATGCCGATGCAATGCGAATGATGACATGAGACGAGATGCATAACAAGAACAAAATGCAAAACAACAGACAAAAACCCAACCACGGAGGAAATATCATATCGCATCTCCGGAAAAGGCAAGAGTTGGAGTTACGAATATGGAAAGTTGTATCCGGGGCGTTAGAAACGTTCCCCTACTTCCACATCTCCGGTCGCCGCCGTTCTTCACCAACTCCGGCGATGCCCCCTGCTGCTACTAAACCACCACGGGCCATCTTTCGTGCTGCACGGTGAGCTCCTCCGCCTCCTAACCCTCCTCGTTAAGCCCCTCGCACATCGTAGCTACCTCCTCGCCGTTGCCGTGAGCCCGTCGCCGCGGATCGCCTCGCCGCCGTGGCCATGCTCTCCGTCGTGCTCGCCTGAGCACGTCATCGTGTTCCTGGTGCTTCCAGGAACCCAATGCGCATGCGCACATGCCTTCCTGTGCCCCCTAGCGCTAGATCCACTGACGTCCAAACTTCGTCGTCCGCTCCGCCGCTCGCCACCGCTATCTCCGGCTGTTTCCAGCCAAGCCTCCTCCACCGTTCGACGCGCCTCGACGCGTTCATGTGTTCGGTCCCAAACACACATCGTTCAAACGCCCCGTCGTGCGATCCCCGTCCGTGCCCGAACTGCCGCCGCCGCATTTTGCCTCGTCGACGACCATTCCGGCCACCCCCGCCGTCATGCTCCACCCCATCGGACGCGGCGCAAAGATGCCGTTCCAGAGAGCCTGGCCGTGCCCGATTTGGTGCCCCATAGGCGAAACCCGACGCTCACCGGCGTTCGTCCGCTGCGTGCGAGCTCGCAGGAGCTACTCCGGCGGCTCCGCTGAGCTAGCACACCAGGGCCCACCCCTGGGTCACTGCTTGTGGGCCTGGGGGCCCCAACTAGCCACGTTGTCCGAAGTCAACTACGCTGACGTGGCAGCTACTACCACTGACATGCGGGCCCCATCCCATAAAACAAATGAAAACAAATAGATAAACTGGTAATTAATTAAATTAATTAATTAAAACCTTATCTCTCACTGACTACTGGGTCCTACCTACTAATTAACCCATTTAGTTAGTTTCAAAACTCTGTTAATGCCCCTGACAATGACATGTGGGTCCCACTGGACCCACCTGTCTGGTTTTACTGGTCAAGTTGGTATCAGAGCTGACTGCCTGTAGGAATCCCCCTTCCACACTCCTTGGCCGAAGTCGAGTCTAGTCACTACAAAACTTTTACTAACTTGGCTGTGTGCCTTACGGGCCCACGTCGCCATTGGGTGGTATTAGGATCTTTTATTCCTCAACCTTTACTCTGGGGCTCTGAACTCTCTCCTACTCAGGTTAAACGAATTTACTAACTCTGACATTAGGATCCCGTTACCATGTTCACCCCATAGTTGGATAAGCCATAGTTATTCTGTAGGATAGTATTTTAAATAGTGCCCATATTGTCATTTCACTCCATTGAAACATCTTTGTTTTCAGATGGAACCCACGAGGCAGGTCGTGCGCCACACGACGGCCATTGGTGCCTCAGGATCACCTGCTGTGCTAGCTGAGATGATGACCTAGCTGGGTTATCGCTGGCACCCTGAGTACACCGTCTACGAGGAGTACCAGGACTTTAACTAGGAGCAGTACTGTGCCATCGTCCACCTCTACTCTCGGGAGTATGAGTCCACTACCGTGCTGCACACTGCTCATGGTGTTGGAGTGACCATCGAGATGGCAGTCCACAATGCTGCTCATGCTGCTCTGACACGTCTTCGTGGAGAGTATCGGGCGTTGGACACTTCCCCTTTCAGGCACATTCCTATCGCATCTGACGTTGGTGCGGAGGGATACTACACTGCTGCCTACTCCACCGTCACCCGAGAGCCCTTCCACCATCAGCACCTGGTTCTGCATGCTGATGGGCTAGACCGAGCTAACAGAGCTCTTCGCCACGAGTTGTACACCACTCGTCAGCACCTTTACAGGGCTCTGACGCTGTTGCACCCCTTTGTCCGATCTAGACAGCTCCCGCGTTGTGCGATCTACCCAGCCAGGACCGTGATGCCCCACGGTGTCGGTTGGCCAGAGGTGGGAGGCTAGTCTCCCGCACTTGGTCCTCTTCTGCCACCTGAGCGTCGGGTTCTACACCAGAGTATCCGCGGCCCCCAGGCCACTGACGTGGAGGACTATCCGTTGCCTCACTACCAGCTGTCAGGCTACAACTACCTTCACAGTACCTCCTAGGACTGTTGTAGTCTTGCTCATTAGTATTAGATGCATTCGCCGCGAGCCTGCGTGCCGCCTATGATGACTTAGTCTATGTACTGAACTCTGTGTACTGAACTCTATGTCCGACCCCTTTTGTAAGTCATGCCGACTACTATGTAGTATCTGTCGTGCTCCTTTCATTATGCATGTTTCATCATGAATGATTCTTGTCTATGCAAATTTCTCAATGCTGAACTACCCCTGTTATATATTAGCAGGATGGTTAGACCAGCTGGTCGTGGTCGTGGCGGCAACGCCCCACCACCGCCTGAGTACATGGATGGTATGGTCCAACAGCTCGAGATGAATCGCCAGTTCATGGAGAATATGATAGCTCAGTTCCCTCGCCCCAATATGAACGAGAAGCCAGCCCAAGTGACTCTTCAGGATTTCATGCGCCTCAACCCAACCGTGTACCGCAGCTCAACTCAGCCGCTGGATGCTGATGACTGGCTCCGTGACATCACCTATGAGATGGAGTCTGCTGAAGTAGCCCCTGCCCGCTATGTCACCTTTGCTTCCTTCTTTCTGAAGGGACCCGCAGCTCAATGGTGGGACAGCCACATGCGTACTCTGCCAGTTGGGACAATCATCACCTGGACGGACTTTCAAGCTGCCTTCCGTGCCCGCTTCATTCCTCAGGGGATCATGGACAGGAAGAAGCGTGAGTTCCGCAACCTCACCCAGGGCAACAAAACTATGGAATCTTATTAGTGGGAGTTTCTGGACTTGTCCCTCTATGCTGAAGAAGACATTGCAACTGATGCTCGCAGACAGGAGAAGTTCCGTGACGGCCTTCAAGCTGACATCAAGCTCGCACTTCGAGTGCATGACTTTGCCGATTTCGCCACCTTGGTGAACAAGGCCATCAATGTCGAGACTGGTCTGCAGGAACACCAGAGCTCTCAAAGGCGCAACCGTGACACGGGCACATCTTCGGGCCCGCCTTCGCAGAAGCGTAAGATATGGATCCCAAACAGCATGTACCATCCAAATGCACCTGCCCCAAGGCAGACCTATGCTGCACCTCGTCTGCCTCCTCCACCATCTAGGCAGCCAAGGCTTCCAGCTCTACCACCCCGAGCTCCTGCTCCCACTCCCAATAATGGTCTGTGCTTCAGGTGTGGTCAGCCAGGACACCGTGCTAGGGAATGCAACTAGAACCAGAATCAACCGGCCCTTCCAGCAGCTGGTCGTGGTAACAACCAGCCCCGCAACAACAATGCCAAGTCTTATGGCCGTGTTCATGCCAACCACGTTGATCTGAATGAAGCTCAAGACCAGCCTGCTACTGTGATGGGTACACTCCTCGTAAATTCAGTACCAGCATCTGTTTTAATTGATACAGGAGCATCGCATTCATTCATGTCAGAAGATTTTGCATTCATGCATGGCATTAAAAGCAAAGACATGAACGCTTCGCTATTAGTACACACCCCTGCGGGCCAATGTCGGACCTCCATGATTTGCAACGACGTCCCGTTGAAATCGAAGGACTAGAATTCCTTGTCTCTCCCATCGTACTGAAGTCCTGTAGCATTGATCTCATTCTGGGAATGAATTGGTTAAAAGCACATACTTCTTCTATAGTTTGCGCCACTAAGATCGTCCATCTGCTACACCCTTCCAATGAAATAATAAGCTACAATGCTCGTCTGGTTCAGAATGCCGAGGCAAGGCTTTATGCGTTGAACGCATTGAACGCTGCACCCCTCGAGGGCATTGAAAACATTCCCGTCGTTCGCGAATTCCAAGACGTCTTTCCTGAAGAACTTCCAGGGATTCCCCCTGCTAGAGCTGTCGAATTCATCATTGACTTAAAACCAGTCACCACTCCTATAGCCAAACGACCTTACAAGATGCCACCGCATGAACTCATTGAGCTTAAGGAGGAAATCGACAAATCTCTTCGAAGTGGTTTCATTCACCCAATTTGCTCTCCTTGGGGAGCACCTTCTCTCTTTGTCAAGAAGGATGGGACAAACCGATTGGTCCAAGACTACCACCCTATTAACCAAGCTACCATTCAGAACAAATGTCCTCTTCCTCGGATCAATGATCTATATGATCAACAGGCTGGTTCATCAATGTTCTCTAAACTCGACTTGAGGTTGGGTTACCACCAGATCCGTGTTCGTGAAGAAGATATCCCGAAGACCGCATTTGTGACTCGCTATGGTTCATACGAGTACACCGTCATGTCTTTTGGATTGACCAATGCTCCAGCCACCTTCTCTCATATGATGAACTATATCTTTATGGAATACCTCGACAAGTTTGTCGTGGTTTATCTGGATGATATCCTTGTATATTCCAAGAATGAAGAAGAACATGCTGAACATCTTTGTCTTGTTCTGTAAAAGCTTATAGAGTATCAACTCTATGCCAAGTTCTCCAAGTGTGAATTCTGGCTACCCTAAGTAACCTATCTTGGGCATGTCATCTCTAAGGATGGTATTGCCGTCAACCCTGAACGAGTTCAGGCTATTCTCGATTGGACTCCTCCGAAGAATGTCAAGCAAGTCAGAAGTTTTCTCGGACTCGCCAGCTATTGCCGTCGATTCATCGAGAACTTCTCCAAGATCGCTAGACCTCTGACTAACCTGCTTCATAAGGGCGTCAAGTTTGAGTGGACAAAAAAGTGTCAGGAAAGTTTCCAGGCGCTCAAAGACAAGTTGACCTTTGCCCCAATGCTTGCTCCTCCAGATACTAAGAAGGACTTCGTCATTTATTGTGATGCTTCACGTCAAGGCCTTGGCGCTATCCTAATGCAAGAGCGCAAAGTGATTGCTTATGCCTCTCGTCAATTGCACCCTCACGAAGAGAACTATCCAGTTCACGACCTCGAGCTTGCTGCTGTTATCCATGCATTGAAACAGTGGAGACATTACCTTCTCGGTAATTGTTGCGAGATCTTCACCGGCCACCAAAGTCTGAAGTATCTGTTTACTCAACCAGACCTGAACCTCCGTCAGCAGAGATGGATGGAGATTGTTGCAGATTTTAACCTGGGTATTTCGTATACCCCCGGCAAGGATAATGTAATGGCCGATGCCTTGAGCCGCAAGTCATATTGCAACCACCTACAGGTTCTCAAAGTTTAGCCCTTGCTTGTTAAAGAATTCAGGAAGCTGAACCTCCATATTGTTCCTCCTGGTGTTCTCACTCCCCCTTCTCCTGAGAGCCGCAAAATTGAACCTCCATGTTGTTTCCCAGGGTTCTCTCAATACCCTGGTTGCTACACCAGATCTCGTGGAAAGCATCAAGACGCTGCAGAAGTATGACTCTCAAGCCCACAAGATTAAACGCTACCTTGAAGAAGGGAAGCCCTCGTTCTTCACTGTTGATGATACTGGCACTTTGTTCTTTAAAGGTCGCCTAGTGGTCCCTTCAAAAGATAACCTGGATATGACTCAGGAGGTTATGAAAGAAGCTCATGATATACCTCTGTCTATTCATCCCGATAGCACCAAGATGTACCAAGACATTCGCCAGAGATTCTAGTAGTCTAATATGAAGCAAGATATTGCTTGTTATGTTCCTGAGTGTGACGTTTGTCGTCGTATCAAAGCAGAGCATCAAAGGCCCGCTGGAACTCTGCAACCTATCTCTATTCCTGAATGGAAACGGGACCATGTTGAAATGGACTTCGTCACTGGATTTCTCAAATCGCAGAAAGGTAATGATGCTATTCTTGTCACCATTGACTGACTTTCCAAAGTTGCGCATTTTCTGGTTGTCAAAGAAACTATCACTGCTAGTCAGCTAGAAACCCTCTACATGTCCAGAATTGTCTCATTACACGATATTCCATTGGTAATCAGTTCAGACCGAGGCAGTTTATTCACTTCAAGATTCTGGGCAAGTTTCCAAGAAGCTATGGGGACTCATCTGTCTTTCAGTACTGCTTTTCACCCCCAGTCGCAAGGGCAAGTTGAACGTGTTAACCAAGTTCTCAAAGACATGCTTCAAGCTTGTGTTATTTCTTTCGGCAAGAAATGGGAGGAGTCTTTCCCGTATGCTGAGTTCTCTTATAATAATAGCTATCAAGCTAGTCTGAAGATGGCCCCCTTCGAAGTGTTATATGGACGAAAGTGCCGAACCCCTCTGAACTGGTCAGAAACTGGGGAACGTCCACTCTTCGGTCCGGATATTATCCAACATGCCGAAGAACAAGTTCGCATAATTTGCGAGAATCTCAAGACTGCTCAGTCACGTCAGAAGAGTCAGTTTGACTGTCATCATAAGGACATGGTTTATCAACCTGGCGAAAAGGCTTATCTTCGAGTCACACCAATGAAGGGTGCTCACCACTTCGGGATCAAGGTCAAGCTAGCTCCTCGCTATATTGTCCCATTCACTATTCTCGAAAGGCGTGGAAAAGTGGCATATCAACTGGAGCTTCCGCCGAACCTTTCTCAGGTTCACGATGTGTTCCACGTGTCACAACTCCGCCGCTGCTTCAAGGACCCAATCCGAGCAGTGGATCATGAAGTGCTCGAATTGCAACAGGACCTCTCCTATAAAGAGCATCCGGTCCGCATTCTCGACCAAGCTGAACGCCGCACACGCCAGAAGGCGATCAAGTTCCTCAAAGTCCAGTGGTCGCACCATTCTAAAGATGAAGCCACATGGGAACACGAGGATCGCCTGCGTGATGAATACCCCACACTGTTTCCTTCTACCTCCTAAATCTTGGGACGACATTTCTTGTAGTGGAGGAGATTTGTAATGCCCGGATAATTAGGCTACAGTAAAACTCTCCTGATGATGCCATGTCATCTATGTTACTGTTGCTAATCAAGTGGTAGTTCCAAAATAATTGCAAATTCAAAAATGAATTAGTGGCAAACACCCAAAGTTTTCATAGGTCAAAACAAAAATGTTTGGTGGGTGCCAAATATTGCACTAGTAATTACTGTGGAGTAAACAATTTTTTAGAGAGTGGCTAAATATTTTAAAGTGAAATAAAACAGAAAGAAAAATAAAGAAAAGAAAAGGAAAAGAACCCCCCCCCCCACTGGACCAGGCGGCCCAGCTCACAGGCCAGGGCGGCCACCTGGTCCAGCTTGCCTACCGCCGGCCCAGCCCCCTGCCTAGTCTCCCTTCCTGTTCCCCCGACCCGGGTCGGAACAGGGGCGTGTTGCCACTAGACCCCCTCGCCGGCGTCGAGGCGAGGATAAGGCCGCCATGCCCCCACCTCCTCGATCCCGCCTCCCACTCGCCCCCACTCTCGCCCTCGGTCCCTGTGCCTCTCCCTCTCCCCTCAGATCCACCCCGCTCTCCTCCTCTCCCATCGCATCGAATGCCGCCATGGACCCGCTGCCGTGAAACGCATGGACACAGCCATCACCTCGCCTCGCCAGCGTGTCTTCGGCTTCGCCATCGTCTTCCCCATCCACCGGTGGCTGCAGCTAGAGCTCGGAGGCGCTGCTGCAACGGTCCCCTTCTTCCACATCTCCGGTCGCCGCCGTTCTTCACCAACTCCGGCGACGGCCCCTGCTGCTACTAAACCACCACGGGCCATCTTGCGTGCCGCACGGTGAGCTCCTCCGCCTCGTACTCCTCCTCGTTAAGCCCCTCGCGCATCGTAGCTACCTCATCGCCGTTGCCATGAGCCCGACGCCGCGGATCGCCTCGTCGCCGTGGCCATGCTCTCCGTCGTGCTCGCCTGAGCACGTCATCGTGTTCCTGGTGCTTCTAGGAACTCAACACGCACGCGCACATGCCTTCCCGTGCCCCCTAGCGCTAGATCCACTAACGCCCAAACTTCGACGTCCGCTCTGCCACTCGCCACCGCTATCTCCGACCGTTTCCAGCCAAGCCTCCTCCACCGTTCGACGCGCCTCGACGCATTCTCTGTTCGGTCTCAAACACACATCGTTCGAACGCCCCGTCGTGTGATCCCCGTCCGTGTCCGAACTGCTGCCACCGCCGCTTTTTGCCTCACCGGCGACCATTCTGGCCACACCCGCCGTCGTGCTCTCCCCATCGGACGCGACGCGATGAGGCCGTTCCAGAGAGCCTGGCCGCGCCCGATTTGGTGCCCCGTAGGTAAAACCCGACGCTCGCCGGCGTTCAGCCGCTGTGTGTGAGCCCGCCGGAGCTACTCCGGCGGCTCTGCTGAGCTGTAACACCGGGGCCCACCCCTAGGTCACTGCTTGTGGGCCTGGGGGCCCCAACTGGCCACGTTGACCGAAGTCAACTACGCTGACGTGGTAGCTACTTCCACTGACATGCGGGCCCCATCCCATAAAACAAATAAAAACAAATAGATAAACTGATAATTAATTAAATTAATTAATTAAAACCTTATCTCTCACTAATTACTGGGCCCTACCTGCTAATTAACCCATTTAGTTAGTTTCAAAACTCTGTTAATGCCCCTGACAATGACATGTGGGTCCCAGTGGACCCACCTGTCTGGTTTGACTGGTCAACCGACCTGTTAACCTGTTGACATCACTCTGATGTCATGCTTGCATCATCAAACACTGTTCTGGATAATGTTGGCTTTAGATAAATAATTAAAATCAGAAAATGATTTAAATCTTTAGAAAATCATATCTTTTTATCCATAACTCGGATGAAAATACTTTCTACATGAAAGTTGCTCAGAACGACGAGACAAATCTGGATACGCATCCCGTTCGTCCGCCATACATCCGTAACATATCGAACACGCAACTTTCCCCCTCCGGATCACCTGTCCGAAAATGTGAAACACAGGGATACTTTCCCGGATGTTCCCCCCTTTCGCCGGTATCACCCTACTACCGCATTAGGGCACACCTAACCCCGCTCATTGTCATCTCATGCATCGTCATGCTTATCTTTGCATGGTATTTACTATTTCTTCCCCCTCTTCTCTCTGGTAGACTACGAGACCGACGCTGCTGCTACCCAGTTCGACTATGGAGTTGACGACCCCTCCTACTTGCCAGAGCAACCAGGCAAGCCCCCCCCCTTGATCACCAGATATCGCCTATTCTTCTCTATACTACTTGCATTAGAGTAGTGTAGCATGTTACTGTTCGGTTACTCCTATTCTGTTGCATAGCCTGTCATTGTTGCTCCAGTCATTGATACCTTACCAGCAATCCTAATTGCTTAGTATAGGATGCTAGTTTATCATCATTGGCCCTACATTCTTGTCAGTCTCCCTTGCTATACTATTGGGCCGTGATCACCGAGAGGTGATCACGGGTATATGCTATACATATATACATACTATGCAGATGGTGACTAAAGTCGGGTCGGCTCATTGAGTACCCGCGAGTGATTCACGGATTGGGGGCTGAAAGGACCTTTGTCCCGACGGCTCTCTGTGTGGATCTTTGTGGCGGAGCGACAGGGCAGGTTGAGACCACCTAGGCGAGAGGTGGTCCTGGCCCTGGTCGGCGTTCGCGGTTACTTCATAATAACACGCTTAATGAGATCTTGGTATTTGATCCGAGTCTGGCCATTGGCCTATACGCACTAACCAACTACGCGGGAAAGATATGGGCACTCGACGTCGTGGTATCGGCCGAAGCCTTCCTGACGTCAGCGATGGAGCGGCGCGCACCGGATTGGACTGGAACGCCTGCTCTTGTATTAGGGAGGCTAGGTCTGCTTCCGACCGCCCTCAAAACGTGCAGGTGTGCAATGGGCGATGGGCCGAGACCCCTGCACGCATAGGATTTAGACCGGCATGCTGACCTCTCTATTGTGCCTAGGTGGGGCTGCGACGTGTTGATCTTCCGAGACCAGCCATGACCTAGGAAAGTGTGTCCGGCCAAATGGGATCGAGCGTGTTGGGATATGTGGTGCACCCCTGCAGGGAAGTTAATCTATTCGAATAGCCGTGTCCCTCGATAAAAGGACGACCCGGAGTTGTACCTTGACCCTATGACAGCTAGAACAAGATACTTAATAAAACACACCCAGACAAGTTCCACAGACAACCCGGTGATCGCTTTTCCATAGGGCGACGAGGGGAGGATCGCCGAGTAGGATTATGCTATGCGAGGCTACTTGGAGGGCTTCACTCTACTCTCTTCTACATGCTGCAAGAAGGAGGCTGCCAGAAGCGTAGTCTTTGATAGGACTAGATATCCCCCTCTTATTCTGGCATTCTGCAGTTCAGTCCACTCATATTGCCTCCTTACACATATACCCATGCATATGTAGTATAGCTCCTTGCTTGCGAGTACTTTGGATGAGTACTCATGGTTGCTTTGCTCCCTCTTTTCCCCTATTTTCCTCTTCTTCTCGGATGTCGCAACCAGACGTTGGAGCCCAGGATCCAGACGCCACCGTCGATGACGGCTACTACTCTGGAGGTGCCTACTACTACGTGCAGGCCGCTGACGACAACCAGGAGTAGTTTAGGAGGATCCCAGGCAGGAGGCCTGCGCCTCTTTCAATCTATATCCAGTTTGTGCTAGCCATCTTATGGCAACTTGTTTACTTATGTCTGTACTCAGATATTGTTGCTTCCGCTGACTCGTCTATGATCGAGCACTAGTATTCGAGCCCTCGAGGCCCCTGGCTTGTATTATGATTCTTGTATGACTTATTTATGTTTTTAGAGTTGTGTTGTGATATCTTCCCGTGAGTCCCTGATCTTGATCGTACACGTTTGCGTGCATGATTAGTGTACGATTGAATCGGGGGTGTCATAGTCATCGAGCTGAACGTGTGCTAGACTCGGAGGTGCTGTGCGTTCGGTACTTGATCGGTCGGATCATGAAGACATATGACTACATCAACCGCGTTGTGCTAACGCTTCCGCTTACGATCTACGAGGGTACGTGGACATACTCTCCCCTCTCGTTGCTATGCATCACCATGATCTTGCGTGTGCGTAGGAATTTTTTTGAAATTACTACGTTCCCTAACAGTGGCTTCCGAGCCAGGTTTTATGCATAGATGTTATATGCATGAGTATAACACAAGTGAGTTGTGGGCAATACAAGTCATACTGTTTACCAGCATGTCATACTTTGGTTCGGCGGTATTGTTAAATGAAGAGGCCCGGACCAACATTACGCGTATGCTTACACGAGACTGGTTCTACCGACGTGCTTTGCACATACCTGGCTGGGGGGTGTCAGTTTCTCCAACTTTAGTTGAACCGAGTGTGGCTACGCTCGGTCCTTTAGAAGGTTAAAACAACACTAACTTGACGAACTATCATTGTGGTTTTGATGCGTAGGTAAGAACGGTTCTTGCTCAGCCCGTATCAGCCACGTAAAACTTGCAACAACAAAGTAGAGGACGTCTAACTTGTTTTTGCAGGGCATGTTGTGATGTGATATGGTCAAGACGTGATGCTATATTTTATTGTATGAGATGATCATGTTTTGTAACCGAGTTATCGGCAACTGGCAGGAGCCATATGGTTGTCGCTTTATTGTATGCAATGCAATCGCCCTATAATTGCTTTACTTTATCACTAAGCGGTAGCAATAGAAGTAGAAGCAATAGATGGCGAAACGACAATGATGCTACGATGGAGATCAAGGTGTCGCGCCGGTGACGATGGTGATCATGACGGTGCTTCGGAGATGAAGACCACAAGCACAAGATGATGACGGCCATATCATATCACTTATATTGATTGCATGTGATGTTTATCCTTTATGCATCTTATTTTGCTTTGTTTGATGGTAGCATTATAAGATGATCTCTCACTAAATTTCAAGGTATAAGTGTTCTCCTTGAGTATGCACCATTGCGAAAGTTCTTCGTGCTGAGACACCACATGATGATCGGGTGTGATAGGCTCTACGTTCAAATACAATGGGTGCAAAACAGTTGCACACGCGGAATAAACAGGTTAAACTTGACAAGCCTAGCATATACAGATATGGCCTCGGAACACTGAGACTGAAAGGTCGAGCGTGAATCATATAGTAGATATGCTCAACATAGTGATGTTCACCATTGAAAACTACTCCATCTCACATGATGATTGGATATGGTTTAGTTGATTTGAATCATGTGATCGCTTAGATGATTAGAGGGATGTCTATCTAAGTGGGAGTTCTTAAGTAATATGATTAATTGAAATTAAATTTATCATGAACTTAGTACCTGATAGTATTTTGCTTGTCTATGTTTGTTGTAAATAGATGGCTCGTGTTATTGTTCAGTTGAATTTTAATGCGTTCCTTGAGAAAGCTAAGTTGAAAGATGATGCTAGCAATTACACGGACTGGGTCTATAAATTGAGGATTATCCTCATTGCTGCACAGAAGAAATACGTCCTGGAAGCACCGCTAGGTGCCAGGCTTGCTGCAGATGCAACTGACGATGTTAATAACATCTGGCAGAGCAAAGCTGATGACTACTCGATAGTTCAGTGTACCATGCTTTACGGCTTAGAACCGGGACTTCAATGACGTTTTGAACGTCATGGAGCATATGAGATGTTCCAGGAGTTGAAGTTAATATTTCAAGCAAATGCCCGGATTGAGAGATATGAAGTCTCCAATAAGTTCTATAGCTGCAAGATGGAAGAGAATAGTTCTGTCAGTGAACATATACTCAAAATGTCCGGGTATAATAATCACTTGATTCAACTGGGAGTTAATCTTCCTGATGATAGTGTCATTAACAGAATTCTTTAATCACTGCCACCAAGCTACAAGAGCTTCGTGATGAACTATAATATGCAAGGTATGAACAAGACTATTCCCGAGCTCTTCGCAATGCTAAAAGATGCGGAGGTAGAAATAAAAAAGGAGCATCTAGTGTTGATGGTCAACAAGACCACCAGTTTCAAGAAAAAGGGTAAAGGGAAGAAGAAGGGGAACTTCAAGAAGAACGGCAAACAAGTTGCTGCTCAAGAGAAGTGAAAGTGCGTTATATCGACTAGAGGGGGGGGGGTGAATAGGCGATTTTTATGAATTCTTCACTGAGGAATTTGCCGGTGAGGAAATTCCTTAGCGAAGAACTACTAGCAGCGGAATAAGTACTCAGAAGTAAGCATAACAAGATACAGACATAGTCATCATGATGAAATGAAGACAAGCACAGAGTACAGGAAGCGTAAACACAGGATAACACAAGATGAAGACAAACAGACTGAAGATATTGAACTAAGGAAATTGAGAAAGTCTTCAGTCAAAGTCTTCAAACACAGATATGAGCAATCACTCAACACAGTAATGAGGAAATGAAAGACTTTAGGAAATAGAACCAGTAAGGTTGGTGAAGACAATGGTTTGGTAGACTAGTTCCAACTGCTGTCTCAGTTGTACGTCTGGTTGGAGCGGCTGAGTATTTAAACTCGAGGACACACAGTCCCGGACACCCAGTCGCTGAGCACGCAGCTCATGACACCAAGTCCTCACCGTATTCTCCTTGAACTAAGGTCACACAGACCTCGTCCAATCACTCGTGGTAAGTCTTCAGGCAACTTCCAAACCTTCACAGACTCGGTCAGTCGGTGATCCACAATTCCTCTTGGATGCTCTAGACCATGACGCCTAACCGTCTGGAAGAAGCACAGTCTTCAAAGGTAACAAGCGTCGGATCCACGCAGGATCAATCTCTTCAGTGATGCTCAATCACTTTGGGGTTTGTAGGTGTTTGGGTTTGGGTTTTTCCTCACTCGATGATTTTCGCTCAAAGTCCTTGGAGGATGGGTTGCTCTCAATTGACAAGTGTCAGTTTCTCTCGGAGCAGCCAGCCAGCTAGTGGTTGTAGGGGGCGGCTATTTATAGCCTAGGGAGCAGCCTGACATGATAAGACATAAATGCCCTTGTCTAATATGACCGTTAGGTGGATAAGATATTTTGGGACCGCTGGCGCGTAACACAGCAACGGTCTGAAATTTGACTCTCAAATTCCTCAGGGCTATCATGTTCCTCATTGTGTAGGAAATCCGCACTGGCAAATTCCTAACTCCTCAGTCAGAACAAATTCCTCAGCGACCAGAAGAACTTTGTCTCTGTCACTGAAGAAATTGACTGAACTGTATGAGATTTCAAAAGGCTTCACTCGAAGGGTTTGGTAGGTGCAGGATTTTGAGTTGAGCATCACATGGAATTTTTTCCTTAGTATTTCCTTGACCCCCTTTAACAGTACGATGTTTCCTATGACTCAAAAAAGAGAAAAACAAAACTATGAAAACGAAAGTCTTCAAGCTTCATATTCCTCGCATGAATATCAAGTCTTCAGGATACACCAATTTCTTCACTTTGAAAGTCTTCATGAAAGTCTTCAGGAATACCAAAATCTTCAGTCAAAGATATTCATTTTTAGGGGTCGACTTTCTCTGTAAATATCAAACTCCTCATAGACTTATAAACCTGTGTATACTCAGAAACACATTAGTTCCTTAACCTATAAGTCTTCAGTACAGCAAAATCACTAAGGGGCACTAGATGCACTTACAATCTCCCCCTTTTTGGTGATTGATGACAATATAGGTTAAGTTTTCAACGGGGATAAACATATGAAGTGTAAGTACTGATATTGATGAATTTGATTGCAAGATATAGAAGAACCCCCCTGAAGATGTGCATAGTGAGGAATTTGCTTTTGAAGCAATGCACACTTGAAGAGTTGAATCATGGAGATCTGCCCCTATATCTTGTAATTCATACACGCATTTGACATATAATATGAAGAATTTGAAATGCATGATGAAATATGGTGCCTGATGAAATTCAGCATGCGTGCAATAATATTAATGAGGAACAAGCATGCAGAATAACATATCAAGAGTATCAAAGCGCAGTGCATCAAAAGTATCAGGGCACCATCGGGTTTTAAGATTACAACTCGATCCAATAAAGTTTCAGAAGAACGAGAGTTGTAACTTAGCAAAAAAAACGCCCATATAATAGACCCGCTTGAAGACTAACTCAAATTTCTCCCCCTTTGTCATTGAATGACCAAAAGGATCAAAACTGAGGACTAACGCCCCTGAAGAATATCAAGTTGATGGAGGAGCGCCAACATCGGGGTCGATAGTCGTAGTAGGTCCTACCGCAGTGTCGCCCAAATCTTCATTTTCATCAGTGTCGCGCGATGAAGAATAGGAGCTGGCCACCAAGGAAGGAACCTTGACCTTCTTGAATTTCTTCGGTGGAGGTGCAGACCAGTCAAATTCTTCCTTGAGACCCATATTCTTCAGATCTGCAGTGCTGTAGACATGTGATAGAACAGCCCAGGTACGGTTGAAGGTTTCATGGAGGTAGTATTGGTTTTTCTTCACTGCATTGTGTGTTGATGTCATGTTGTGAAGAATTGAACCAAACTGACGCTTGACCCATTTGTGATTGCGATCAACCTTCTGATGAAGACCGAGGAGTAACTCATGATCAGTCATCACCCTGGGTGCTGTGGCTTGATGATTTTGCTTGGCGGCAGAATCATGTGTGGCAGAGTCATCATTGGCGGAGTAGGATGCAGCCTTGCGAAATTGACCATCCAATGGACGAATGCCTTCATCTATCACAGCAGTTGCCTTGCCTTTGTCATCAGCTGAGGAATATGTCCGTTTGAGGATTTCAATCAGAGGCAAGTAGCTGCCATGGTTCAAAGTGTCAGCTTTGTAATTTAGTGAAGCCCTTGTCCTGATGAATCTCATAATCCATGGTGCATAAGGCTTCAGCTCAAATGGTGACATAGCAATATTCGCCAGAGTCCTCATGAAGAAATCATGTAAGTTGATGGGAACGCCATGAATGATATTGAAAAGCATATTCTTCATGATGCCAACGACCTCTTCATCATTTGAGTCGTGGCCTTTGATAGGACTCATTGTCTTCGTCAGAATGCGATAGACAGTCCGAGGCAAATATAGTAATTCCTTGACGAGGAATTTGGTTCGAGGAGCCTGCCCTGGCTTCAAAGGCTTCATCAGCACTTGCATGAAATGATTGGAAAGCTCAGGTTCACTGTAGACGCAATGAGCACCGTCAAGGGGAGGACTGAGTGGGAGGGCACGAAGCAATTCAGTTGCTGGTGCCTTGTAGTGAGTGTTTTCAGACATCCAGTCCAGCACCCATGAATTCACATCTTCAGAGTTTCCTGTGATGTGCAGCGTTGCATAGAATTGAAGAATGAGTTCTTCATTCCAGTCACAGATGTCAGTGCAGAAGTTCAATAATCCAGCATCGTGAAGAACACTGAGGACTGGTTCGAAGCACGACAGAGACTCCATGTCCACATGAGGAATATGTTCATGATCGAAGACTTTGTCTTTGTCAAACAGTATCGAGGAATAGAAATTGGCTTGACTAGCAGTCCAGAAATGCCTTTTCCTTATGCGAGCAGAGTCATAGGGGTTGTAGTCAGTGAAGAACACATGATCGCTGAAGAAATCTTCAGCTTTGAACTTTTTCTTCTTTGAGAATGGATCCTTTGGCTTGGGCAGAGGAGGTTTAGTGAGTTGCATCACAACCTCAGGAATCACAATCTCAGGTTCTTCAGGCTGAGGAATTTCTGGTTCCTCTTCAGTTGCAGTCTGCGTGTTTAAAGGTTCAACAATAGTAGTTTCTTTAGCACTAGTGGCTGGAATGTCTTCATGCACAGACAAGGTGGGATGAGTTTCTTCAGAGCCCATTTGAACTGTTGGTGCAGGGGACTGAGGTATTTGTTGTAGTGGGGTGAAGAGTGGAGAATTGGGGTGCTGACTTTCCCAAAAGTCATCATTCGTCACGGGCGTTGTGCAGCCAATGTCCACGTCTTCATCTTCATTTTCTTCAATGGCAGCCTCTTCAGCTGTGAACTGAGGCATTGGCGAGGAAGCAACATTCGTTGAAGGAATCGTATCCACTTCAATTTCTTCATCAACCTGCTCTGACGAAGCAGCAGATTGAGGTTCTTCATTAGATCCGCTTGGGATCTCCTATTCTTCACCAAAAGGAACAAGGTCCTTTGATGGCATGGTGGAAATCGGAACAACATCAATTGGATTTTCAATAGAGCTTGTCAGAGGCTTCATCTTCTTTGGAGCTGAAGATTCTGAAGCACTGGATGCTTTCCGTTTCTTCACTGCAGCTCGCTCTACAGACTTGGTCTTCCTCACATCTGGTGCAGATGGAAGAATAGGAGTTGGTGTAGGCGCTGGAGGAGCTGAGGAATCTGGTTGAATTTCCTCAGGCGCAACTGATGCAGTTGCCCTGACTTCTTCAATCTCTTCAGGCGCACCACTAGTGGATGCCCTAACAATTTCTTCAGCGGCTGGAATGGAGTCATCAGCCCTGGAACTAGCATTTTCTTCAGCAGCCTGAATGTCATCAGCGGTGCTGGCATGTTCTTCAGTTTGCTGAGCAGAAGCTGCAGCTTGAGGAATTTCTTGTTGCGATGGGGCTGCAACATTTGTGAATTTCTCAGTCAGTTTCACAAACCTGACTTTGGCTCCTTGCCAATCAGCATAGTAAGCATTGAAATCATCACTTAGGGCTTTGATTTCAGCTTGGATCTTTAGGAGTTCATCAGTTGTCATATGAACAACGTGTTTCTTCAGGAACTTCTCCTTTCTGAACCGAGCCTTCTTGATCTGCCTGGCCTTCTCAAATTTCCATTTCTCTTCAGTGATGAAATGGGTCAGCATGTGACTTTGACCAGGAGACAAATTGAAATCAGGCATAGGAGTATTTGGATCCTTGTGCCAGAGATCAATGTAATCAAGGATCGCCCTTGGATCCAAAAGCAGTGGCACATTTGTGCCTTTGGCTCTAGAGACCCTTTCTTGTCGGTCTCTTATGATTTCTGCAAGTTCATCATCATCAGCTTCATCGTCAGTTGGCACTTGGAAGGCAACCTGTTTCTTCTTCGGACTTGGCTGAGGACCTCGACCAGCCGTGGCCTTTGTCTTCAGCAGAGTGGGGCCTGATGAAGATTTTGGTGCAGCTGAGGAACTTGCTGAGGCACCAGAGGCAATAGAGATGCCTATAGTCCTTTGGCACGTGGACAGATGTACAGGTGTGGAGGACTTTGCCGGAGCAGCTGAGGACTTTGGAGGAGGAGCTGAGGATTTTGGAGGAGCAGGAGCAGCATGAGGGACTGGCCGTGAGGGCTTTGAAGATTCTGGTCGTGAGGGCTTTGAAGATTCCGCCCTTGAGGGCATTGCTGAGGAACTTGGCCGTGAGGGCATAGTTGGTGAAGCACTTGGCTTGTGAGCGGGCTTCTTTGACATAGATTTTCTAGGCTTGACAGAGGCCTCAGTGACAGCAGCAGCAGCAGAGTCTTCATTGAATTTCCTCACTGCTTCTTTGGCTTGTCTCGCCAACTTAGCTTGGCGTTTGGCCCATTCTTCAGGAAAATCTTCACCACGCTTGATGCTGGTGGGGTCAGCTTCTTGGCCAGGTGCCAATGGAGCTCTTGGGCATGGAGGATTAAGTGCAAATTTCTTCATGTACTTTGGAGTCACATATTTGTACTCCCTCCATTCTCTTGCACATCTCTGTTCAATCCTCTGTATGCGCACCTTGCGCTGAGTTTTGCTTTCTTTTCCGAACTCGGCCTCATCAGGTGTGCAATAGTCAGTATAGAGGTCCTCAGGGATTTCAAAAGTAGTCATGACCTCAGGCTTCTTTCCTCCTTTCTGTGGCTTCTTACCATCATCCATATTCTTCAGATGAGGAATTTGAACAATCGAATTTTTTGAAGAAGTATGCAACTTTTCTTCAAGGAACGCTACAAATGAGTTAAGTTGATGAGAACCTAGTGATTCAGCAGTGGACATGAGTACCTGTGAATAGAGTATAGTTGCGAGGAATTTGGAGAGGTCATATGCGTTCTCAGAAGGTTTTTCAAAAAGAACAAGTTTAAGGAATTTGACCAGATGAGCCTTGAAGAATTTCACTAAGCGTTCTTTGTCTTAGGTTCCAGAGTTGTATAGATCGAAGATCCACACAATTGAGGAATCTTGAAGAAAAATGATGCTTAGTGAAACGAATCAAGAACAGATGACTAGTGAGGTGTTTTGTGTGTGAGGATTTGCAGAATAAAACACCTTTGAAGATTTTGTTGTGAAATTTCGAATCAAAAGAGGGCAATAAAAGTAACTTTTAATTACCCTGGATGAAGAACACGATGAACTGAGAAGTAGAACAGTGAAGTTCGTCGGTGTAGATCTTCCACGCCCTAACTTGGCGGAGGAAGATAGCTACGGCGGCGACGGAGTGAAGATTTCCACGGTCGGCGCGAGTACGACAGCGACGAGGTCGAGGCAGTGAAGCTCTTCCTCACCGGCGACGATGGAGTAGCAGCGGCACTAGGGTTTGAGAAGCTCGAGCGAGAGAGAGAGCGGTCGAGCGGAGTAAAGTAAGTGAGGAAGGGGAGAGGGGGTATTTATAGTCGCAGTGAAAAACTGTTTGCCCGAAGATTTAGGACGAACGTGCCCTTGACCCTTCTCATTCGCTTGACATGTGTCACCCACTTACTGAGAAGTGGAGATTGTGTTAGATCGTGGGTGAATAGATTAGTCTATCGTGGGATACGGAACGGTTTGAGCGGTAAAGCCGAAATTTTTGGATAAGATTAGTTTTAAAGTTCCGTTCGCAAATTCTTCAGCTGACAAGGATACAGTGAAGATTTTGAACGAGATTCTAATAGAATGCACATGAAGAATTTGTGAATAGATTGGGTTGAGTATAGCATAGAGGGGAAACGGTCCGATCACATTCACTTAGCAGAAAATGCAACTTGAAGAAATAGCCATAAGTGAATGCTGTATAGGACATAAACTCATATATACATATATATATATATATATATATATATATTTATATATATATATATATATATATATATATATATATATATAGCCAATGAAGAAAAACATCGGAATTGTGAAGATTTTGCAAAGTTGAAGAATTCGAAAAACTGAAGAATTTCAAACATAGAGGAATTTCAAAAATGAAAATTTTCAACTTTGGTGGTGGCGTGACCCACCGTATAAGAATGATGATTTCAGACACCGCGTACAATAGTCGTAGGGTTCTGAGAATCAAATTCTTCATTAATTTCTTCACACTTAGAGTGTTATTCTTCATTGATTGAAGAAAAACGTTTCTTCATGCGTTGCACATCTAAGTCATCAATTTTGCATAAGTGTTAGGATGTGTGTCCTTTTCAAAGAACATTCGAAGATTCTAAGATATTTAGCTCACACCGCAACTTGCTAAATCTCTTCTCATCCAAGGGCTTTGTGAAGATATCGGCTAGCTGTTCTTCAGTCTTCACGTGCTCGATGGAGATGTCACCCTTCAACACATGATCACGAAGAAAATGATGACGAATATGAATGTGCTTTGTCTTCGAGTGGTGAACTGGGTTGTGAGCAATCTTGATGGCACTCTCATTGTCACAGAGGAGAGGCACATTCTTCACGTTGATGCCGTAGTCCTTGAGGGTTTGCTTCATCCATAGCAGTTGAGCACAGCAAGAACTAGTAGCAATGTACTCAGCCTCTGCAGTAGACAGTGATACGCAGTTCTGTTTCTTCGATGACCAACAGACCAAAGATCGTCCGAGGAAATGACAAGTACCAGATGTTGACTTGCGGTCCACACGATCACCAGCATAGTCAGAGTCAGAATATCCAATGAGATCAAAAGTAGAGCCCTTGGGGGTACCATAATCCTAGTGTTGGTGTGTGAGCTAGATATCGAAGAATATGCTTCACAGCCTTATGGTGTGATTCCTTCGGTGCAGCTTGAAATCGGGCACACATGCAAACACTAAGCATTATATCTGGCCTAGATGCACATAAGTACAATAACGAACCAATCATGGAGCGGTATACCTTGTGATCAAAGTCAATACCATTTTCATCAGTGCATAGATGGCCATTTGTGGGCATAGGAATTTTGACGCCTTTGCAATCTTGCATTCCGAATTTCCTCAGAACTTCCTTGAGGTATTTCTCCTGAGATATGAATATGCCATTGTGCTGTTGACGAATTTGAAGACCTAAGAAGAATTTCAACTCTCCCATCATAGACATTTGATATTCTTCACTCATCATATAGGCAAATTCATCACTATAACGTTGGTCAGTATAGCCAAAGATAATATCATCAACGTATATTTGGCACACAAACAGTTCACCATCATAAGATTTAGTAAAGAGAGTAGGGTCGAGTGAACCGGGTGTGAAGCCATTCTTCATGAAGAACTCCTTCAAAGTGTCATACCACGCCCGAGGGGCCTGCTTGAGGCCATACATGGCCTTGTTGAGTCTGAAGACTTTGTCAGGATTCTTTGGATCTTCAAAACCTGGGGGTTGAGCAACATATACTTCTTCCTCAAGCTTACCATTGAGGAATGCACTTTTCACATCCATTTTATTGGGGATATAAGTATTTGTGTAAGCCGCCCAGGAGGGGCCGGTTTACGCAAAGAGGACTCACTAGAGAGAAGCCCAAGACAAAGTATGAAGATGGCGGTTCATAGAGAGCTTAAGGCCCACAGGCGACTTAAGGCCCATTGTAGTAACCCGCTGTAATAATATTACTTGTATCATAAGGTAGGATTAACTAGTCATCTAGCCGGACATTGTTTATGAGCCGGCCGGGACTCTGTAAGCCGCAGGGCGTCGACCCGTGTATATAAGGGGACGACCCACTGGCGGCTTAGGGCAAGAAACAACTCATCGAGAGCCAGGCATAGCGTATCTCGCTCCCTGGTCATCGAAACATCAATACCAACCCAACTCGATGTAGGCCTTACCTTCACCGTAAGGGGCCGAACTAGTATAAACCCTCTCGTGTCCTTTGTCCCGTTTAACCCCTTCAAGCTTCCTAGTTGTGATGGCTCCACAACTAAGTCCTTTCACGAGGACATCTGACGTGACAATTCCATGACAGTTGGCGCCCACCGTGGGGCCAGCGCACGGTGGATTTGAGTTCTTGAAGGGCAACTTCGAAGGGCTCAAGGGATACATAGTGGGCCGGATGACCAAAAGTCGTCGCGGTAAGATCTACATCGACGATGAAGGCTGGTGCCCCGACGCCGGCTCAATTGAGTACGGGTATCGTGTCCCCTTTGGAGGGATCCACGTCTTTATCGGCCGGATTGGTGAGCCGGGGCCTGAGCCGGACAACTGCACCGACCTCGTCGAGACGGCTCAGCGTGCGAAACCCGCTCGAGTTCAACCCGGCATGAAGCGTGTCTTTGTGGGCTGCATCCAAGGAGAAGAGTTTTCTGAAGGTCCTGAAGATGGTGGTGAGACGGCTGTCCCCTCTGATGGTGATTCGTCCACCGGTTCAACAGATTCTTTGTATCAAGTTCAAGATGGTGCACTCGGGGGATGTTCTGATGGCCTTAGTATCCCGGACCTCTGTGAGTCGCCAAATTGGGCAGGAGTCTTTATGGCTGGGACTCAACCCGGACAAAATTCTACAGCAGCGGCCGCAATCACTTCCGGGTTAGGAGCAGCCGGGGCAGGAGGCTCTGTGCGTCCGCTGGCTCAAGTGCTGATAGACCTCATGGACAAGCTTACGACCTTGTTAACCACCACGGTTATCCCTGCAAACAAAGATAAGCATGACGCGGAGGTAGCACAGGTACGTGAGGAGATAGCTCAGGCCAAGGAGGCCTTAGCAGCTGAGGATACTAGGCTAGCTATAGAGCGGGCGGCTCTCGACGCCCGGGCGCAACGGTTGCAGTCAGAGGCTTATCAGCTCACAATGAGTTTAAACGCGTCCAATGAGGTAATGAGGAGGAGACACCAGAAGACCCAATCCCGGTTACCTCTCAATTACGATCCTAGGGTTCTTTTTGCCACACCCGGAGCCGGTCCAAGTAACCCGCCCAATGCTAATCAGTTTATGACACCCGGAGCGGGGGGACCAGCTCAGCGTCAGGAGATGCCACCTCCTCATATGAGCATGGCACCGCCGCGTTATGTGCCAATACCGGAGGGTCACTTTTCCAACCCCATGGAGAATTTAATCGCAGCGTCAGCACGTTTGGCAGCTCTTCCAGTGGACGGTGATGATCCGACAGCAGTGGAGACCCGGAGGATCAGGGAACCTGTCCAGACAGCCCTGGCTCAACAGGAGACCTATTCTTACAACCGGGATAGGAGTCATTCAACCCCTCCACCTTGGTTAGCGCCGCCTCGTCAGAACCGGAGCCTGAGTTACAGCAGGCACATGGAGTCCGAAGCTTTATCAAGCAACGCCCAACGCCGTAACCAACATGGGGGCTATAACCCGGTGCAAGATCGAATACGTCAGGAGAATGAGCGGGCGGCTCAACAGGCGGCTCAGCTGACGGCTCATCAAGACATCCCGGAGTACCCAACGACTTCTATTGAGTTGGGAGTAGCCACCAGAACCGGTGGGGTTCCTTGTTTGATACCGGCTTTACGCAACGTGTGCCTGCCTAAGGACTTCAAGGGACCTCGGAAGGTGCCGAATTACATGGCTGACTTACAACCCGGAGCATGGATTGAGAGCTATGAGATGGCCATGGATCTGTTGGAGGTTAGCGACGCGGCAATGGCTAAATACTTCACCATGATGTTAGATGGAACGGCTCGGTCTTGGCTAAAAGGTTTACCACCCAATTCCATTGGTTCGTGGGAGGAGTTAAAGGCCCGGTTCATCCAGAACTTCAAAGACACCTGTAAGCAGTCCATGTCAATCGTGGACTTGACAAGTTGTAAGCAGGGGGAGGGTGAGTCCACTACCCATTGGGTACGCCGGGTCAAGGAGATAATTCATTCATCTGATAAGATGGATGCCGGCTCTGCAGTCCTCATGTTGGAGAAAAATTGCAACTTTGAGCCGCTGAGGCAGAAATTGGGACGCCTAAAGCGTGACTGCACCGATATGGGAACGCTGATGGCGGCTTTAGTCAAATATGCCGATTCTGATAATACCAATGACCCTGCATCTGACGATGAGAAAGCAGGGAAGGGTAAAAGGAATGGTAATGGAAAAGGTCAACAGCATAACCCGGGGAATCAAGGCGGTAATAAGCGTAAGGCGGACGGTAGTCCGGAGCTTGTGGATAATGCTAGTACACAGGGTAATAATCAGAGACGCAAGGGTAAGTGGCCGCGCACCGGCGGGTCAGGTCCATCTCTTGAGCAACTACTCAACGAGCCCTGTCCGAAACACGGCACCCGGGAGCACCTCGCTACTCACCTGTGGAAAGATTGTGCGATCATGAAGGCGTTTAAAAATTCTAATATCTTTGATGGTGGTCATGGACCTGGTGGCGGTTCGGGGGCCGGCGGCTTTCATGGCCCGGGTGGCGGTTCAAATTCCGGTTTTCATGGACAATCGGGCGGAAATAATCAACAGCAAGCTGGTCAGGGAGGACAACCGCAACAACAGTCGGGTTACCAGAGCCAACCGAAATAGTTGAGCGGTTGGCAATATCATGTGTTCACCACTAGCTTATGCAAACGTGACCAGAAGGTTTGTAAGAGGGCTGTAAATTCGGTTGAGCCGGCGGTCCCTCGTTATTTGAGATGGTGAGAGCAACCTATCATTTGGAGCAGAGAGGATCACCCGCTACGAGTTGATAATCCGGGTCAGTTAGCCTTGGTTGTAGCACCTCAGGTTGGTGGATATAAATTCACTAAAGTACTCATGGACGGAGGCAGCAACATCAATATCCTCTATTATGAGACGTTCTAGTGTATGGGGTTAACATTGAAGAATCTGAGGACGTCCAACACTGTTTTTCACGGGGTGGTCCCAGGTAAGTCAGCTTACCCAGTTGGTAAGATTGAATTGGAGGTAGCTTTTGGAGATGAATATGATTCCAGGGCTGAGAAGTTGACGTTTGAGGTGGTCAAGATCAAGAGCCCGTATCATGCTCTATTTGGGTGACCGGCTTATGCTAAGTTCACGGCCCGGCCGTGTTATGTTTACTTACAGCTCAAGATGCCGGGTTACAAAGGCACCATCACCGTGCATGGGAGTCGAAAGGTGGCCCTGGAATGTGAAGAAGGCGACGCGGCTTACGCTGAGAGGGCCTGTGCCGCGGAGGAGCTCAAATTCTATCAAGACAATGTTGACCCGACGGATATGACCTCCCTCAAGAAACCAACAACAGAGCACGACCCGGCGTTGAAGTTTAAATCGGCTGCTGATACAAAGCTTGTTGACTTCACCCCGGGGGACACCTCTAAGCAGTTCAGTATCAGTGCCAATTTGGATCCTAAATAGGAAAGCGCGCTCATCGAGTTCATCCGTGAGAACCGGGACATCTTTGCATGGAAACCTTCTGACATGTCGGGTGTACCAAGGGAATTCGCTGAGCACACTCTCAATATCGATCCAAAGTATAAGCCGGTCTGGCAGTTTCTCCGATGATTCAACGAAGAGAGACGAGCATCCATTGGAGAAGAGGTGGCCCGGCTCTTAGCGGCCGGGTTTATTGTCGAAGTCTTTCATCCAGAGTGGTTGGCTAACCCGGTGCTGGTACTCAAGAAGAACGGCACTTGGCGGATGTGTGTGGATTAGACGGACTTAAACAAGGCTTGCCCAGCTTATCCCTTTGCACTCCCCCGTATTGATCAAATCATTGATGCTACGGCAGGTTGTGAACGTTTGAGCTTTTTGGATGCTTACTCTGGCTATCATCAGATCAAGATGGCAGTTAAGGACCAGGAGAAGACAACTTTCATCACTCCGTGTGGGGCCTTCTGTTATGTATCTATGCCGTTTGGACTCAAGAGTGCCCAGGCAACTTATCAGCGATGTGTCCAGAACTGTTTGCACGATCAGATTGGGCACAATGTTCATGCTTATGTGGACGACATCATGGTGAAATCCAGAGAAAAGGAAACTTTAATATCCGATTTGAGAGAAACCTTTGACAATCTCCAGGTTTACAAGATGATGCTTAACCCGGCCAAGTGTGTATTTGGTGTACCTGCAGCCAAGCTCTTGGGTTTTCTGGTGTCAAATAGAGGCATTGAAGCTAATCCGGAGAAGATCACAACGATCACCTCTCTGGCTAAGCCAGCGTGTATCAATGATGTTCAACGCCTGGCGGGACGTGTTGCTTTAAGCCGGTTCATAAGCCGGTTAGGGGAGAAGGCCTTGCCGCTATATCAGATGATGAAGAAGACGGACACGTTTGTCTGGAGTGATGCTACTAACCCTGACTTTGAGGATTTAAAGAGACAGTTGTCTGAGCCACCGTTTCTTGCAGCTCCCATTGATAAAGAGCCGCTATTGTTATATGTGGCTGCTAACTCACGGGCTGTCAGTGTTGCCATCATGGTGGAACGAAAGGAGCCAGGCAAGGAGCATCCGGTTCAATGGCCGGTTTACTACATCAGCGAGGTGCTCATTGAGTCTAAACAAATGTATCCACATTGGCAGAAGATTGTTTATGGTGTGTTCATGGCAAATCGGAAACTAAAGCAGTACTTCCAAGGTCACCCTATAACGATGGTGAGCTCAGCTCCTTTGGGAGATATCATTCAGAATAGATAAGCTACAGGGCGAATCTCCAAGTGGGCCATTGAGCTTGGGCCTTATGGTTTAAAGTATATGCCCCGTACTGCCATCAAATCTTAGGCATTGGTGGATTGTATCAATGATTGGACAGAGTTGCAGGCACCTGAGGAGAAGCCGGACAATACGTATTGGACCATTCATTTTGATGGGTCCAGGCAGTTAGAAGGATCAGGGGCTGGGGTTGTTTTAACTTCCCCTCGAGGTGAAAAATTTCGTTATGTTCTCCGGCTCATGTTTCCTTTCACTAACAATGTAGTTGAATACGAGGCCTTGCTCCATGGTCTCCGGATGGATAAGGAGATGAATTTAAGCCGGTTAAGGTTCTTGGGCGACTCAGACCTTGTGGCTCAGCAGGTCTTGGGCACATGGGATTCTAAGGACCCCCTTATGGCGGCTTCTCGTCATTAAGTTGATGCTGTAGCTGGGTACTTCAAAGGGTATCAGGTGGAGCACATTGACAGAAGGAAGAATGAGGAGGCGGATGCTTTAAGCCGGTTGGGCTTTCAACGTAAGCCGGTGCCACCTAACACCTTTCTGGACGTTTTACATAATCCTTCTGTCAAGGTACCTACAGAGGAAGAGCTTGCAGTGCCAGACCCGGAGGCACAGTTGGTGGCTGCACTTCACATCATCCCGGATTGGACATTGCCATGTCTGGCTTATATGACCCGAGGAGAGCTGCCTGAGGATGAGACCTTGGCGAGACAGATTGTCAGACGATCCAAATCTATGACAATTGTTAATGGCGAGTTACATCATCTCAGTGTCACAGGTGTGTTCCAGCGTTGTGTGTCGCCTACAGAGGGTCAAGAGATACTTCGAGAGATCCATGAAGAGGATTGTGGTCATCATGCCGGCTCAAAATCTCTGGTAGCCAAGGCTTTCCGTCATGGTTTTTATTGGCTGATGGCTCATGCTGATGCAGAAGATCTTGTTAGCAAATGTGACAGGTGTCAAAAGTTCTCAAGACGAGCTCATGTGCCGGCTCAGGAGTTGAGGATGATTCCAATTACTTGGCCGTGAGCAGTCTGGGGGCTTGACATGTTGGGGCCTTTCAAAAGGTCTAAGGATAAAAAAACGCACCTCCTGGTGGCAGTGGATAAATTTACAAAGTGGATTGAGGCAGAACCGGTCAGTCAGTGTGATGCGGCCACAGTGGTGCAGTTCATCAAAAAGGTGATCTTTCGTTTTGGTTTTCCACATAGCATCATAGCTGATAATGGAACTAATCTCTCCAAGGGTGCCATGGAAGAGTTCTGTCAACGAGAACATATTCGGCTTGACGTTTCGGCTGTTGCTCATCCTCAGTCCAATGGTCAAGCAGAACGAGCTAATCAGGAGATTTTAAGGGGTATCAAACCACGGCTCTTGGTCCCCTTACAGCGGACTCCGGGTTGTTGGGTTGAAGAGCTGCCCTCTATGCTATGGAGCATCAACACTACGCCTAATAGATCAATGGGTTACACGCCTTTCTTCATGGTTTATGGAGCAGAGGCAGTTTTGCCAAGTGATATCCGGCACGATTCACCCCGTGTGGCGGCTTACGTTGAGGCTAATAATGAGAAGACTCGACAGGAGGCTCTTGACCTGTTGGATGAGGAGCGAGACTTGGCAATAGCCCGCTCGGCAATTTACCAGCAAGACCTTCATCCCTATCACAGCCGCCGGGTCAGGAGCAGAACATTTCAGGAAGGCGATTTAGTGCTCCGGCTCATCCAGGATCAGACCGATACGCATAAGCTATCCCCTCCTTGCGAAGGACCCTTTTTGTTCAGCAAGAATCTGCATAACGGGTCATAATACCTCATCGATATTCGAGAGCACAAGGACTCAGGTAAATCGGAGGAGGAGACCCACCGGCCGTGGAATATAGCCCATCTTCGGCCTTATTATACTTAAGCCACCGGCTCTTTAGATGTATATATTTTTGACAATGTACATATTATATGAAGTAATAAAGCAGGACCTCTGTCCTTTTTTCACCCTCAAAAAGTGTATATGTCCTTTTTGTCAGGTGGTGGAAACAACCAATAGGGACCGGATCAAATCTGAATCCGGTTTACCTTTGGTCCGGCTTATGATCATATCCGAATCTAGCCATGATCACTTGGGGGCTTCATGTTCAAACATAGGTTGTATCCGAACCAAAGAGAACATAGCTGTCGATACCCACTTTATCGGCATACTTGCCAAGCCTACTTGGGGGCTTCCTGGTCATATTTGAATCACAGCTTAACCCCTTTAGGTCTAACGTGGATCGTATACGAATCAGCGTCATTAAACAAATCCTATGGTCACTTGGGGGCTTCCTGTTCAAACATAGGTCGTATTCGAACCAAAGAGAACATAGCTGTCGATACCCATTTGATTGGCATCGCCACGCCACTGGGGGCTATATGATCGTATCCGTATCTTAGCTTAACCCCTTTGGAACGGTTTACTGATCGTATCCAAATCAGAGGCCTGTAAACGTATTTTGATTATTCTGATACCTTGTGGAAAGCATTTTAAGGTGTTTTTTTGTCTTGCCGGTTTAATATTCGTCACCCCAGGTTATTTAAGTACCGGGTGAACATTATATGAGCCGGGAAGATCATTCAAGAATTGCAGAATAAGGCAAGCAAAATTTAACACGCCAAGGAAGTGAAAGCCAGAAATATACAGCCATGGCGGCTTAGAAAAAGCGTTAAGTGATAAAAGCATGCACGAAGGCATGATGAGAATTAAGAAGTTATTTCTACCCTATTACATGACTCCCCGAGTCTGAATAGGTGAAGCATTGTATTTTGGCCAAACACCCGGTGATTCACTCCTTCGATGGGCTTGAAGGCTCCGAGTTACCCTTCTCCGCTTCTCCGTCGACTGTTGTTTCCTGGAAAGTTGATGAAGCCCAATCAATGCCGCTCAAAGCTTCAAATTCAGCTTCATCATTTATTAAACCGGCCGGGTCCACTTTAGGGGCAAAAGTATGCTTACGAATTGGAGGGATCAGGTTGATTTGATCATATGGAGCATTTGGGATTTTCCGGTTGTTGCTGTCATAAGCCGACGCATACTTGCTGAGGTCAGTATCGTTTCCAATAAGGGTGGCCACCAGACGTATGGCCTTAACTCAGGCGTGGAAGTCATGATCATCAAAGGCATTGCCGTCTTCCTTTAGACTCGGATATCCAAGAGCAAGGTCTGCCGGGTCTAGTTCTGGGAGCCATGCTTTTGCCCGGCTCAATGCAGCTACGGCCCCGACTCTTGAAGATGAACGCCTTAAGTCTTGGATCCGCTGAGGTAGAAAGGCGAGGCTCTTCAAAACATCTTGCAAAAGGCGGGGGTGTGGAGTTGATAAAGCTACAACGGCCAGGGCATGTTGTGTCCCGGAGTATAGCTGTTCCACTAACGTATAAACTGCTTTAAGCTTGATCAGCGTGTTTTGCCTCAGATTGACACTCCTGGAGCCTGTATGTGCACAAGCATAATGGTAAGCCGGAAGTATTTATTACAATAGTAATTGTACGGTTGCCATGTTAAAACTATGTCACAATAACTTACCAAAGATGGCTGAGACCATTTGGGATATTTGCTGTGTTAAGTTTGACAGCTCAGTTGTTGCTTCTGCAAGAGATGCTTCGGCTGTTTCGGCCCGAGTCACCAGGGAAGCCTTTTCATCAGCCCAAATTTTCCTTTTCGACTCAAAATTCTTCTTTAGTTTCTCATTTTCAGAGACACTAAATTCAAATTTGGAGTTAGCTTTTTGCGTCTCAAGCTCTTGAGTTTCCAGACGACTCTTCAGGGCAGCGAGCTCCGATTCAAATTGACTTATGGCAGCCTGCAATTGACACCGGGTAATGGTAAGGATTCTAGTAAGGTAAACATTCAAGTCCCAAGCACTTTACAAGTAAAGATACTTGGCACTTGGGGCTAATGTATGCTGAAAGAAAATTTAACTTTATCCTGCCGGGTCAAGCATATTAAGTCTCAAGCACCTTACAAGCAAGGATACTTGACACTTGGGGACAAATGTGTATTGCAAATTTAAAAGCCTTGTGTAATACCGGGTTAAATAAATTCTTTTAAACCGGATAAGTTAACAAGTAAAAGCAGACTTCTAAGTCTACATCGTATTTGTTCATAAGTAATAGACTTGGGGGCTGGTATAGTATATATATAAGGCTCAAATAAAAATATAAGTTTATACCTCAGATTTATGCTGTATTTGTTTCACCATGTCAACTTCCAGGTCACGGCTATTATGCACTTGATTCAGATAGCCTGAGACAATGTCACCAATGCTTAGGTGAGTATAATCCGTAATGTCCTGCTTTGCTTTTCGGCGTTGGGCAAACTCTTCCTTGGCAGTACATTTGGCAAGGACTGTAGGCCGCCCTGGTTCAACAAATTGGGACTTCACAATCTCAACTTCCGGCTCATTTCTCTTCACTGGGCTAGGAGTCTCTGGGTCACTTGTGTGGAGAATGTCTTCGGTAGGTGGATCAGAGGTCGGCACTGGAATATCAGAAGCCGGGTCAGGCGATGGCTGATGGGTAGTGCTGTCTGGAGCAGATGCATTAGTCACCGGTTCAGCCACGACCGGCTCTTCGGACGATTTATTCTTCTTTGCTCGTTTGCTGGGCTTCACTTGCATACTGTTAACAAAAGCAGAAGGATGAATATGCAAGCACGGGTAAGGTAAAAAGTGCATAAGTTCATATTACCCGGGAGCAGTTTTGAAAGTCGGCATATTTGACTGCATGTATTCACCAGAAGAAGGAGGGGTATCCTGATAATTGGAGTCAGATGAATTGAGAGGTTGACGAATTAAGCCTGCTGTGACACTCCAAGTTTTTTTATTTGGTTTTTATCAAAAACTTTGTGGTTTTTGAGGAGAGGCCATTTTTAAATTTTTTCTTTTCAGAAAAACCTTCCACTTAAAAACTTCCTTTGCTTTGGCAAGGATTTTATTTTTTTCAAACTTTGGTGTTTGATCTTTTGAAAACTTCTTCTTTGTTGGTTCTCTCTCAAATTTATTTTGGGAGTTTAATTTGTTTTCTTTTAAAATGAAACTCTATGAAAATTTGGGGATTTTCATATCTTGGAACCATCCTTGACTTAGCATTTTTTTTGACCATGTGGTAAAACCTCTCCAAAACCTCCCCTACACCTTGTGATCAACCTAAGTTATCTGTCCCAACTAATCCAAACAAGTTTTGGATTTTATTCTAATTATTTTTCCTCTCAAATCAATTCTGAAAATTATTTGGAGCCTGAGTGATTTTCAAAGCAAGTACTCTTTTTCATTTGAGTTTTGACCTCAAACCAACTCTCCTGGATAGTCCTTTGTACCCACAACTCAGAACCATCTTGATCCACTCCTTCTCTTTTCAAATTTTTCAAAATTCAGTCTCTGCAAGTTTGGACCAGTTTTGCCAAATTTGATGAAATTCATATCTACACTACTCCAAAAATTCCACCAAAATTCAGGCAACCTATGTGAGCAATGAGAAGCCACTCCACCAAGTTTCAGCTCAAGGAAAAATCTGCAGAGGCCAAAAGCATTCTGTCGAACACCTGAGCTGCACTATTCCTTTGCAAATTCAGAAAAGTTCAGAGATTCAGTTTTCAGTGTCGTTTTCGTCCGTCAGTTTCAGTCACGCGGCCACAGTGCGCTTGGCGCGTTGCACGCGGCTTTTTCTCCCTGGCCAGCACCCCCGCACGCGCGCTTGGCGTCTTCCCGGCGTCGGTGGCGCCCTGGCTGCCCACGCCGGCGTGTCTTGCGGCGGCCGAAACCCCGTTGCAGCCGACAGGGAACAAGAATGGCGGCTCAACGCTGTTCCGCGCCGCCCATCGCTCCCTGGCTCTCCGCGTGGCCTCATGCACGCCAGCGCACCCCGCTGCACCATCGCCGTGGCCCGACAGCACTGGACGCGCTCTCTGCCGCCAACGGACCCGCGCCGTCCCGTTCCGACCAAAGCCTGCCCTAAGCTTCTAATCCAAGTCCGGTTAGCGTCTAAACGGACCCAGTAAACTCCCACGACGGCGCTCGACTCCCTAATCACCCCCAACCAAGCACTGCGCCACCGTAACCATCGCCGGAAATCCCCGTTCACGGCCACTGCCTCGGACCGCCTATAAAAAGGGCCCCCGAGCTCACCCTCGTGCACGCATCATCACTACACCTCACCAACGCCCCGCCAGGCCACTAGGGGGACCTCGAGGAGGTCTCCTCCCCCAGCTCCGGCCGCCCCAATCCGCCTCGGCCTCCACCTCGATTCGCTCCGGTGAGGCCGTCTCCGGCGCCCAAACCCCGTCAGTTACTCCCTCTAGCTACCAGAAGCCTAACCCCCTCCTCAATTTGATCACTGCAGCTCTCTCCGACGAAGTCCGCAACCACCCGAACCGCCATCCGCCGGAGCAAAGCTCGCCGTCGACGTGGTGCTCGCCGACCGCCACCACCACCACCAACCGACGCGGAAGGGTGCCCTGAACACGGAGGTACCCTCCGATCTCTCTGCCTCGCCGTGGATCGCCGCCGGCGACCACCGCGGCTCTCGGGCACCGGCGAACTCTGCCGCCCCGTTTGAATATTTAAACCTGACGGGCGGGACCCGCCTGTCAGCCTCTCTATCCTGTCGGAGCGAAGCGTTTTCTGAGAACGTCTTCTGCCGAATGCGCTTTCCCTCTGGGATGGCGTAGTCGCTACCGAAGCGCTTTCTGTTTTTATAAACTAGCCCCTAGAAAACTTCTGTTTCATTACAGATGAGTCCCTGGACAAAAACCTTTATAACTTTTAAACAGAAAGGTATTTTTGGTTGATTCTTTTTCTGTTCTCTTTAAAATTTTGTCTAGTTTTGTATAAGATTTATTTGAAAAATATTTGGTATACGTTTTGTGCACCTCTTGGTATTTACGATAGCGCATATACTTTCTTTATACCGTAGATACCGAAGGAGGTGACGGAGCCGCGAACTTCACCGAGCTAGGCTCCGACTACTCCGAACCAGGCAAGCATGTTTGAACTTTTGATATGATGAGTGTCTTGGCATGTTCTGCATTTAGTTAGTTTCATGGCATGTTGATGAGCATACCGATGAACGTTATTTTATGCAATGTTGAGGTAAGTGAGTTCAATGATCCATAAGTGGATGGATGTGAGTATGAATGGCCATGTGTTGGCATAAGGATGGGTAAGATGGCAGTGTTGTAGCATGCCAGACTTATGCCAGACTACGTGACTTCAATGTCAGCTCGTATCATTCCAGTTCCTTTCATTCCGCCTTCCCTTTACTACCACATGTTTTCCGCAAGGAATATGGTTTAGTAAGTTGTAAACCGCTTTCCTGGTACACACCAAAAGGAGAGGCCGGGATGATGGTTCCATGGCCCTGGATTAAAGCCAGTCATCCGGTCAGGGGGCATGGGTGTTTCCGGTTGGGACCGAGAGGGGGCACCCCTTAGAGCGCGCGTATATAAATTCGATCCCATGCTATTCGAGATTGTGATCTCCCCGTCTCAAAAGTTTTTCTTGGACGATGTCTAGGGTGATTCCTAGCATCGAGAGGTAGGATGTGTGTGTACTGGTTAGCTGTGTTTTCTTCCGAAATACCATAAACGGAACTAGTCCTTCGTGACTACGGAAATCCGTTGGCTGTGGGAATAATTTTGTACAAACTCTGCAGAGTCTTATATTCCTCCAAATCATCTATTCCATGTCCTAGATCGATACTATCATATCCTAATCAAATGTCAGTTTTGATGACAGAAACTCCGGTGATTCGCATGAGTGCTAATTTCGGTGAAATGATTATTCCTGTGGATGAACTAACCCATTTATTCTTATGAATTAAATGTTTATTATGAGTATATTTATTTGTGAATAAAAGCCCTTTCTGCGATGTCGCTCAGACGTCCGACTGTGGCATTGTTGTATTTTATTTTCCTTTAAAGCCCTTTCTGTGATGTCGCCCCGACGTCCGACTGTGGCATTTCTTTTAAAGCCCTTTCTGTGATGTCGCCCCGACGTCCGACTGTGGCATTTCTTTTAAAGCCCTTTCTGTGATGTCGCCCCGACGTCCGACTGTGGCATTTC
>NC_041381.1:608003820-608004128 GCF_002162155.2 Triticum dicoccoides | reverse complement strand
CTGTGGCATTTCTTTTAAAGCCCTTTTTGTGATGTCGCCCCGACATCCGACTGTGGCATTTCTTTTAAAGCCCTTTCTGTGATGTCGCCCCGACGTCCGACTGTGGCATTTCTTTTAAAAGCCCTTTCTGTGATGTCGCCCCGACGTCCGACTGTGGCATTTCTTTTAAAGCCCTTTCTGTGACGTCGCCCCGACGTCCGACTGAGGTATTTCTTTTTAAGCCCTTTATGTGGTGTCGCTAAGACGCCCGACTGTGGCATCTTTTTCCTTATATTTATTTGTTCACCTTTCGAGGCGTCGCTTCAGAC
>NC_041381.1:607870287-608003760 GCF_002162155.2 Triticum dicoccoides | reverse complement strand
CTGTGATGTCGCCCCGACGTCCGACTGTGGCATTTCTTTTAAAGCCCTTTCTGTGATGTCGCCCCGACATCCGACTGTGGTATTTCATTTAAAGCCCTTTATGTGGTGTCGCTAAGACGCCCGACTGTGGCATCATTTCCTTATATTTATTTGTTCACCTTTCGAGGCGTCGCTTCAGACACCCGATCGGTAGTTATTTATGCTCTGTTGGGATTTCAGGCGGACTACCGCCGTTTCCCTTTTTACTTACCTTGTTATGCTAATTTTTAAATGTACATTGGTGAATTATTCATGACGCATCCATGCATGCATTTGTTATATCTTACGTCCGAACTGTCTTGCGAGTACTTACAAAGTACTCACTGGCTTGTTGATTTGGCCAGATGCTGACGAAGGCGATCTCATGGATGAAGAGTTTGATAGTGAGTCCGACACTTAGAGGAGTCCTAGTCAGTCTCGTGCGACCCTGGATTTGGTCACTGTTTTATATCCGCTTCCGCTACCAAATAAATTCATCGAGCCTCACCTCGACGCTCGATGAGATGATAGACTTAGAGTCTTGTATTTCTCTCCCCGCTGTGTTTTTCCACAACCACCCTATCCTCGAGTCAGTAGTATGTCTCCACACCACTGTGTCATGTCCGACATTATGTATAATTATTGGCGTGCTTGTAATAATTTGGTTGAGCAACCGCAGTTCGACCCTGTAATATATTTTATGCTACTGGCTTATTGTATCAAGAAATTGTCTACCAGTGAGGAGGATTTCTCTCATACTGGACTCAAAAGATTGGTTTCTCAATAAATATTTTTATTGGAAAAACCGGTCGTGACAAGCTTGGTACCAGAGCCAGGCTGACTGTAGGAAGCCACTAGATGGCCGACAACAGCTGCGAGTCTCAGACCTTCGCCAACGTGCCCGATGGGTTCATCAAGCTTCTTTCCTTCATCGTTCAGGTCGCGATGGGGCCATCTGTGCGCCCAGTCTTCACACTCTACCAGCACCGAGTCAACGACAGTCTGACCATGCACCAGGCCGCGGTGCAGTTCAAGGGAGGGCATGGTGAGTTACGCCGCTTCCGGTTCGTGGGAAGAGCCATGCCTATGGAGAGGCATGCTATGCAGATGGCAGCCCGCGAGGCGATAGCTCGTCTCAGGGATGTCCTTCCCGTGATGAAGACTCGTCGTTACCATTATCTTCCGTGCCATGTGCCTTACACCTGTCACTACGCATACTCCTGCCCCAGAGGAGAATGAGACGAGGCTTTTGAGATGCTCATTGAGTATCTCCGGGCCCTGGAGGCAGCCTTCGACAACCTGGTGGACGACTTCGTAGCTACCCGCATGGACTCAGTTCATGGCTGTGCTGCCAACAGGAGGGAGCTCCTACCGATCGCACCGCCACTGACTTTGGTCTCGTCCTCAGCATCTTATACGCCTACTCGTCGCCTGCCTTCTACCGAAGAATTCAACCAAGTCATTGCGCCCACTCCAGCGCACTGCACCACCCTTCGCGCCCACTCCTGTACGTGTTGCTCCGCCCCTGGCAACCGCTCCGTCCACTCTGCGCAACACTACACGTATGGAGCCCATTAGCAAGGAGGAAGTCGAGTCCCCAACCTCGCTACGCCTCGCCCTCGGCAGGGCAAAGGAGGTCGTCAACATCTCTGCCTGAGTACGCTTAGCTGCCGTGTATTGTATCGCTTTGTAAGATATGTACATAGGTTGTGAGAAGTAGCCTGTTTGCGCATCATGTAGGATCTGGAGAAGTGCACTAGCCTAAATAACATGTCAGGATTATGTACGCATATCCTGAGTGATGTATTGTATAATTACCTCCCGCGTGTAAGATATGTAATGAGCAGTCCTTCTCCGTGCGCAAGTCGATTTGTTTTTCTTAAGTAAACTTGGATATTTAATTATATCTGCCAGCTTTATGCATTTATGGATTTGTTTTTGCGACTATTTCCGCTTTTCTTATGAGTTTTCAAAAATATATCCCCAGAGTGAAAAATGTCTCGTCCTTGGACTCGCTCCATGCCAATTCCACCAGAGGAAAATTATGATACACAACCCAACAATGAGTTCACTCAGGGACAGTCAAGCCAACAGGGCAGTGAACCGGCACTTTCACAAATGTGCCGCCTTTATGAGCAGAGTCAGCAACAACATCGGGAAATGATGAACCAAGTCATCAACATGGGAAATCACCATGGACAGTATCAACAGCATTCCAAGTTATCTGAGCTACAGAAGACACGTCCTCAAACATTTTCTCATACTGACAAGCCTCTTGAAGCCGAGGACTGGCTTCGAGATATGGAGAGAAAATTAATTATTGCAAAATGTTCAGACCCCGAGAAGGTATTATATGCTCCACACTATCTCACAGGAGCAGCCGCATCGTCGTGGGAGAATTTTCTGCACATGCATCCCAACGAAAATGACATAACCTGGGATGATTTCAAGGAAGGTTTCCGTGGTGCACATATTCCTAAGAGTATTATGAAAATCAAGAAGAGAGAATTCGATGACCTCAAACAAAGGAACATGACAGTGTCAGATTACAACAGTCAATTTACCCTATTATCCCGCTACGCCAATGAGGAGCGTATTACTGAAATCAAGAAGATGGAGAAATTCCTTGATGGTCTGGCGCCCGCGCTTAAATGCCAACTGGTCGCGCACACTTTTCCTGATTTTAAAACACTGGTGGACAAGGCCATTACTCTGGAAAATGAGAGACGCAGTCTGGAAGATATCCGCAAGTGAAAAAGGGACCAGACTAATCACGCTCGCAATCACCAAAGCAAGCCAGATTTTCAAAAGGGTGGGACACACAAATTCTCATCCAATGTCTCACGCCCAATCAAGAATTTTCATGCAAGGGACAAGGAATTCACGTATCGTCCCGGCGTTACTTGTTACGCTTGTGGAGAAGAAGGGCACTATGCCAAACAGTGCCCCAAGCCAAGGAGTTCAACCCCAAAGCCGAACAACGGCGGCAATAATTCAGCGCCCAAGCGAAACAATTTCAATCCCAACAATAACCACAGGAAGGGTCATCTGAACCATGTAACCAAAGAGGAGGCACAAAATGCTCCGGATATCGTACTCGGTACGTTTCCTGTCAACACAATACCTGCAATGGTTTTTTTTTGATTCTGGAGCTTCTCACTCTTTCATTTCGAAAAGTTTTGCTTTGCAAAATAATTTTTCGATGCTTCCTTTGGAGAAATCCATGACCATCAAGTCCCCTGGGATTCAGCAAGTTACTCAGAATTACTGTCAGAATGTGGTCATTGAGTTCGAAGGATTGGAGTTTTACGCAAATCTTATTGTGTTGGAAAATAAAGGACTGGATGTCATCCTAGGGATGGATTGGCTAACCACCAATAAGGGTTTTATCGACTGTTTCAACAGGACCGTGATTCTCACACACCACCAAGGGAAGACAATAAGAGTATCAGCCAAGGAAGGAAGAATACCCCGGCAACCGAGATTAAATAAGGTGGATGTTTCTGAGCTAAACAAGGTTCCCGTAGTGTGTGAATTTCCAGATGTATTCCCTGAAGAGCTGCCAGGCATGCCACCAGACCGAGAAATAGAATTCCGCATTGAGCTAGCACCAGGAACCACCCCCATATACAAGAAACCATACAGAATGGCACCATCCGAGTTGATCGAGTTGAAGAAGCAAATAAAGGAATTACTAGAAAAAGGATACATTCGAGCCAGCTCCTCACCTTGGGGATCACCAATTTTATTTGCCAAAAAGAAGGATGGAACGCCGAGATTGTGTATTGACAATCGAGCACTTAACATGGTCACAGTGAAAAACAAATACCCGATGCCAAGGATAAACGATTTGTTTGATCAACTTGCTCAGGCCAAGGTATTCTCAAAAATTGACTTAAGGTCAGGATACCATCAATTGAAGGTACGAACGGAAGATATCCCCAAAACAGCCTTCACCTCCAGATATGGACTGTACGAGTTCACAGTGATGCCATTTGGATTAACTAACGCCCCAGCATATTTTGTTCACCTCATGAACAAAGTGTTTATGAAGTTTATGGACAAGTTCGTCGTGGTATTCATCGACGATATTCTGGTATACTCCAAGACACCAGAAGAGCACGCAGAACATCTCAGGATTGTGCTAGGAGAGCTAAGAAAACACCAATTGTATGCCAAGTTCAGCAAGTGCGAATTTTGGCTAAGACAAGTAGGTTTTCTAGGCCACGTGCTGACTCAAGACGGTATCGCAGTGGACCCAGAGAAAGTCAAGGCCGTACTTGACTGGAAATCACCAGCCAGCGTAACGGACATACGGAGTTTCTTGGGAATGGCAGGATATTACCACAGATTTATTGAAGGATTTTCCACCATAGCCAAGCCTATGACACAGTTGCTCAAGAAAGATAAGAAGTTTGAATGGACAGAAGCCTGCGAGAAGAGTTTCCAAGAGCTAAAGCGGAAGTTAACAACAGCACCGGTATTAATTGTACCCGACATACACAAGAATTTTGAAGTATATTGTGACGCGTCCAGAAAGGGTCTCGGATGCGTGTTGATGCAAGAAGGCAAGGTTGTCGCCTATGCTTCAAGGCAACTTCGCAAGCATGAGGAAAATTATCCCACTCATGACTTAGAAATGGCAGCAGTTATTCATGCACTCAAGGAATGGAGGCATTTCTTACTTGGGAATCGATGTGAAATATATACGGATCACAAAAGTCTCAAATATATTTTCACGCAGCCAGAACTAAATTTACGGCAACGACGTTGGTTGGAATTGGTAAAGGATTATGATGTTGGTATCCATTACCATCCAGGGAAAGCAAATGTAGTGGCCGATGCCCTGAGTCAGAACCCCAGCTCTGACGAAAACTATCTGCACAGCTTGAGGCCCGAATTCCATCAAGAATTTGCCAAGCTCAACTTGATAATGGTAGCAGAATGCTCCATATCAAACTTGGAAATACAACCCAACCTTGTGGAGAAAATTAAAGAAGCTCAGCCCGGTCACTCCAGCATTGAAGGAATTAAAAGAAAGTTGAGTATGGGCAAGGCCTCGGAATTCGTCATAGACAATGAAGGAATATTATGGTACGGAGAAAGGCTATGCGTGCCAAACATAGAAGGCCTTAAACAGCAAATTTTAGCTGAAGCACACACCACTCCATATTCAATCCACTCTGGAGGAACCAAAATGTATAAGGATATTCAGGAAGGATTTTGGTGGCACGGTATGAAGAGGGACATAGCCACCTTCATTGCATGTTGCGACTCATGTCAACGCATAAAAGCTGAACATCAGAGACCAGCCGGACTACTGCAGCCAAACAAAATACCTGAGTGGAAATGGGATGAAATAGGGATGGATTTTATTGTCGGACTACCTCGGTCACGACACGGGAATGATGCCTTATGGGTCATCACTGACAGGTTGACCAAAGTGGCACACTTTATTCCAGTAAAGACGACCTACAACACTCAGAGGCTTGCCAGGATTTACCTTTCCCGCATAGTTTGTCTGCATGGTGTCCCGAAGACTATAATATCCGACAGAGGCACTCAGTTCGTCTCAAGATTTTGGGAGCATTTACAACAGGCTCTGGGAACCCAACTAGCCTTCAGTACCGCATACCACCCACAGACTGATGGACAGACTGAACGCGTAAACCAAATTTTAGAAGACATGCTGAGAGCATGTGTCCTGACATATGGAACCAGTTGGGAAGAAAGCCTGCCATACACCGAGTTCGCATATAACAATAGCTACCAGGCCAGCCTACAAATGGCACCATTTAAGGCCTTATACGGACGAAGGTTTCGTACCCCGTTAAATTGGTCAGAGACCGGAGACAGCCGCATCTTCGGACCAGACATGCTCAGAGAAGCCGAGGAAAAGGTCAATCTAATCAGAGACCGACTTAAGACCGCTCAAAGTCGACAGAAGAGTTATTATGATCAGAAACATCGTAGGGTCAGCTTCGAACCCGGTGAGTTCGTATACCTGAGAGTATCCCCTATGAGAGGATTGCAACGATTCAAGATTAAAGGAAAGTTAGCACCAAGATTCATTGGACCATTCTGCATAGTGGCACGAAGAGGCACTGTAGCCTACCAGCTAGACTTACCCGAAGACTTGCCCGACATTCACGACGTGTTCCACGTCTCTCAATTAAGGAAGTGCGTAAGCAACCCAGAGAAACAAGTATCCCATGAGAACATTGACGTGCAGCCAGACCTCACTTATCGAGAACGTCCCATAAGAATATTAGAGGAGTCTGAAAGGAGGACCCGACAGAAGACCATCAAGTTTTTCAAAGTCCAGTGGAGCAATCACACCGACAGTGAAGCAACTTGGGAAAGCGAGGATTTTCTTCGGACAGAGCATCCACACTTATTTAAGGATCAGCTGAAATCTCGGGGATGAGATTTTTCCTAAGGGGGTAGGCGTTGTGACACTCCAATTTTTTTTATTTGGTTTTTATCAAAAACTTTGTGGTTTTTGAGGAGAGGCCATTTTTAAAATTTTTCTTTTCAGAAAAACCATCCACTTAAAAACTTCCTTTGCTTTGGCAAGGATTTTATTTTTTTCAAACTTTGGTGTTTGATCTTTTGAAAACTTCTTCTCTGTTGGTTCTCTCTCAAATTTATTTTGGGAGTTTAATTTGTTTTCTTTTAAAATGAAACTCTATGAAAATTTGGGGATTTTCATATCTTGGAACCATCCTTGACTTAGCATTTTTTTTGACCATGTGGTAAAACCTCTCCAAAACCTCCCCTACACCTTGTGATCAACCTAAGTTATCTGTCCCAACTAATCCAAACAAGTTTTGGATTTTATTCTAATTATTTTTCCTCTCAAATCAATTCTGAAAATTATTTGGAGCCTGAGTGATTTTCAAAGCAAGTACTCTTTTTCATTTGAGTTTTCACCTCAAACCAACTCTCCTGGATAGTCCTTTGTACCCACAACTCAGAACCATCTTGATCCACTCCTTCTCTTTTCAAATTTTTCAAAATTCAGTCTCTGCAAGTTTGGACCAGTTTTGCCAAATTTGATGAAATTCATATCTACACTACTCCAAAAATTCCACCAAAATTCAGGCAACCTATGTGAGCAATGAGAAGCCACTCCACCGAGTTTCAGCTCAAGGAAAAATCTGCAGAGGCCAAAAGCATTCTGTCGAACACCTGAGCTGCACTATTCCTTTGCAAATTCAGAAAAGTTCAGAGATTCAGTTTTCAGTGTCGTTTTCGTCCGTCAGTTTCAGTCACGCGGCCACAGTGCGCTTGGCGCGTTGCACGCGGCTTTTTCTCCCTGGCCAGCACCCCCGCACGCGCGCTTGGCGTCTTCCCGGCGTCGGTGGCGCCCTGGCCGCCCACGCCGGCGTGTCTTGCGGCGGCCGAAACCCCGTTGCAGCCGACAGGGAACAAGAACGGCGGCTTAACGCCGTTCCGCGCCGCCGATCGCTCCCTGGCTCTCCGCGTGGCCTCATGCACGCCAGCGCACCCCGCTGCACCGTCGCCGTGGCCCGACAGCACTGGACGCGCTCTCTGCCGCCAACGGACCCGCGCCGTCCCGTTCCGACCAAAGCCTGCCCTAAGCTTCTAATCCAAGTCCGGTTAGCGTCTAAACGGACCCAGTAAACTCCCACGACGACGCTCGACTCCCTAATCGCCCCCGACCAAGCACTGCGCCACCGTAACCATCGCCGGAAATCCCCGTTCATGGCCACCGCCTCGGACCGCCTATAAAAAGGGCCCCCGAGCTCACCCTCGTGCACGCATCATCACTACACCTCACCAACGCCCCGCCAGGCCACTAGGGGGACCGCGAGGAGGTCTCCTCCCCCAGCTCCGGCCGCCCCGATCCGCCTCGGCCTCCACCTCGATTCGCTCCGGTGAGGCCGTCTCCGGTGCCCAAACCCCGTCAGTTACTCTCTCTAGCTACCAGAAGCCTAACCCCCTCCTCAATTTGACCACTGCAGCTCTGTCCGACGAAGTCCGCAACCACCCGAACCGCCGTCCGCCGGAGCAAAGCTCGCCGTCGACGTGGTGCTCGCCGACCGCCACCACCACCACCAACCGACGCGGAAGGGTGCCCTGAACACGGAGGTACCCTCCGATCTCTCTGCCTCGCCGTGGATCGCCGCCGGCGACCACCGCGGCTCTCGGGCACCGGCGAACTCTGCCGCCCCGTTTGAATATTTAAACCTGACGGGCGGGACCCGCCTGTCAGCCTCTCTATCCTCTCGGAGTGAAGCGTTTTCTGAAAACGTCTTCTGCCGAATGCGCTTTCCCTCTGGGCTGGCGTAGTCGCTACCGAAGCACTTTCTGTTTTTATAAACTAGCCCCTAGAAAACTTCTGTTTCATTACAGATGAGTCCCTGGACAAAAACCTTTATAACTTTTAAACAGAAAGGTATTTTTGGTTGATTCTTTTTCTGTTCTCTTTAAAATTTTGTCTAGTTTTTTATCAGATTTATTTGAAAAATATTTGGTATACTTTTTGTGCACCTCTTGGTATGTACGATAGCGCATATACTTTCTTTATACCGTAGATACCGAAGGAGGTGACGGAGCCGCGAACTTCACCGAGCTAGGCTCCGACTACTCCGAACCAGGCAAGCATGTTTGAACTTTTGATATGATGAGTGTCTTGGCATGTTCTGCATTTAGTTAGTTTCATGGCATGTTGATGAGCATACCGATGAACGTTATTTTATGCAATGTTGAGGTAAGTGAGTTCAATGATCCATAAGTGGATGGATGTGAGTATGAATGGCCATGTGTTGGCATAAGGATGGGTAAGATGGCAGTGTTGTAGCATGCCAGACTTATGCCAGACTACGTGACTTCAACGTCAGCTCGTATCATTCCAGTTCCTTTCATTCCGCCTTCCCTGTACTACCACATGTTTTCCGCAAGGAATATGGTTTAGTAAGTTGTAAACCGCTTTCCTGGTACACACCAAAAGGAGAGGCCGGGATGATGGTTCCATGGCCCTGGATTAAAGCCAGTCATCCGGTCAGGGGGCATGGGTGTTTTCGGTTGGGACCGAGAGGGGGGCACCCCTTAGAGCGCGCGTATATAAATTTGATCCCATGCTATTCGAGATTGTGATCTCCCCGTCTCAAATTTTTTTCTTGGACGATGTCTAGGGTGATTCCTAGCATCGAGAGGTAGGATGGGTGTGTACTGGTTAGCTGTGTTTTCTTCCGAAATACCGTAAACGGAACTAGTCCTTCGTGACTACGGAAATCCGTTGGGTGTGGGAATAATTTTGTACAAACTCTGCAGAGTCTTATATTCCTCCAAATCATCTATTCCATGTCCTAGATCGATATTATCATATCCTAATCAAATGTCAGTTTTGATGACAGAAACTCCGGTGATTCGCATGAGTGCTAATTTCGGTGAAATGATTATTCCTGTGGATGAACTAACCCATTTATTCTTATGAATTAAATGTTTATTATGAGTATATTTACTTGTGAATAAAAGCCCTTTCTGCGATGTTGCTCAGACGTCCGACTGTGGCATTGTTGTATTTTATTTTCCTTTAAAGCCCTTTCTGTGATGTCGCCCCGACGTCCGACTGTGGCATTTCTTTTAAAGCCCTTTCTGTGATGTCGCCCCGACGTCCGACTGTGGCATTTCTTTTAAAAGTCCTTTCTGTGATGTCGCCCCGACGTCCGACTGTGGCATTTCTTTTAAAGCCCTTTTCTGTGATGTCGCCCCGACGTCCGACTGTGGCATTTCTTTTAAAGCCCTTTCTGTGATGTCGCCCCGACATCCGACTGTGGTATTTCATTTAAAGCCCTTTATGTGGTGTCGCTAAGACGCCCGCCTGTGGCATCATTTCCTGATATTTATTTGTTCACCTTTCGAGGCGTCGCTTCAGACACCCGATCGGTAGTTATTTATGCTCTGTTGGGATTTCAGGCGGACTACCGCCATTTCCCTTTTTACTTACCTTGTTATGTAATTTTTGAATGTACATTGGTGAATTATTCATGACGCATCCATGCATGCATTTGTTATATCTTACGTTCGAACTGTCTTGCGAGTACTTTCAAAGTACTCACTGGCTTGTTGATTTGGCCAGATGCTGACGAAGGCGATCTCATGGATGAAGAGTTTGATAGTGAGTCCGACACTTAGAGGATTCCTAGTCAGTCTCGTGCGACCCTCGATTTGGTCACTGTTTTATATCCGCTTCCGCTACCAAATAAATTCATCGAGCTTCACCTCGACGCTCGATGAAATGATAGACTTAGAGTCTTGTATTTCTCTCCCCACTGTGTTTTTCCACCACCACCCTATCCTCGAGTCAGTAGTATGTCTCCACACCACTGTGTCATGTCTGCCATTATGTATAATTATTGGCGTGCTTGTAATAATTTGGTTGAGCAACCGCAGTTCGACCCTGTAATATATTTTATGCTACTGGCTTATTGTATCAAGAAATTGTCTACCAGTGAGGAGGATTTCTCTCATACTGGACTCAAAAGATTGGTTTCTCAATAAATATTTTTATTGGAAAAACCGGTCGTGACACCTGCTAAAGGTAAGACAGAGTGTAAATCGGAGATAACCTCAGTCCGACGTTTCCTGGTTACATCAGGTAAGCCGGAGGAGAGTTCTGCATCCTTGTTGTTCCGTGTCTGCCTCCGGTTCTCAAGCTGTTGTTCCTTCAAAATAAATTGAGGATCTTGATAAGCAAGTGCATGTGAAAATCTTACTTTCCGGGTCACCCTTCGGGTCTTTCGCTTTGGCAAAGGCTCTGAGTCAGAGGAGATGATAGTTACCTCTTCATTAGCTGCTTGACTGTTCCCCGTATCCTCCTGAAAGGATAAAATGTCAGACAGGTGACAATAAGGGACTTAAGAAAGTTTAAAGATTACCTCTTCCTCATCCGAAGAGCTATCCTCCAATCTGAGTAAGCCAGAGGCACTGAGTTTCTTCTTCTTTGAGGTTCCCACCTTGGCGGCTTTCCTTTCAGCTTTCTTGGTCGTTCTGGCCTGTTTGGCAGCTTCATGGTCATATTTAACCTTCCCGAAGTCATTACCGGCCTGTGGAAAAAGTTAAAGAATTATGAGTATCAAGAAAGGTATAATATATTCGTAAACATTTGTTACGATTGCTAACTTACCGCAGGGGCCGGGTTATTCTTGCAAAATGGAAGTATGCCGAAGGCGTTGCTCGTCACAGTGCCCTCCTTCAGCAGTGACTGGGTTGTAGCATCCACCATGTCATCTGGTAAGTCATCAGGGCTATGGTGTTGCGGATCAGTCTTTTCTCCAGTATAAGTACATATTAAGCCGGGACGGCGGCTTAATGGAAGTATACGCCAGGTGACCCAGATCCGGACCAGATCAATGTCGTTTAAGCCATTCCCCAACAGAGCTTTTATTTTCTTGATGGTGGAATTGAGAGGCACGCGTTCAAGAGTTGTCAGTTTGTCTGGTAGCAGATGGTTGGACTCAAGACGCAGGGCGCGAAAGCCGGGAAGAGGTTTTTCATCAGCCGGAGAAGTGTCCTAACAGTAGAACCAAGTCTGGTTCCAAGATTTTGGGTGACTCGGTAGCTCAGCGTAAGGGAAAAGACAGTCTCTTCGTCGTTGAATTGAGATACCGCCAAGCTCAAGACTAGGCCCGTTAGCGCGCTCATTTTGCCGGTTCATGTAAAAAAGTTCCCTGAACAAAAGCAGACTCGAGTCTTCTCCCAAGTATACCTCGCAGAAGACTTGGAAATTGCAAATGTTTGACACGGAATTGGGTCCGATGTCTTGAGATCTAAGGTCAAATAAATTTAAAACCTCTCTGAAGAATTTTGAGCCGGGAGGAGCAAATCCACGGCTCATATGATCCGTAAAAATTATTACTTCCCCTGCTTTGGGGAGAGGCTTCTCTTCAGACGGTCAGGGGCACGGTACGATATGACGTCCTTTTTTGACAGATGCCCAGATTTTACAAACTCAGCTAGTTTGCTATAGTGGGTGTGCGGCGCCTCTGTACTGGGCTATATCACGACATAGCTCAGATGAGCTTTGTCTCTTGTGTTCGTCCTGGCTGTATTTGCCATATCCGGCGTGACGGTTATCGTCACGTGTCATGGGGCGCCCACGCGATCCCTAGATTGATCTTGTTTGCCTTGCCTTGTCTTCCAATATGTCTTGCAGGTCTGGCGCGTTTCCCCGTGTCTTGGTACTTTTTGAGCGGCGCCGGGGTGCGGCTTGAGTTGATGGCCGAAAGGCCTCTCTGTCGCGGCCACGCGGTGGCCGATCGGCCACATCATACGCTGGTGATGTAGGTTTAGTTGCTTCCTCCTCTAGTTGGGGTAATAGCCTGCGCTTTGGGTAGCTCTTGGAGGGGCGTTCGAGTTTGTACTTTTCGGCAGCGAGGACTTCCGTCCATCTGTCGGCTAGCAAGTCTTGGTCAGCTCTAAGCTGCTGGTGTTTTCTCTTGAGGCTGCTTGCCGTGTCCATTAGCCTGCGTTTGAAATGCTCTTGTTCGACGGGGTCCTCAGGCATGACAAATTCGTTGTCGTCGAGGCTTGCTTCGTCTTCGGAGGGAGGCATGTAATTATCGTCCTCGACCTCTCTGTCTGCCGCTCTCTCACGAGGGGTGGCTTCTCCATCCTCCTGCGCTGAATCCTGCTGGAGGGGGTTGTCTTCGGCACTGTCCGGGGTGTTATTGTCTCCGGTGCCGGACTCGCCATTTTTTCTTTGGCGGGATTTAGAGCGGCGCCGCTGACGCCGACGCTTAGGCTGTTTCTTGGAGGGGTCATCCTCCGTTGTTCCATCGCCATCCCCTTCTTTTGGGGTGTCCACCATGTATATGTCGTATGACCAGGTGGCTTTCCAGTGCCCTATAGGCGCTGGTTCTTGGTCGTCTCCTTCATCGCGTCCATACCGTCGATGTCTTCGGAGTCGAAGTCGAGCATGTCGGTTAAATCGTCGACAGTGGCTACGAAGTGGGTGGTGGGCGAGTTTCGAATTTCTTCATCGTCCGCATCCCAACCTTGCTGACCATAGTCCGGTCGGGGCTCTCCTGATAAAGAGAGAGACTTTAGTGAATTTAGGATGTCGCTGAAGGGCGAGTGTTGAAAGATGTCCGCGGCGGTGAACTCCATGATCGGAGCCCAATTGGGTTCGATCGGGAGGGGTGTGGAAGATTTGGAGTCCGGAACGGAGTCCGGCACCTTGGAGTCACGAGCTCCGCGAAGGACAAGATTGGTGTTTGGCTCGATCGCCGTAGAGATTGTGGCCCCCGAGCCGGCGTCCAGCCACCCGTCCTCGATCGGCGCAGCCGGCTCCGACCTAAGGGTCGGAGCGGACACCTGAGCGGTGCTCTGGGCACTGTCCGGCGGCAGAGCTAGATCATGCCCATTGTGACAGTGCGGCGCGCTCGGCTGTGGCTCGAATCCATCGAAGATCAATTCTCCGCGGATGTCAGTCGTGTAGTTTAAACTTCCAAATCTGACCTGATGGCCAGGGGCATAGCTTTCGATCTGCTCCAGATGGCCAAGTGAATTGGCCCGCAATGCGAAGTCGCCGAATACGAAGATCTGTCCGGGGAGAAAAGTCTCACCCTGGACCGCGTCGTGGTTGATGATCAAAGAAGCCATCAGGCCTAAAGGTGACGACACAGAGGAACTCTCAATGAAAGCACCAATGTCGGTGTCAAAACCGGCGGATCTCGGGTAGGGGGTCCCGAACTGTGCGTCTAGGCGGATGGTAACAAGAGACAAGGGACACAATGTTTTTACCCAGGTTCGGGCCCTCTCGATGGAGGTAAAACCCTACTCCTGCTTGATTAATATTGATGATAAGGGTAGTACAAGAGTAGATCTACCACGAGATCAGAGAGGCTAAACCCTAGAAGCTAGCATATGGTATGACTGTTGTTCGTCCTACGGACTAAAACTCTCCAGTTTATATAGACACCGGAGAGGGCTAGGGTTACACAGAGTCGGTTACAATGGGAGGAGATCTACATATCGTACCGCCAAGCTTGCCTTCCACGCCAAGGAAAGTCCCATCTGGACACGGGACGAAGTCTTCAATCTTGTATCTTCATAGTTCGGGAGTCCGGCCAAAGGTCATAGTCCGGCCATCCGGACACCCCCTAATCCAGGACTCCCTCACCTAGCATATACAGAGATGGCCTCGGAACACTGAGACCGAAAGGTCGAGCGTGAATCATATAGTAGATATGATCAACATAGTGATGTTCACCGTTGAAAACTACTCCATCTCACGTGATGATCGGACATGGTTTAGTTGATTTGGATCACGTGATCGCTTAGATTATTAGAGGGATGTCTATCTAAGTGGGAGTTCTTAAGTAATATGATTAATTGAACTTAAATTTATCATGAACTTAGTACCTGATAGTATTTTGCTTGTCTATGTTTGTTGTAGATAGATGGCTCGTGCTGTTGTTCCGTTGAATTTTAATGCATTCCTTGAGAAAGCTAAGTTGAAAGATGATGGTAGCAGTTACACGGACTGGGTCCGTAACTGGAGGATTATCCTCATTGCCGCACAGAAGAATTACGTCCTGGAAGCACCGCTGGGTGCCTGGCCTGCTACAGATGTAACTGATGATGTTAAGAACATCTGGTAGAGCAAAGCTGATGACTACTCGATAGTTCAGTGTGCCATGCTTTACGGCTTAGAAACGGGACTTCAACGACGTTTTGAACGTCATGGAGCATATGAGATGTTCCAGGAGTTGAAGTTAATATTTCAAGCAAATGCCCGGGTTGAGAGATATGAAGTCTCCAATAAGTTCTATAGCTGCCAGATGGAAGAGAAGAGTTCTATCAGTGAACATATACTCAAAATGTCCGGGTATAATAATCACTTGGTTCAACTGGGAGTTAATCTTCCCGATGATAGTGTCATTGACAGAATTCTTCAATCACTGCCACCAAGCTGCAAGAGCTTCATGATGAACTATAATATGAAAGGGATGAACAAGACTATTCCCGAGCTCTTTGCAATGCTAAAAGTTGAGGAGGTAGAAATAAAAAAGGAGCATCAAGTGTTGATGGTCAACAAGACCACCAGTTTCAAGAAAAAGGGTAAAGGGAAGAAGAAGGGTAACTTCAAGAAGAACGGAAAACAAGTGCTACTCAAGAGAAGAAACCCAAGTCTTGACCTAAGCCTGAGACTGAGTACTTCTAATGCAAGTAGACTGGTCACTGGAAGCGGAACTGCCCCAAGTATTTGGCAGATAAGAAGTATGGCAAGGTGAACAAAGGTATATGTGATATACATGTTATTGATGTGTACCTTACTAATACACGCAGTAGCACCTGGGTATTTGATACCGGTTCTGTTGCTAATATTTGCAACTCGAAACTGGGACTACGGATCAAGCGAAGATTGGCTAAGGACGAGGTGACGATGCGCGTGGGAAATGGTTCCAAAGTCGATGTGATCGCGGTCGGCACGCTACCTCTACATCTACCTTCGGGATTAGTTTTAGACCTAAATAATTGTTATTTGGTGCCAGCATTAAGCATGAACATTATATCTGGATCTTGTTTGATGCGAGACAGTTATTCATTTAAATCATAGAATAATGGTTGTTCTATTTATATGAGTAATATCTTTTATGGTCATGCACCCTTGAAGAGTGGTCTAGTTTTATTGAATCTCGATAGTAGTGATACACATATTCATAATGTTGAAGCCAAAAGATGCATAGTTGATAATGATAGTGCAACTTATTTGTGGCACTGCTGTTTGGGTCATATTGGTGTAAAGCGCATGAAGAAAATCTATACTGATGGACTTCTGGAATCACTTGATTATGAATCACTTGGTACTTGCGAACCATGCCTCATGGGCAAGATGACTAAAACGCCGTTCTCCGGAACTATGGAGCGAGCAACAGATTTGTTGGAAATCATACATACTAATGTATGTGGTCCAATGAACATTGAGGCTCGTGGCGGGTATCGTTATTTTCTCACCTTCACAGATGATTTGAGCAGACATGGGTATATCTACTTAATGAAGCATAAGTCTGAAACATTTGAAAAGTTCAAAGAATTTCAGAGTGAAGTGGAAAATCATCGTAACAAGAAAATAAAGTTTCTACGATCTGATCGTTGAGGAGAATATTTGAGTTACGAGTTTGGTTTACATTTGGAAAAATGTGGAATAGTTTCGCAACACACGCCACCCGGAACACCACAACGTAATGGTGTGTCAGAACGTCATAATCGTACTTTACTAGATATGGTGCTATCTATGATGTCTCTTACTGATTTATCACTATCATTTTGGGGTTATGCTTTAGAGACGGACGCATTCACGTTAAATAGGGCACCATCAAAATCCGTTGAGACGACGCCTTATGAACTGTGGTTTGGCAAGAAACCAAAGTTGTCATTTCTTAAAGTTTGGGGTTGTGATGCTTATGTGAAAAAACTTCAACCTGATAAGCCCGAACCCAAATCGGAGAAATGTGTCTTCATAGGATACCCAAAGGAGACTATTGGGTACACCTTCTATCATAGATCTGAAGACACGACTTTTGTTGCTAAATTTGGATCCTCTCTAGAGAAGGAGTTTCTCTTGAAAGAGGTTAGTGGGAGGAAAGTAGAATTTGATGAGGTAACTGTACCTTCTCCCTTATTGGAAAGTAGTTCATCACGGAAAATAGTTCCCGTGACAACTACACCAATTAGTGAGGAAGATAATGATATTGATCATGAAACTTCAGATCAAGTTACTACTGAACCTCGTAGGTCAACCGGAGTAAGATTCGCACGAGAGTGGTACGGTAATCCTATTCTGGAAGTCATGTTACTTGACCATGGCGAACCTACAAACTATGAGGAAGTAATGATGAGCCCAGATTCCGCAAAATGGCTTGAGGCCATCAAATCTGAGATGGGATCCATGTATGAGAACAAAGTATGGACTTTGGTTGACTTGCCCGATGATCGGCAAGCCATCGAGAATAAATGGATCTTCAAGATGAAGATTGACGCTGATGGTAATGTTACTGTCTACAAAGCTCGACTTGTTGCAAAAGGTTTACGACAAGTTCAAGGGGTTGACTACGATGAGACTTTCTCACCCGTAGCGATGCTTAAGTCTGTCTGAATCATGTTAGCAATTGCCGCGTTTTATGATTATCAAATATGGCAAATGGATGTCAAAACTGCATTCCTGAATGGATTTCTAGAAGAAGAGTTGTATATGATGCAACCAGAAGGTTTTGTCGACCCAAAAGGTGCTAACAAATTGTGCAAGCTCCAACGAGCCATTTATGGACTAGTGCAAGCCTCTCGGAGTTGGAATAAACGCTTTAATAGTGTGATCAAAGCATATGGTTTTATACAGATTTTTGGAGAAGCCTGTATTTACAAAAAAGTGAAGGGGAGCTTTGTAGCATTTCTGATATTATTTGTAGACGACATACTGTTGATTGGAAATGATATAGAATTTCTGGATAGCATAAAAGGATACTTGAATAAAAGTTTTTAATAAAAGACCTCGGTGAAGCTTCTTATATATTAGGCATAAAGATCTATAGAGATAGATCAAGACACTTAATTGGACTTTCACAAAGGACATACCTTGATAAAGTTTTGAAAAGGTTCAAAATGGATCAAGCAAAGAAAGGGTTCTTGCCTGTGTTACAAGGTGTGAAGTTGAGTCAGACTCAATGCCCGACCACAATGGCTCTATCATGTATGCAATGCTGTGTACCAGACCTGATGTATGCTTAGCAATAAGTTTAGCAGGGAGGTACCAAAGTAATCCAAGAGTGGATCACTGGACAGCGGTCAAGACTATCCTGAAATACCTGAAAAGGACTAAGGATATGTTTCTCATTTATGGAGGTGACAAAGAGCTAGTCGTAAATGGTTACGCCGATGCAAGCTTTGACACTGATCCGGACGATTCTAAATCGCAAACCGGTTACGTGTTTATATTGAATGGTGGAGCTATCAGTTGGTGCAGTTCTAAACAAAGCGTTGTGGCGGGATCTACATGTGAAGCAGAGTACATAGCTGCTTCGGAAGAAGCAAATGAACGAGTCTGGATGAAGGAGTTCATATCCGATCTAGGTTTTATACCTAGTGCATCGGGACCAATGAAAATGTTTTGTGAAAATACTGGTGCAATTGCCTTGGCAAAGGAATCCAGATTTCACAAGAGAACCAAGCACATCAAGAGATGCTTCAATTCCATCTGGGACCAAGTGCAGGTGGGAGACATAGAGATTTGCAAGATGCATACGGATCTTAATGCAGACCCGGTGACTAAGCCTCTTCCACGCGCAAAACATGATCAACACCAAGGCTCCATGGGTGTTAGAATAATTACTGTGTAATCTAGATTATTGACTCTAGTGCAAGTGGGAGACCGAAGGAAATATGCCCTAGAGGCAATAATAAAGTAAATATTTATTTCCTTATATCATGATAAATGTTTATTATTCATGCAAGAATTGTATTAACCGGAAACATAATACATGTGTGAATACATAGACAAACATAGTGTCACTAGTATGCCTCTACTTGACTAGCTCGTTGATCAAAGATGGTTGTGTTTCCTAACCCTAGACATGAGTTGTCATTTGATTAATGGGATCACATCATTAGAAGAATGATGTGATTGACTTGACCCATTTCGTTAGCTTAGCACTTGATCGTTTAGTATGTTGCTATTGCTTTCTTCATGACCTATTCATGTTCGTACAACTATGAGATTATGCAACTCCCGTTTATTAGAGGAACACTTTGTGTGCTACCAAACGTCACAACATAACTGGCTGATTATAAAGGATCTCTATAGGTGTCTCCGAAGGTACAAGTTGAGTTGGCATATTTCGAGATTAGGATTTGTCACTCCAATTGTCGGATAGGTATCTCTGGGCCTTCTCGGTAATGCACATCACTATAAGCCTTGCAAGCAATTTAGCTAATGAGTTAGTTACGGAATGATGCATTATGTAACGAGTAAAGAGACTTGCCGGTAACGAGATTGAACTAGGTATTGAGATACCGACGATCGAATCTTGGGCAAGTAACATACCGATGACAAAGGGAACAACATATGTTGTTATGCGGTTTGACCAATAAAGATCTTCGTAGAATATGTAGGAGCCAATATGAGCATCCAGGTTCCGCTATTGGTTATTGACCGGAGACGTGTCTCGGTCATGTCTACATAGTTCTAGAACCCGTAGGGTCCGCACGCTTAAAGTTAGATGACGGTTATTTTATGAGTTTATGTGTTTTGATGTACCGAAGATAGTTTAGATTCCCGGATGTGATCACGGACATGACGAGGAGTCTCGAAATGGTCGAGACATGATGATTGATATATTGGACGACTATATTCGGACACCAAAATGGTTCCGGGGGTTATCGGATGTATACCGGAGTACCGGGGGTTACCGGACCCCCCCGGTGGGGTTAATCGGCCTCATGGGCCCAAAGTGGAGCATAGGAGGCACGACCAGGGTAGGCCGCGCGCCCCCTCCCCCTCTAGTCCAAATAGGACAAGAGGGGGGGGGGGGGGCGGCGCCCCCTGATACGTCTCCAACGTATCTATAGTTTATGAAGCATTCATGCTATTTTAGTATCTGTTTTGAATGATTATGGGCTTTATTATACACTTTTATATTACTTTTGGGATTAACCTATTAACCGGAGGCCCAGCCCATATTGCTGTTTTATTGCCTGTTTCAGTATTTATAAGAAAAGGAATATCAAACGGAGTCCAAACGGAATGAAACCTTCGGCAGTGTTATTTTTGGGAAGAATATCACCCAGGAGACTTGGAGTTCACATGAGAAGAGCCTCGAGGAGGCCACGAGATAGGAGGGCGCCCCCCCTACTGGGCGCGCCCCCTGTCTCATGGGCCCCTCGAGCACCTCCCGACCGACTTCTTTCGCCTATATAAGCCTACGTACCCTAAAACCATCGAAAATCAAGATAGATCGGGAGTTCCGCCACTGCAAGCCTCTGTAGCCACCAAAAACCTCTCGGGAGCCCTTCCCGGCACCCTGCTGGAGGGGGATCCTTCATCGGTGGCCATCTTCATCATCCCGACACTATCCATGATGAGGAGGGAGTAGTTCACCCTCGAGGCTGAGGGTATGTACCAGTAGCTATGTGTTTGATCTCTCTCTCTCTCTCTCTCTCTCTCTCTCGTGTTCTCTCTCGTGTTCCCTCTATGGCACGATCTTGATGTATCCCAAGCTTTGCTATTGTAGTTGGATCTTATGATGTTTCTCCCCCTCTACTCTCTTGTGATGAATTAAGTTTTCCCTTTGAAGTTATCTTATCGGATTGAGTCTTTGATGAGAACACTTGATGTATGTCTTGCCGTTCTTATCTGAGGTGACAATGGGATATCATGTGCCACTTGATGTATGTTTTGGTGACCAACTTGCGGGTTCCGCCCATGAACCTATGCATAGGGGTTGGCAGACGTTCTTGACTCTCCAGTAGAAACTTTGGGGCACTCTTTGAAGTACTTTGTGTTGGTTGAATAGATGAATCTGACATTTTGTGATGCATATCGTATAATCATGCCCATGGATACTTGAGGTGACAATGGAGTATCTAGGTGACATTAGGGTTTTGGTTGATTTGTGTCTTAAGATGTTATTCTAGTACGAACTCTTGAGTAGATTGATCCGAAAGAATAACTTTGAGGTGGTTTCGTACCCTACCATAATCTCTTCGCTTGTTCTCTGCTATTAGTGGCTTTGGAGTGACTCTTTGTTGCATGTTGAGGGATTGTTATATGATCTATCTATGTTATTATTGTTGAGAGAACTTGCACTAGTGGAAGTATGAACCCTAGGCCTTGTTTCCTACCATTGCAATACCGTTTACACTCACTTTTATCGCTTGTTAACTTGCTGTTTTTATAATTTCATATTACAAATACCTTTATCTACCATCCGTTTTGCACATGTATCACCATCTCTTCGCCGAACTAGTGCACCTATACAATTTACCATTGTATTGGGTGTGTTGGGGACACAAGAGACTCTTTGCTATTTGGTTGCAGGGTTGCTTGAGAGAGACCATCTTCATCCTACGCCTCCTACAGATTGATAAACCTTAGGTCATCCACTTGAGGGAAATTTGCTACTGTCCTACAAACCTGTGCACTTGCAGGCCCAACAACGTCTACAAGAAGAAGGTTGTGTAGTAGACATCACCCCCCCTTTTTCCTTCCTCCTCTCTCCCCTTCCTTCCCCTCTCCTACTTGGACAAGGAAAAGAGGGAGTCCTACTCCCGGTGGGAGTAGGACTCCTCCCTGGCACGCCCTCCCCTGGCCGGCTGCCCCCTCCCCCTTGGTCCTTTATATACAGGGGCAAGGGGCACCTCTAGACACAACAATTGATCCTTGAGATCTATTAGCCGTGTGCGGTGCCCCCCTCCACCATATTCCACCTCGATTATATCATAGCGGTGCTTAGGTGAAGCCCTGCGTCGGTAGAACATCATCATCATCACCACACCGTCGTGCTGACGGAACTCCCCCTCAAACCTCGGCTGGATCAGAGTTCGAGGGACGTCATCGAGTTGAACGTGTGCTGAACTCGGAGGTGTCGTGCATTCGATACTTGATCGGCCGGATCATGAGGACGTACGACTACATCAACCGCGTTGTGCTAACGTTTCCGCTTACGGTCTACGAGGGTATGTGGACATACTGTCCCCTCTCGTTGCTATGCATCACCATGATCTTTCATGTGCGTAGGAATTTTTTTGAAATTACTGCGTTCCCCAACAAACCCCTCGTACTCCAAAAAATATCCGAACCACTTTGGAACCATTCCATTGTCCGAATATAACCTTCCAATATATCAATCTTTACCTCTCGGCCATTTCAAGACTCCTTGTCATGTCCGTGATCTCATCCAGGACTCCAAACAACCTTTGTTCACTAAAACATGTAACTCATATAATACATATTATCATCGAACGTTAAGCGTGCGGACCCTACGGGTTCGGGAACTATGTAGACATGACCGAGACACCTCTCCGGTCAATAACCAATAGCGGAACCTGGATGTTCATATTGGTTCCCACATATTCTACGAAGATTTTATCGGTCGAACCGCAATGTCAACATATGTTATTCCCTTTGTCATCGGTATGTTACTTGCCTGAGATTCGATCGTCGATATGTTCATACCTAGTTCAATCTCGTTACCGACAAGTCTCTTTACTCGTTTTGTTATGCATCATCCTGCAAATAACTCATTAGTCACATTGCTTGCAACGCTTCATATGATGTGCGTTACCGAGAGGGCCCAGAGATACCTCTCGGATACTCAGAGTGACAAATCCTAATCTCGATTATGCCAACCCAACAAACACCTACGGAGATACCTGTAGAGCATCTTTATAACCACCAGTTACATTGTGACATTTGATAGAACACAAGGCATTCCTCCGGTGTCCAGGAGTTGCATAATCTCATAGTTGGAGGAATATATATTTGACATGAAGAAAGCAGTAGCAATAAAACTGAATGATCGTTATGCTAAGCTAATGGATTGGTCTTGTCCATCACATCATTCCAATAATGATGTGATCCTGTTTATCAAATGACAACTCATATCCATGGTTAGGAAACGTTACCATCTTTGATCAACGAGCTACTCTAGTAGAGGCATACTAGGGACACGTTGTTTTGTTTATGTATTCACACATGTATCAAGTTTCCAGTTAATACAATTCTAGCATGAATAATAAACATTTATCATGAATAAGGAAATATAAAATAACAACTTTATTATTGCCTCTAGGGCATATTTCCTTCAGTCTCCCACTTGCACTAGAGTCAATTATCTAGATTACATTGTAATGAATCTAACACCCATGGAGTCTTGGTGCTGGTCATGTTTTGCTCATGGAAGAAGCTTAGTCAGTGGGTCTGCCACATTCAGATACGTATGTATTTTGCAAATCTCTATGTCTCCCTCTTCGACCAAATCTCAGATGGAGTTGAAGTGTCTCTTAATGTGTTTGGTCTTTTTGTGAAATCTGGATTCCTTTGCCAAGGCAATTGCTCCAGTATTGTCAAGAAAGATTTTCATTGGACCCGATGCACTAGGTATTACACCTAGATCAGATATGAACTCCTTCATCCATACTCCTTCATTTGCTACATCCAAAGCAGCCATGTACTCCTCTTCTCACATAGATCCCGCCACCATGCTCTACTTAGAACTGCACAACTGGCAGCTTCACCATTCAATAAAAATACGTATCCGGATTGTGACTTAGAGTCATCCGGATCAGTGTCAAAGCTATCGTTGACGTAACCACTTATGACAAGTTCTTTGTTACCACCATAAAGGATAAACTTATCCATAGTCCTTTTCAGGTACTTCAGGATGTTCTTGACCGCTTTCCAGTGATCCACTCCTGGATTACTTTCGTACCTCCCTGCTAAACTTATAGCAATGCAGACATCAGGTCTGGTACACAACAGAGCATACATGATAGAACCTATGGTTGAAGCATAGGGAGTGACTTTCATTTTGTCTCTATCTTCTGCAGTGGTCGGGCATTGAGTCTGACTCAACTTCACATCTTGTAACACAGCAAGAACCCTTTCTTTGACTGATCCATTTTGAACTTCTTCAAAACTTTATCAAGGTATGTGCTGTGTGAAAGTCTTATCAAGCGTCTTGATCTATCTCTATAGATCTTGATGCCCAATATATAAGCAGCTTCACCGAGGTCTTTTATTGAAAAACTCTTGTTGAAGTATCCTTTTATGCTATTCAGAAATTCTACATCATTTCCAATCAACAATATGTCATCCACATATAATATTAGAAATTCTATAGAGCTCCCACTCACTTTCTTGTAAATACAGGCTTCTCCAAAAGTCTGTATAAAACCATATGCTTTGATCACCTTATCAAAGCGTATATTTCAATACCCAGATGCTTGCACCAGTCCATAAATGGATCGCTGGAGCTTGCACACTTTTTTAGCACCTTCAGGATCGACAAAACCTTCTGGTTGCATCATATACAACTCTTCTTTAAGAATTCCATTAATGAATGCATTTTTGACATCCTTTTGCCAGATTTCATAATCATAAAATGCGACAATTGCTAACATGATTCAGACAGACTTAAGCATCGCTACGGGTGAGAAAGTCTCATCGTAGTCAACTCCTTGAACTTGTCAAAAATCCTTTGCAACAAGTCGACCTTTATAGACTGTAAAATTACCATCAGTGTCAATCTTCTTCTTGAAGATCCATTTATTCTCTATGGGCCGCCGTTCATCGGGCAGATCCACCAAAGTCCACACTTTGTTCTCATACATGGATCCTATCTCAGATTTCATGGCCATTTATCGGAATCTGGGCTCATCATATCTTCTTCATAGTTCGTAGGTTCGTCATGGTCAAGTAACATGACCTCCAGAACGGGATTACCGTACCACTCTGGTGCGGATCGTGCTCTGCCAGACCTACGAGGTTCTGTAGCGACTTGTTCTGAAGTTTCACGATCTTTATCATTAGCTTCCTCTCCAGTTGGTGTAGGCATCACGGGAACATATTTCTCGGATGAGCTACTTTCCAAATTGAGAGCATGTACAATTACCTCATCAAATTCTACTTTCCTCCCACTCACTTATTTCGAGAGAAACTTGTGGTAGAAGGTGTACCCAATTGTTTGACCTTATCGGGCTAAAGCCTTTTCACATAAGCATCGCATCCCCAAACTTTGAGAAACGACAGCTTTGGTTTGTTGCAATACCACAGTTCATACGGTGTCGTCTCAATGGATCTTGACGGTGCCCTGCTTAAAATGAATGCAGTTGTCTCTAATTCATAACCCCAAAATGATAGTGGTAAATCGGTAAGAGATCTCATAGATCGCACCATATCCAATAAAGTGCGGTTACGACGTTAGGACACACCATTACGATGTGGTGTTCCAGGTGGCATGAGCTGTGAAACTATTCCACATTCTTTTAAATGAAGGCCAAACTTGTAACTCAAATATTCACCTCCACGATAAGATCGTAGAAACTTTATTTTCTTGTTACGATGAATCTCAACTTCTCTCGTGGAATTGCCACGTCAGATGTCCTAGCGAAAGGACTTAGTCGTGGAGCCATCGCAACTAGGAAGCTCAAAGGGGTTAATCGGGACAAAGGACACATGCTTTATACTGGTTCGGCCCCTTATGGTGAAGGTAAAAGCCTAGGATCCAGTTTTGAGTGGGATTGCTTATGTCTCGATTACCAGGGAGCGAATCCGCTTGACCTAGCTCTCGATTTGATGTTACTTGCCCTGAACCGCCGCCGGGTCGTCCCTTTATATACAGAGGTCGACGCCCAGCAGCTCACAGAGTCCCGGCCAGCTCATAAACAGTGTCCTGGTCGGCCTCTCTCTATTCTTGCCTTACAATACAATTCATATACATACGACGGTTTATCTCTACGGGCCTTGAATCGCCTTTGGGCTTAGGCCCTTAACTGAGCCGCCATTTTCAAGTGTCGTTCTGGGCTTCATGTCTTGACTTGTCATAGGTGTAACCCGGCCCCTCCTAGGCGGGTCATACCTAATAGTTATATCCCCAACATTAGGCCCCAGATTAATTTGAACTGGTTCATGTCAATTTCAATACTTAGAAAAAATCTTCTGCTCTTGTCTGTATAGAAATTTTATAACCCGCCATGACATCATACTATGGATTTAGGATAACCCGCCATGACGTCATCTGCCATTAATTTATGCTTTGTCCAATATATCTCAACGGATCCTTATCTTAATGACCATCCCGAGAATCGAGGCATCTCAGTAGCTGGATAACCATTTTCCGGCCTCCTCATTTTTTGCGCCTGCTTATCAGTCTTCCCTTATAAATAGACACGACCATGTATTCCTCATTCTCCCCTTTCCAGCGTCTTCTTCCTCTCGCAACCCTACTATTGCTCGAGCTCCACTGCCGCTGCAGAGCACCTTGTCTTCCTTGACCTCGGCCGCTGCATCAACCTGAGTCGTCCAGAGAACGGCGGCGCCCCTCCGCAGTAGATATGAAACTATAAGTCTTCGCTTTCTGCACCTCAAATCCGCATTAGGGTTTGCGAGTTCCTCTGTATTCTTTGCTGTTCATCATGGTTTCTTTGTAGTTCCTCCACCGCAGCCTCTTTTGATCGAAAAGAAATATAGAACTTATGCGGTAGTTGTTTTGCATCCATTTTTGATAGTAACAGATCCCTTTTTTCTGTAAAGAAGCCTCATTAGGACTCACGAACTCATCTGTACTATCTTTGTAGGTCTATAATTTTTTCCTTTTCCTGAACAGCCATTGATCGGAAATAATAGTTGTAGCCTGTGAAACTTGTTCGTTTAACACTTAGGCAAAAACTGTTTTTGCTGGATCCACCTAGCCATGGCGGCTCAGACTGTCGAATTAAACTGCCATGCTCAATAGACATCATCCAACTTTATCATGGCAACTTAAATAACCTGCACTGCTCATGGCGGTTTACATAACCTGACTAATTAGTCATATACAATTAGGCCCCTTTATAAGCCGCCATCTTCAATATGCACTGTAATGTTTTCTCCCCGTCTTAAATTTGAACCGGAAATTTTACTCTTTGTTAGGCTTCCTTCACAATGGCACTCAAACAACCCACTTCATGCAATTGGGTCAAATCCATCATTACTGACAGCACACTTGAGGACTTTGTGAAGACTGTCTATCTGTCACAGAAGGAAGTTATGTCATATCGTGCACCTGACCCCACAGAAGAAAAACCTTAGCCCAAAGAGGGGGAGGTCATCGTCTTCACTGACCATATGAACCGGGGTTTTTCACCACCTGGCTCAAAGTTATTCAGAGATGTCCTCCACTTTTTTGACCTCCGTCCTCAAGACATCGGATCCAACTCCGTGTCTAACATTTGTAACTTTCAAGTGTTTAGTGAGGTATATCTTGGAGAAGAGCCCAACTTGCTACTCTTTAGAGAGCTGTTTTATTTGAACCGCCAAAGTGAATGTGCCAATGGACCTAGTTTGGAGCTTGGCGGGGTCTCAATCCAACAACAGAGAGACGTCATTTTTCCCTATGCGAATCCACCGAGTCATCCCAAAGACTGGAACCAGACGTGGTTCTACTGCGAAGACATTTCTCCGGCTAATGAGAACCCGCTGCCCGGCTTTCGTGCTCTGCATCTCGACTCCAATCATCCACTTCCTGATAAAGTGACAGCCGCCGAACACCAGACGCTCGCCCCCACCATGGCTAAAGTCAAGGCTCTTTTGGGCAACAGACTAAATGGTATCGACTTGGTCCGGGTTTGTCTTGCCTGGTAGGTTATTCTGTTGAGTCATCGCTCCGGTTTGATGTGCACTTATACGGGCGCGAAGAATGACCCTCTATGGCACAGCCCTGATGATTTACCTGAAGATGTCATCAACAATATGACCAAGTCGCTTTTGAATGAGAGCCTAGTAGACTGTGGCAAGGTGGGCTTAAGCCCTTTTTGCAAAGCTAATCCGGCTCCAGCAGTAAGTCGCCAGGCTAAATAAATTAACTTCATCCTTGATGTTTTATCTGTACTCAAATCTTTGCTGATTTTCACGGGTTGATGATAATTTCTAGAAGGAAAAATATACCATGAAGCTGTGAAGAGAGCCAGGAAGGCCAAGAGAGCCGCCAGTAAATAAGGTTCAAAGAAAAGAGGAAAAAAGTCTAGCACTGCTGAACTGTTTCAAGTGGAAGACTCATCTGAATCAGAGGTAACCCTTGACTCTCTTGGCTTATTTTTTAATCACCTTATTGATATCGATTATAATCAGGATGACACGGGAACGAGTCATGGGGTAGATGAAGAGGTAACTATTATTTCCTCCGACTCAGAGCCTTTGCCAAGGCAAAAAATCCGAAGAATAACCCGGAAAGTAAGATTTTCACATCCCTTAGCTTATCAAGATCCTCAATTTCTTTTGAAGTGACAGATTCATGAGAGACGGAGGCAGACTCGGACCATCAAAAACGCGAAACTCTCCTCTGGCTTACCAAATACACCCAAGAAGCACCAGAATGAGGTTACCTTCGTCTTAAATCCCTTTTATCCTTTGGCGGGTCTCACTCGTCAACCACTCAACTCTTCTGACTCAAATTATTAGGAAACGTCACCTTCCTCCAGCAACTCAATTCAGTCCAATATGTCGGCTTTCAATACCGCTCCGGGGTAACGATGACTGACTTATCCTGTATTTATTTCGATTCTTTGTATTTATACTGATCTTTTGGTCTTATGCAGCAAAAAAGCAAAACCTGGCAAGAATGCAAAAAAGAACAAGCCGGCCGACGAGCCAATTATCAAAGAGCCGGAACTCCAGACGGCCGCACCTGAAACCTCCGCTGCTGAGCCGCCGCTTGAACCGGCGCATGATCCGCCTACGTCAACTACTGACCCAACTGCTGATCAAGCCGCTGATGGCTCTGAAAATCCAGAAGTTTTAGCCCGGTCAAGACAGATGACCCACAAGACGCTGATGTTGAGATTACCAAGACCGGCTACACTGAGCCGGGGAGACCCACAATACTGGCCAAGTGTTGTGCCAAGGAGGAGCTCATGGAACGCTGCAAGGTTAGGTTTGATGTTGCTGATTATACTCATATGAGTATCGGGGAAGTCTTGTCTGGCTATCTTAGCCAAGTGCACAGCAGACGTGACGTTGAAATTGACATGGTGAAGCAGATGCACCCGAAATTTGAGGTATAATCTCTTCTTTTCCCTGAATTATCCTTATTATGCCAGCCCCAAGTCTATTGCTTATGATGAATGTGCTGTAGACTTAGAACAAACATATAAGTATTTTAGTAATATTCTGTGATCCAACCTGTAAAAAATCCGGCTTAATCGGTATCCGCCAAGGCCGGGTTAATCAAAATGAATGAGCCGGTCCTTCGCATGTTTGTGTATAACATAACACTTGTGCAGATTTAATAGCAATATGCATTAGCCCCCATGTGCTAAGTACTTTGCTTGCAAAGTGCTTGGGACTTACTCTCATGAACCGCCATATAGATAGAATCTTTCAATAGACATTAGCCCCCAAGTGCCAAGTGTTGTTGCTTGCAAAAGGCTTGGGACATAATATTGCATCATAATACTCATGATTTTGACCCGGTATTTGTATAGGCCGCCAGCACTCAACTTCATAGAGAACTGTCTAATGTGAAGAACCACCTAGAAGTACAGCAGACTGAAACCCAAAGAGCCAACTCCAGTTTGAATTTAGTGTGTCTGAACAAGAGAAACTGAAAAAAGATTTTGAAGCAGAGAAAAAGGCCTGGGGTGAAGAGAAGATCACTTTGACCAATTGGGCTGAGAAAGCAGAGGCGGGTCTTGAAGAAGTGACCACCGAATTATCCGGCTTAAAGCGCCATGTATCTCAGAGGTCTCAGCCATCTTTGGTAAGTCGCCCTGCAAATGTCAAATATTTGAATTTCTCTAGTGATCATATGAATTGGCATTAACTCACCTGACATTGCTATGCAGGCCCTAGGAGCGCAATTCTGAACCAAGACATGCTGATCAAGCTGAAGGCAGTTTACACACTGGTGGAACAACTCTACACCGGATCTCACCGTGCCCTAGCCACAGTGGCCTTGTCAAATGAAGTCCCCACCCTCCTGGCAGATGTGCTAAGGAAGCTTTTGGTGCTACCCCAGCGGTTTAATGAACTAAGGCGATCATCTACAAGAGCTGGTGCTGTGGCTGCTTTAAGCCGAGCCAAAGCTTGGCTATAAGAACTAGACCCGACCGACATCGCCATTGGTTATCCAAGCCTGAAGGAAGAAGACACTTCTTTTGAACAGGAGGACTTCGCCGCTTGTGTGAAAGAAGTACGCCATGTGGCCACGCTGATTGCTGATGAGGCGGATCTCCCCAAGTACCAACCGAGTTATGATGCGGAGAACCAGAGAATACCAATGCCACATTATAAATTGACGGGCCTGATCCCGCCAATCCGTAAGCATACCTTCGCCCCTGAAGTTGACCCGGCCAAATTAATTGATGATGAAGCTAAATTTGAAGCTTTGAATGGCATTGACTGGTAATCATCAACCTTCCAGGACGGGGAGCAGGACGAAAGAGCGGAGAGCGTTGATCCAGAAGTTTCAGGTCAACAAGAGAGTTGACCCGCCAGGTGGCTCATATTTGTAACCTGCTGAAAAACAACATTAATTATTTGGACTCGGGGAGTCATGTAATAGGAGTAGAAATGACTTTGCTTTTTCGTGCCATCATGCATGTTTTGATGCCTAACATTGTTTAAGTTGCCGCCTTATATTTACTGCTTTATACACTTATCATTTGTTTTTCTTGTGCATAAGAAAGCCTTTGAATTGTCCTGCACAGAGAAATAGATCACAAGGACCCTTGGCGGCTTACCGCAAGGCGCGTCATATAACTTTCATCATGAAGATAAGAATCACAGATAAACCTATTATGAGTTATAGCTTTTGAAACATACTATAATATCATACCTGTGATTTTGAACTTGAACTGCCGGTTTACATGACCCGAACAGTAAGGGTGGTAACCCAATCCTTAGAAGCCACTCACTTCCAAGTGTATGATGTTTGTCATATGTTGGCGACTTATCGTTCAAAACCAAGCCGGGTTAAAATTAAACCACACTTATATTTAAATCTGAACAAAAAAGTCTCAAGAAAAAACCAAAGACTGTTTTCAAAAAACTTAAACCAAATAGAGATAAAACAAAACAAGGCTTCTGATTCGAATACAATCAGTAAACCGTTGCAAAGGGGTTCAAGCTAGGATTTGAATACGATCATGTAGCCCCCAGTGGCTTTGGCGTTGCACCAATCAAAAGGGTACCCACAACTATGTTGTCTTTGGTTCGAATACAACCTATGTTTGAACAGAAAGCCCCCAAATGACCTTGAGAGTTTTTTAACGACTCTGATTCGAATACGATCAAAGTCGGACCCAAAAGAGGTTAAGCTATGATTCGAATACGATCAAGAAGCCCCTAGTGAGTTTGGCATTGTGCCGATCAAAAGGGTACCGAAGCTATGTTCTCTTTGATTCGAATACGACCTATGTTTGAACGGGAAACCCCCTAGTGATCATGAGGTTTAACAGCTAGATTCGAATACGATCATGAGCCGGACCAAGAGGGTTAAGCTAGATTCGAGTACGATCAGCCCCCAATTGGTCGTTTGAAAAGATAATGATGAAGACATATGATCATTGAGGATGAAAAGGACAGATGTCCTGCTTTATTACTTATCATAATATATACATCGTCAAAATATGCACATCATGAGAGCCGGTGGCTCAAGTGTAATAAGGCCAAAGATGAGCTATATTCCACGGCCGGCGGGTCTCCTCCTCTGACTTATGTGAGTCTTTGTGTTCTCAAACATCGATAAGATAGTATGACCCATTGTTCAAGTTCTTGATGACCACAAAGGGCCCTTCCCAAGGTGGGGATAACTTGTGCGCATCAGTTTGATCCTGGATGAGCCGGAGCACCAAGTCACCTTCTTGAAAGGTTCTGGACTTAACCCGGCGACTGTGATAACGGCGCAGGTCCTGTTGATAAATCAACGAACGGGCTGCTACCAAGTCACGCTTTTCATCTAACAGGTCAAGTGCATCTTGACGGACTTGTTCATTATCAGCTTCAACGTAAGCCGCCACGCGGGGCGAGTAATGACGGATGTCACTCGGTAGAACCGCCTCTGCTCCGTAAACCATGAAGAAAGGCGTGTAACCCATAGACCTGTTGGGGGTGGTATTGATGCTCCATATCACAGAAGGTAACTCCTCCACCCACAAACCTAGCGTCCATTGCAAAGGAACCATAAACCGGGGTTTGATGTCTTTCAAGATTTCCTGATTGGCTCTTTCAGCTTAACCATTGGATTGAGGGTGAGCTACTGATGAAACATCAAGCCGGATATGCTCACATTGACAGAACTCCTCCATGGCACCCTTAGACAGATTAGTCCCATTATCAGTTATAATGCTGTGTGGAAAGCCAAAACGAAAGATCACCTTTTTCATTAATTGAACCATCGTGGCTGCATCACACTTACTAACTGGTTCTGCCTCAACCCACTTTGTAAACTTGTCAACCGCCACCAAGAGATGGGTCTTCTTATATTTGGACCTTTTGAAAGGCCCAACCATGTCAAGTCCCCAGACTGCAAACGGCCAAGTAATTGGAATCATCCTCAACTCTTGAGCCGGCACGTGAGCTCGTCGTGATAATTTCTGACAACCGTCACATTTACTGACCAGATCCTCTGCATCCGCGTGAGCTGTCAACCAATAAAATCCATGACGAAAAGCCTTAGCCACAAGGGACTTTGAACCGGCATGATAACCACAATCTCCTTCATGAATCTCACGAAGAATTTCTTGACCTTCCTCAGGAGGGACACAACGTTGAAACGCCCCAGTGACACTTCGATGATGCAACTCGCCATTGGCAATTTGTTGGAGATATGCCCTAGAGGCAATCATGTATGATGATATTTCCTATGTGTTTATGAATAAAGATAGTCCTTGGACATTATCAATGATGTGTATCAGCAAGTACGTGACTTGTTTGTGGGACTATGCATTGTATGATGACTGTACTAAAAGGCCCCTAGTCGAAAGGGCTGTGTGGATGCACAGCCGACTAGACTAGCATATGACACGGTCGATGGCTTGGTCTCACTAGCCATGGAGCATTGGATGCTAACCGGATAATATGGACTTGGAAAGGTCTGGTCGGATTCGATGTAGTCGGATCCGAGTCGAGATAAGGTCCGAGTCGGCAGACCTAACTATGAGACGCATCGATATGTCATCTGTGAGTCTCTAGTACAACATACATTCTATGTCCTAAGACCTGAGCTGACGCATGTACTCGGGATGGTGGAAGACTTGCTTTGGGCCGACCAAACACTACTCCGTGACTGGTAGTTACAAAGGTAGCTTTCTAGTTTGTCCAGTCCCATGCTGTGAGACATGGTCGAGCAAGATGGGATTTGCCCCTCCGATAAAGAGAGATATACTCTAGGCCCCTCGTGTGATCCGACCAGGATAAGCATGGCCATGCGACCAAGAGGTTGGGCTAGCACAAGGATGACAGTCTCGCCTTGAGCCCGACAACATATATCATGCGGCAAAGGGAACAGAAGTGTCACATGTTGTACAGGTTCGCCTAACCAACTTCATAGTCTGCTTGGTGGTTGGCACGCCTTGCTAGAGGCCGCTACCAATCGTGCAGGTCAGAGGTGATCCGAACTGTGACCAAGCCGACTTGAACCTAAGGGGTCGCGCGCTTAAGGCAAGGAACCTACGAGGTCGGTTCATAGGACACTGGTCGGATGTGATCCGAACTGGACTAGGAACATGACCGAGTAGACTTTGGGCTTTAGGGTCCGTGCGAGGCCCAAGTGTTGAGCCTGCGACGGACGCCTATATAAAGTGGAGGTGCGGCACACTCATGCGATTGATCGCTTTGGCGCTGCGACTAGGGTTTGCATGTGTTGCGAATAGCCACCTCCACTCGCCACCGACTGTGTGATCGGACCTAGTAGTCCGCCGCATGGTGTTCCTCCTGCACGCGGGGATACCGTTAGAGGCGGTGCACTTGCGCCGCTCCGACGAATTTGTACGTGGGATCGGACGACCGGCTGTTCGAGGGAGATCGGACGAGGAGGAGACGATCCACGCAGATGCGCTGCCCCAACTCTTCTTCCGCTGCACGACACTGCGCGTCTAGTGGTAACGAACTGTGATCCATCTCTCATAGCATGTTCTTGGTTGTTCTGTGCGTAGGAAATTTAAATTTGCAGTCGACGCACCCTACCGTAGATCCCAACACAATTGTCATTGACTTAGACCGTCGGGTTATCTGCCTGGCCAAGGTTTCATCCTTAGGCAACTCGCCTCGGGTCATGTAAGCCAAATTTGACACTGTCCAATCTGGGATGACGTGAAGAGCCGCCACCAATTGCGCTTCCGGGCCACACCACTAGGAAAATGGTTATACGTAGGACTTTACCAGTAGTGTGTGTTTGGGACCGCACGCTACTGGTACATACCTGTAGCGCTTGGTAGAAAACATGCTGCTGATATTTGTTAGCAGTAGCGTGTATTTTTCTGGGACACGCTACTGGTAAGTGTACCACACCACACCCTCAGAACAGACCATAGTAGTAGCATGGGGTATAAAAACCGCGCTACTACTAAATTGATATTAATAGCATGGCTGACGAGTATGTGCTACAACTAAGCGCACACCTCCCTCTCTGCCTTATCCCCCTCTCTCTCTCATCACGTTCTCTCCCCTTCCTCCTTCTCTACAACCAGCGATTGGCCGCTGCCATCACCTCTGTCGCCAACGTCAAGCCTCCAGGGAGCGAGCCCTTCCAGCTACCTATCAGACACACACCCGCGGCCCCCGTTCCTCCTCACGGGCCCCGCGTCTCCCTTGAGGCGAGACGATCGTGCCAGCCGCCCGCCTCGGGCTTCCGCCGGCGCCGGAGATGGAAGGGAAGGGGGTGAGGATTTGAACTGGAGCAAGATGGTACGTGCGCTCTCCTTTCGATCTCTCTCTCTCTCTCTTGATTTGATCCCTACTCATGCTTTGGATTCATCTAGGAAGGCCAACTTCTTAATCGCGTGGCTCATGATCCGATTGGATGATTCGGCAGGCCGGACGGCTCCTCGGGCAGCTCCTCGTCATTGTCGGTGCCGTCGTCGGCAGGGTCGTGGTCCAGGCCTACAGCCAGGCAATCGTCAGTGAGTGCCCCCTCTCCCTCTCCCTCTCCCCCCTGCAAAAAATATTTGTTCCCTGCTTCCCTTCCTTTGCCCCTGACAATGTGAATGAATCCATGGTGGTATTTTATTTGTTTGCTGGGAAGGATAGCTGTAGCGGGAGAAATTTTGTAGCTCTTCCTTTTACCCCTTTTATTTAAACATGTTCTAGTGTTCCTTGCTGTCCAAAACTGAGTGGTGGTGGTGATGGTATTTGTTTTAGACTTGATGGGCATAATGTTCAATCTGGAATGCTACACTACCAAAAATGTATGTATTTTATACCTGATTTACCTGATCATGCTCAAGCACCAATCTGAGTATATACCTGATTTACCTCTAACAGAAATAGTTTTAGTCTCTGTTGTATGTATTTTATACTGCAGTAAATTAGCATTGTTAATTAAAAATACTTGTACTACGGAGTCGGAGATGGGGCTACACAAGCACCAATTCATACTGTACCAATCCCGTTCATCAATTATGTGACCAAATAGTGTTTCTGAAAATTTACATATTGTACAAGCACACATGGTGTTTTCTGAAACCTCAACCCAATTAGTTGGATGATGCATGTTGATTTTCCAGGTTATGAAGATTTGTCCATCCGGAGCCATTAAAACAATATGCTACATATACTAGGTAGATATCTCTGAGTATTCCATTTTTATGGCGGGCGAGGAGAAACAATATGTACCGTGTAGTATGCTGAAGTATGTGCCGTCCCTGATGCAGAGTAATCCATTGGAGTTTTTGCGATGCTTGCTCTATTCGGAGTAGAGTTCGAGTTCGCTAATCTTGTGTTCTGTTTTCTCTGTATTAAATAAAGTGGTTGAGGATATTCAACAAATTGGTGTTGTAGGTTCTCATTTCATGGAATCATTGGTTGGATCTTCTTCCAATGCCACAACATGTGGATGGACACTGTACGAAAATATGTGAGTCATTTTGCTGCAACCTATCCATACTGCCCAGCGCATGTTGTAAGTGAAGTTTCCTATGAGATTGCTAACAGTTTAGTGAACGTAATTTTCGCGGTTTATTCTGTCCCTAAACCAGATGTAGATGAAGAATTAATATGTTGTTGCAGAGAATATAGATAATGTGGTGTTGTAGCCTAGAAGCAGACACACAGTCCAAGAACAACATATTAATTTTTCCTTAAGAACGTTGCAACTGTCATCTGGATTGGGAAAAATTTATCTGATTTGATACTAACTCCATCCCTGGTTTCATCATATATGTTTAGGTGTTTACTTCTTTTTCTACAACCACCAGCACTCAAATTTCCCATCTAGACATGTGTGTACTCCATGTTTCATTGAATAAACAAAAGAAGAACCATAGACTCACTGGCAGGTTCCTTATCTTTCTTTTTGTTGAGAAGGAGTTCATGATTATGATAGAACTTGGCAAGCTTCATTGATAATGACAATTATTGTTAGATGCAATTCAAGAATATATCTTGACCGAGTGAATTTTTTAGATTATGGCATACCTATTTATGTACAGATACTGCAAAAAAAGATAGTGCTCCATCTTTTTTTATGTAAAGAGTTGGTGTTTTCACATAACTGTTTATATTCTAGTAGATATTGATCTCTGTGATCGAAGTGTGTCTGTTTAATACCTCTAAAATCAACAATTGATACTTCTTGGTGCAGCATTGTAGCTTTATTTTTACACGATCAGATTACCTTTGGTATGCAGCATGCATCCAAACTATGTTTTATATCTACAATAGTAAATGTATCATCTTAAGAGTGTATTGAAGCTATATTACTTCGTAGCTCGAATTTTAGGATTTCTCCACGGTTAATATAAGTTATGTAAAGCAATGTTTACCTGGAAGTGTAACTATAGTGCCATTCTTATCTCTTAATGTACAACCCATTGTTCTTATTGATGAATAATGGTACCCACATTATCCTGACTCATATAATGATCTTTAGGATTCATGTTTTTTTCTTTTTTCTTTAGGATTCATGTTTTTTTTCTTTTTTCTTGTTATTATGCATTACTATGAGTTTGTTGTATTGAGATTCCTTACAACTTCAGGCACCTGAGCTATTTACAGAAGGAGGGGACACGACCTTCTTCATGTCCCTCAGTAGTCTCTTCCTTTGATTCGTTCATGCAACAAGGAGGGGACCTCGCCTTCTTCACGTCTCGTGCAACAAGTAAGGACTAGCCTCTGGCTGTTACTGTTGATGCATGTGCATGTGCTAAAAAGAAAGAAAATACCCTATGGGATTTGAACGCTGACGCGTACTAACAAGTTTTTACTTTCCCGACTTGGCCGTAGGGGTGATGGACATTGACTATGACAGCCTGGTGGGTGTCGTGCTCTTCAACCACTCAGAGGTGGACATCGCCGTGAATCCTGGAGACTGCACCGCACGGATGATCGTCTATGTGATCGCGACGCCGGATGTCACCGAGGTGGAGGACCACGATGCCATTGTTCACGGTGAGGGAGGATTTTGGTTCGCCGGCGTCTGAACTCCGAGCCTTGCTAGATACATGTAGAGAAGTGGTCTGTTTAGGCTGGTGGTGGAACATTAGCGAAGGTACCCACCTTTGGTTGCGTGCGTTTAATTTATTTTGCACTGGACGCGTCCTTGATTTCTATCTATGAATAACGCATGTAATTTTTATTTTTTTAATTCATAATTTGTTAGTAGTAGCGCTGGGGGAAAACTACATGCTACTAGTAGCTAGCATAGTAGTAGCACTTGGTACACTAAAAGCACTACTGCTATTTTGTTAGTAGTAGCGCGGGTTCAAATAGTAGTAGCACGGATAACACCGCGCTACTACTAACTATTTTAGCTGTCGCGTGGGGTAAAAAACACGCCACTGCTAAAAGTTAGTTGTAGCATCGTAGTAGTAGCCAGGGAACCCAAGCTACTGGTATGCAAACAACCTACACTACTGGTAGTGTTTTTCCTAGTAGTGCCAGGAACAGCCAAGTCTTCCTTTGTAGGCAACTTGACAGAAGGGTTATGCAGAATATCCAAGAAGGTATTAGGTGGCACCGGCTTACGTCGAGACCGTAGCCAGCTTAAAGCATCAGCCGCCTCATTCTTCCTGCGATCAATGTGTTCCACTTGGTAACCCTTGAAGTGTCCAGCAACATCATCAACTTCACGACGATAAGCCGCCATGAGGGGGTCCTTAGAATCCCACTTTCCTGAGACTTATTGACCCACCAAATCTGAGTCGCCAAAGGACCTTACTCGGCTTAAGCTCATCTCCTTAGCCATCCGAAGACCATGGAGCAAGGCCTCGTACTCAGCTGCATTGTTAGTACAGGGAAACATCAACCTTAGCACATAACAAAAAATTTCACCTCAAGGGGAAGCTAGAACAGCTCCAATCCCAAATCCCTCCAATTGCTTGGACCCATCAAAGGGAGTAGTCCAATATGTGTTGTCCGGCTTCTCTTCAGGCATCTGCAGCTCCGTCCAATCGTTGATGAAATCCACCAGTGCTTGAGACTTGATAGCAGTGCGTGGCACATATTTCAAACCATGAGGCCCAAGTTCAATAGCCCACTTGGCGACTCGTCCTGTGGCTTCTCTGTTTTGGATGATATCTCCTAACGGAGTAGAGCTGACCACGGTGATGGGATGACCCAGAAAATATTGCTTAAGCTTCGGGCTTGCCATGAACACCCCATAAACGAGCTTCTGCCAATGTGGATATCTTTGCTTGGACTCAATAAGCACCTCACTAATATAGTAAATCGGCCATTGAACCGGATGCTCCTTACCAGCCTCCTTGCGCTCAACCGCAATGGTCACGCTGAAAGCACATGTGTTAGCAGCCACATATAATAATAGCGGCTCCTTATCAATGGGAGTAGCAAGGACCGGTGGCTCAGCTAGCTGTCTCTTCAGATCTCCAAAAGCAGCGTTAGCAGCATCACTCCAGGCAAAGTCGTCTGTCTTCTTCATCATCTGATACAGCGGTATGGCCTTCTCACCTAACTGGCTTATGAACCGGTTTAAAGCAGCAATACGACCCACCAATCGCTGAACATCATTGATACACGCCGGTTTAGCCAAAGAGGTGATTGCCTTGATCTTCTCCGGGTTAGCCTCAATACGTCTGTTTGAAACCAGAAAACCCAAAAGCTTCCCTGCAGGCACACCAAAAATGCACTAGGCCGGGTTAAGCATCATCTTATAGACCCGGAGATTATCAAAGGTTTCCTTTAGATCCTCTATCAAGGTCTCCTTCTCTAGGGATTTCACCACAATGTCGTCCACATAAGCATGAACATTGCGCCCAATCTGATTGTGAAGACAGTTCTGCACACACTGCTGATAAGTCGCCTGGGCACTCTTAAGCCCAAAAGGCATAGACTCATAGCAGAAGGCTCCAAACGGGGTAATAAAAGCCGTCTTCTCCTGGTCCTTAACTGCCATCTTGATCTGATGATATCCAGAGTAAGCATCCAAAAAGCTCAAACAATCACAACCTGCCGTAGCATCAATGATTTGATCAATATGGGGAAGAGCAAAAGGATGAGCCGGACAAGCCTTGTTTAAGTCCGTGTAATCCACACACATACGCCAGGTGCCATTCTTCTTAAGCACAAGCACCGGGTTAGCCAGCCACTCCGGATGAAAAACTTCAATAATAAATCCGACCGCTAAGAGCCGGGCCACTTCCTCACCAAAGGCCTTGCGCCTCTCCTCATTGAAACACCGAAGAAATTGTTTGACCGTCTTTAATTTTGGATCAATATTGAGAGTGTGCTCAACGAGTTGTCTCGGTACACCCGACATGTCAGAAGGTTTCCGTGCAAAGATGTCCCGGTTCTCACAGATGAACTCAATGAGCGCACTTTCCTATTTGGAATCCAGATTGGCACTGATACTAAACTTCTTAGATGAATCGCCAGGAACAAAATCAACTAGCTTGGTGTCATTGGTTGATTTAAACTTCATCATTGGTTCATGCTCTGTGGTGGGATTCTTCAAAGACGTCATGTCCGCCGGGTCAACATTGTCCTTGTAGAATTTCAACTCTTCTGCTGCACATACCGACTCAGCATAAGCCGCGTCGCCCTCCTCGCACTCCAAGGCCACCTTTCGACTGCCATGAACCATAATGGTCCCTTTGTGACCTGGCTGTTGCAGAACGTAGCAGAAATTCAAAATTTTCTATGCATCACCAAGGTCAATCTATGGAGATTCTAGCAACAAGAGAGGGAGAGGATGAGTGCATCTTCATACCCTTGAAGATCGCGATGCAGAAGCGTTACAAGAACGCGGATGAGGGAGTCGTACTTGCGGCGATTCAAATCACGGAAGATCCGATCTAACGCCGAACAGACGGCGCCTCCGCGTTCAACACACGTACAGCCCGGGAATGTATCCTCCTTCTTGATCCAGTAAGGAGAGAGGATAAGTTGAGGGAGAGCTCCAGCAGCACGACGGCGTGGTGGTGGAGCTTGCAGTTCTCTTGCAGGGCTTCGCCAAGCACTACTGAGGAGGAGGAGGTGTTGGGGAGGGAGAGGGTTGTGCCAGGGGCAAGGGTGAAGCTCCCATGCGCCTCTCCACTATATATAGGGGTGGAGGGGCTGGTTTCTTTCCCTCCAAGTCCATTGGGGCATTGGCAAAGGTGGGAGGAAAGAAATCCCATCATTTCCTTCCCCACCGATTGTTATCCCCCCTTTTAGAGATCTTGATCTTATCCCTTCGGGATATGATCTTATTCCTTCTAAGGGGGGGTCTTGGTGCGCCTTGACCAGGGGTGTGGGGCCTTGCCCCCACTACCCACGTTCCTGTGGGTCCCCCCATGCAGGTGGGCCCCACTCTGGAACCTTCTAGAACCTTCCTGGTACAATACCGAAAAATCCCGAACATTTTCCGGTGGCCAAAATAGGACTTCCCATATATAAATCTTTACCTCCGGACCATTCCGGAACACCTCGTGACATCCGGGATCTCATCCGGGAGTCCGGACAACATTCATTAACTGCACACTAATTCCCATAACAACTCTAGTGTCACCGAACCTTAAGTGTGTAGACCCTACGGGTTCGGGAATCATGCAGACATGACCGAGACAACTCTCTGGCTAATAACCAACAGCGGGATCTGGATAACCATATTGGCTCCCACATGTTCCACGATGATCTCATCGGATGAACCACGATGTCAAGGATTCAAGCAATCCCGTATACAATTCCCTTTGTCAATCGGTACGTTACTTGCCCGAGATTCGATCGCCGGTATCCCAATACCTCGTTCAATCTTGTTACCGGCAAGTCACTTTATTCGTTCTGTAATGCATGATCCCGTGACTAACTACTTAGTCACATTAAGCTCATTATGATGATGCATTACTGAGTGGGCCCAGAGATACCTCTCCGTCCGGAGTGACAAATCCCAGTCTTGATTCGTGCCAACCCAACAGACACTTTTGGAGAAACCCGTAGTGCACCTTTATAGCCACCCAGTTACGTTGTGACGTTTGGCACACCCAAAGCATTCCTACGGTATCCGGGAGTTTCACAATCTCATGGTCTAAGGAAATGATACTTGACATTAGAAAAGCTTTTAGCAAACGAACTACACGATCTTGTGCTATGCTTGGGATTGGGTCTTGTCCATCACATCATTCTCCTAATGATGTGATCCTGTTATCAATGACATCCAATGTCCATGGTCAGGAAACCATGACCATCTGTTGATCAATGAGCTAGTCAACTAGAGCTCACTAGGGACATGTTGTGGTCTATGTATTCACACATGTATTTTGGTTTCCGGTCAATACAATTATAGCATGAATAATAGACAATTATCATGAACAAGGAAATACAATAATAACCATTTTATTATTGCCTCTAGGGCATATTTCCAACAGTCTCCCACTTGCACTAGAGTCAATAATGTAGTTCACATCACTATGTGATTGTAATGAATTCAAGACCCATGGGGTTTGATCATATCTCACTTGTGAGAGAGGTTATTAGTCAGCGGGTCTGAACCTTTCAGATCCGTGTGTGCTTTAAAAATCTCTATGTCATCTTGTAGATGCAGCTTCCACGCGCTACTTGGAGCTATTCCAAACAACTGCTCTACTATACGAATCCAGTTTACTACTCAGAGTCATCCAAATTAGTATCATAGTTTGCATCGACATAACCCTTTACGACGAACTCTTTTACCACCTCCATAATCGAGAAAAATTCCTTAGTCAACTAGTTACTAAGGATAAGTTTGACCACTGTCATGTGATCCATTCCTGGATCACACTTGTACCCCTTGACTGACTCATGGCAAGGCACACTTCAGGTGCGGTACACAGCATAGCATACTTTAGAGCCTACGTCTAAAGCATAGGGGACGACCTTTGTCCTTTCTCTCTCTTCTGCCATGGTCAGGTCTTGAGTCTTACTCAATACTTACACCTTATAACATAGCCAAGAACTCCTTCTTTGCCGATCTATTTTGAACTCCTTCAAAACCTTGTCACGGTGTGTATTCATTTGAATGTACTATTAAGCATTTTTGATCTATCCTTATAGATCTTGATGCTCAATGTTCAAGTAGCTTAATCTAGGTTTTCCACTGAAAAACACTTTTCAAATAACCCTATATGCTTTCCAGAAACTCTACATCATTTCTGATCAACAATATGTCAACAACATATACTCATCAGGAATTCTATAGTGCTCCCACTCACTTCTTTGGAAATACAAGTTTCTCATAAATTTTGTATAAACCCAAAATCTTTGATCATCTCATCAAAGCGTATATTCCAACTCCGAGGTGCTTACTCCAGTCCTTAGAAGGATTCCTGGAGCTTTGCATACTTGTTAGCATCTTTCAGGATTGTCAAAACCTTCTGGTTGTATCACATACAACCTTTCCTCAACAAAAAATCATCGAGGAAACAATGTTTTGACATCCTATCTGCAAGATTTCATAAATAATGCAGTAACTGCTAATATAATTCTAACAGACTCTTAGCATCGCTACGAATGAGAAAGTCTCATCGCAGTCAACTCCTTGAACTTGTCGGAAAACATCTTAACGACAAGTCAAGCTTTCTTATTGGTGACACTTACCATCATTGTCTGTCTTCCTTTTAAAATCCATCTGTACTCAACAGCCTTACGGCCATCGAGTAGTTCTGCCAAAGTCTACACTTTGTTTTTCATACATGGATACTCTCTCGGATTTTATGGCCTCGAGCCATTCATCGGAATCCGGGCCCACCATCGCTTCTCCATAGCTCATAGGTTCATTGTTGTCTAGCAACATGACCTCCAAGACAGGATTACATACCACTCTGAAGCAGTGTGCATCCTTGTCGACCTACGAGGTTTGGTAGTGACTTGATCCGAAGTTTCATGATCACTATCATAAGCTTCTACTTCAATTGGTGTAGGTGCCACAGTAACAACTTCCTGTGGCCTGCTACACACTAGTTGAAGTGATGGTTCAACAACCTCATCAAGTCTCCACCATCCTCCCACTCAATTCTTTCAAGAGAAACCTTTCCTCGAGAAAGGACATGTTTCTAGAAACAATCACTTTTGCTTCCGGATTTGAAATAGGAGGTATACCCAACTGTTTTGGGTGTCCTATGAAGATGTATTTATCCGCTTTGGGTTCGAGCTTATGAGGATGAAACTTTTTCACATAAGCATCGCAGCCCCAAACTTTCAAGAAACGACATCTTAGGTTTCTCTAAACCATAGTTCATACGGTGTCATCTCAACGCAATTATGTGGCGCCCTATTAAAGTGAATGTGGTTGTCTCTAATGCCTAACCCATGAACGATAGTGGTAATTCGATAAGAGACATCATGGTATGCACCATATCCAATAGGGTGCAGTTATGATGTTCGGACACACCATCACACTATGGTGTTCCAGGCGGTATTAATTGTGAAACAATTTCCACAGTGTCTTAATTGTGTGCCAAACTCGTAACTCAGATATTCATCTCTATGATCATATCATAGACATTTTATCCTCTTGTCACGACGATCTTCAACTTCACTCTGAAATTACTTGAACCTTTCAATAATTCAGATTTGTGTTTCATCAAGTAAATATACTCAGAATCTACTCAAATCATCTGTGAAGTAAGAGCATAACAATATTCACTGCGTGCCTCAGCACTCATTGGATTGCATACATCAAATGTATTACTTCCAACAAGTTGCTCTCTTGTTCCATCTCACTGAAAACGAGGCATTTCAGTCATTTTGCCCATGTGGTATGATTTGCATGTCTCAAGTGAGTCCAAACGATCCATCTGCATGTAGTTTCTTCATGCGTATACACTAATAGACATGGTTCGCATGTCTCAATCTTTTCAAAAACGAGTGAGTCCAAAGATCCATCAAACATGGAGCTTCTTCATGCGTTTTAGACCAATATGACTCAAGTGGCAGTGCCACAAGTATGTGGTACTATCATTACTATCTTATATCTTTTGGCATGAACATGTGTCTCACTACGATCGACATTCAATAAACCATTCATTTTAGGTGCAAGACCATTGAAGGTATTATTCAAATAAATAGAGTAACCATTATTCTCCTTAAATGAATAACCGTATTGCGATAGACATAATCCAATCATGTCTATGCTCAACGCAAACACCAAATAACAATTATTTTTGTTTAACACCAATGCCGATGGTAGAGGGAGCGTGCGATGTTTGATCACATCAACCTTGGAAATACTTCCAACACATATCGCACCTCGCCTTTAGCTAGTTCCCGTTTATTCTGTAGCCTTTTATTTCGAGTCACTAACACTTAGCAACCGAACCGGTATCTATTACCATGGTGCTACTAGGAGTACTAGTAAAGTACACATTAATATAATGTATATCCAATATACTTCTATCGACCTTTCCTGCCTTCTTATCTACCAAGTATCTAGGGTAATTCTGCTCCAGTGACCGTTCCCCTTATTACAGAAGCACTTAGTCTTGGGTTTGGGTTCAACCTTGGGTTTCTTCACTAGAGCAGCAACTGTTTTGCCATTTCATGAAGTATCCCTTCTTGCCCTTGCCCTTCTTGAAACTAGTGGTTTTACCAACCATCAACAATTGATGCTCCTTCTTGATTTCTACATTCGCGGTGTCAAACATCGCGAATTTCTCAAGGATCATCATGTCTATCCCTGATATGTTATAGTTCATCATGAAGCTCTAATAGCTTGGTGGCAGTGACTATGGAGAACCATCACTATCTCATCTGGAAGCTTAACTCCCACTCAATTCAAGTGATTGTAGTACTCAGACAATCTGAGCACATGCTCAACAATTGAGCTTTTCTCCCTTGGTTTGCAGGTTAAGAAACTCGTCGGAGGTCTCATACCTCTTGACGTGGGCACGAGCCTGAAATCCCAATTTCAGCCCTTGAAACATCTCATATGTTCCGCGACGTTTCAAAAAACGTCTTCGGCGCCTCAATTCTAAACCATTTAACATTACCAAACTATCACGTAGTCATCAAAATGTGCATGTCAGATGTTCGCAACATCCACAGACGACGTTCGAGGTTCAGCACACCGAGCGGTGCATTAAGGACATAAGCCTTCTGCGCAGCAATGAGGACAACCCTCAGTTTACTTACCCAGTCCGCATAATTGCTACTATCAAATTTCAACTAAATTTTCTCTAGGAACATATCTAAAACAATAGAACTGAAACGCGAGCTACGACATAATTTGCAAATACCTTTTGACTATGTTCAGGATAATTAAGTTCATCTAATGAACTCCCACTCAGATAGACATCCCTCTAGTCATCTAAGTGGTACATGATCCAAGTCAACTAGGCCGTGTCCGATCATCACGTGAGACGGACTAGTCATCTTCGGTGAACATCTTCATGTTGATCGTATCTACTATACGACTCATGCTCGACCTTTTGGTCTCTTGTGTTCCGAGGCCATATCTGTACATGCTAGGCTCGTCTAGTCAACCTAAGTGTTTTGTGTGTGTAAATCTGGCTTACACCCGTTGTATGTGAACATTAGAATCTATCACACCCGATCATCACGTGGTGCTTCGAAACAACGAACTTTCGCAACGGTGCACAATTAGGGGGAACACTTTCTTGAAATTTTAATGAGGGATCATCTTATTTACTACCGTCGTTCTAAGCAAATAAGATGCATAAACATGATAAACATCACATGCAATCAAATAGTGACATGATATGGCCAATATCATTTTGCTCCTTTTGATCTCCATCTTTGGGGCTCCATGATCATCACCGTCACCGACATGACACCATGATCTCCATCATCATGATCTCCATCATCGTGTATCCATGAAGTTGTCTCACGAACTTATTACTTATACTACTATGGCTAACGGTTTAGCAATGAAGTAATGTAATTACATGGCGTTATTCAGTGACACGCAGGTCATACAATAAATAAAGATAACTCCTATAGCTCCTGCCGGTTGTCATACTCATTGACATGCAAGTCGTGATTCCTATTATAAGATATGATCAATCTCATACATCACATATATTTCATTCATCACATCCTTCTTGGCCATATCACATCACACGTCATATGCTGCAAAACAAGTTAGACGTCCTCTAGTTGTTGTTGCAAGTTTTTACGTGGCTGCTACAGGTTTCTAGCAAGAACGCTTCTTACCTACACCAAAACCACAACATGATATGCCAATTGCTATTTACCCTTCATAAGGACCCTTTTCATCGAATCTGATCCGACTAAAGTGGGAGAGACAGACACCCGCTAGCCTCCTTATGCAACAAGTGCATGTGTACGTGTAAGGTCGGTCCGGGCCGCTTCATCCCACAATACCATCGAAACAAGATAGGACTAGTAACGGTAAGCATATTGAACAAAATCAACACCCACAACAACTTGTGTTCTACTCGTGCATAGAAACTACTCATAGACCTAGCTCATGATGCCACTATTGGGGAACTTAGCAGAAATTCAAAATTTTCTACGCATCACCAAGATCAATCTATGGAGATTCTAGCAACAAGAGAGGGAGAGGGTGAGTGCATCTTCATACCCTTGAAGATCGCTGTCGGTGTCAAAACCGGCGGATCTCGGGTAGGGGGTCCCGAACTGTGCGTCTAGGCGGATGGTAACAGGAGACAAGGGACACGATGTTTTACCCAGGTTCGGGCCCTCTTGATGGAGGTAAAACCCTACGTCCTGCTTGATTGATATTGATATTGTGGATGTTTACAAGAGTGGATCTACCACGAGATCAAGGAGGCTAAACCCTAGAAGCTAGCCTATGGTATGATTGTTGTATATTGTATATCTGTCGACTAGCCTGGCCCTAGTTTATATAATGCACCAGAGGCCTAGGATTACAAAAGTCCTAGCCGAATACGTCGGTGGGGGAGGAGTCTTTGTCTTGATCGCCAAGTCTTGTGGAATCTTCCTTGTATGCGACAACTGTCCGGACTGGCCCATGAGTATACGGCCATGGCGGTCTTCGGCCCAATCCAACTGATCGGGAGACGATGCATTGAGTACCCCCTAGTCCAGGACACCGTCAGTAGCCCCCTGAACCGGTCTTCAAGTTGGGGACGCTCCTCGATTCTTCCGAACTGTTCTTCATCTTCAGTTGCCGGTCTTGAAAACTGGTTCAACAAATCTTCTCATCTTCGATCTTGAGGATCGCCGAAATGCATTCGACGAGTTTACGCGTCGGGTATCCGAGGAGCCCCTTTAAGTTTCCGGCCTTTATCAATGCCCTGTTATGCCTCGGGTTTGAAGTTATTCCTAGAAGGCAGTGTCCCCTTGCGTCCAAGCTCCAACGCCGGACTGCATTCGAGGTATCTTTTGCAGCCGATCACCAATGCCGGACTGCTTCCCAGCTCTAACGCTGGACTATGTATCCGAGCTCCAACGCCGGACTGTATCTGAGCTCCAACGCCGGACTGTATCCGAGCTCCAATGTCGGACTATGTATCCTAGCTCCAACGCCGGACTGTATCCGAGGTGTCGTAAATCACCTTGGTTCAAAGAAGTTTGAAGGAGTTTAGCCGAGCTTAATGCCGGAAATGCCCTCTATGGAGCCAGCCACTAGCGCCCGAGCTTTATGCCGGACTGCTTCTGAGGTGGTGCACCACCCCGAATGTGGGCCGATTTTTGTCAATATTTTTTGTTGATGCAATTTATTCTCTGACGAGATATATAGCCAGTAGCCCTCAAGGTGTGTATCGTTCGAAAACCCAAGATGCACATGAAGGATGACATAAGACTGCTGATCCCCGTAGCCGCTGAGACTCAGGTTGATTTGCAAAATCGGTCTGAGGATCAAGTCCTAGCTCGGCAGAATACTTCGAGACACAAAAAGCGGCGTGCTCAGTCCTCGAGACTCAGGTTGGGTGCGGCCGACCATCCTAAGGATCAAAATCTCCTCGGAAACTATATTGCACTTAAATTTTCTGCATAGAACAGGCAATGCAGTAGCCCCTGAGACACTGGTCGGGTGGCAACACCATATCAGGGGATCGATGTGCCCCTTTAATATTTGTAAATAATAAGCCCGAAGCCCAGTAGCCCCCGAGCCTTAATGCGGGCACGGGAGGCCGAATTAAGGATCGATATCCATAGTAAAATCACAAATTATGTGTAATGACTCTATGGATCCAAGTACTTTACGTCATTAATGCTCGGATCCGCATTGTACAAAACTTTGTTGACCGACCACCGGCTTCCACCTCCTCGGTCAATAGTCGAGGAGTGTTTGTCCTACTTTATAAAGCCTTTATGAGGGCAAAGATTTACAACAAACAAGGCAATCTGGCCATACGGTTTTATAAACAAAGGTACACGGAGAGACATGTTATATTACTGTTTAACAGAAGAAATGTTTTCCAAATAAAATAGTCCCGCTATCGGTTCCTTTCTTTGGGTTGTCATGCTAAGCATGATCATGAAACCTCAGCTCCAATGTAAGAGCAAAATATTGAGGATTTAGTTTGGGAGGCCAGTTAATAGCCCCCGGTAGTGTTCGGCGACAGTCGAGGTCAAGCCGTAAACACTTCGGCCATTGTTATGAATGGCCCGTCGTTTAACGCCGTCGTCGGATCGCCGACCAATTTACGCTTATTGTGACAGTCAGTTTTCAGCTTTCTCCACTGATGTGCTTAACCATGTAAGCTGGAAGCACAATCGCAGTGGTTCTCCCTTTGCACATCTAGCCGAACAAAGCAGAACATAGGAGGCAAGCGCAGGAGCCGGGCAACCCAACTATTGACCGAAGACACAATTCGAAACCGATGCATATATAGCAATATCCGAGAATATTTTTGCCGAATCTCTAAAGGTGTCCGGCGTTGCACTGCGAGACTTGTGCTGAAAACACAAAAATAGTTTAAAAGTGCCATGGGCTCAAAAAGCCAAAAAACTTATTGAAAAGGCTAATGTCCGAACTAGATCAAGTGTTCGGTGCCAATCCGAAAATTGGACTTTAGAAAAAAAAGGTTCTTCTGTCGTGCTTTAATATGACACATCTTATCTCAAAACTTCAAGCGGGTCAGCCTACGACTTCAACCTCCTATCCTGAAGGTGGAGTATTTCTTACTAGGCCAGTTTAGCAAAATAAACTCTAGAGGCTTTGAGAGAGAAATTAGGCTCCCCGGCTAGTGACCGCACACTTGTGTCGAAAAAAGGAGTGATAAATAATAAAAAACTTTGCAACGACTAAGAAGAAAAACACTTATCTTAAAACGGCTCATATAAATTTAAGAGCCCCCAAGCGACTTGGGTAAAAGTTGACTATAAAATGTAAGGTGACATGTAGAATGCCTTCTAGCCGGATTGCAGATCGTTTGTCGTAGCGGACCTTTTCGCTTCAACCTCTGGACCCAACAGTCCGGAGTGTGTCCGAATACCCTCGCGGTTATAAAAACCGGGGCATGCGTGGAGACCAGGCGTAGGGGTCATTAGTGCTTTATCAGACAAGTGCCCAACTAGTTATGTTATATTACAAGGTTAGTAAGAAACATCTTCCAGGGAGAATAGTTCCGTTAGGGGTTCCTTTCCCTGGGAGGCATGCCCTAAAGTTCATGTCCGGACTGCGAAAAGAGCAGAAAAACATCTGGGGGCAGGTAAATAAATAGGTAAGAAATCATCTTTTAGTTCACCGACCGAGTATTTCCTTAAGAATGCTAGCTTTCGGCTTCACCCAGTCTGAGGTACACATCCGGCTGACCCGGGAGTAACAATCGCAGAGGTGCTTCCTTTACCACCTAGCCGAACAATCGGGAACGTAGGGGTAAGCACAGGAGCCAGGAAACCCAGCTGGGCCAAAACTTAAGTCATATCGATGCATATAATGGTGAATAAAAGGTACATGCGGAAGTGTGACACATGTGTTGGGCATAAAGCCCGTATTAATAAGCTTCTGTTAAAGAAGCCCCCAGGTATAATGAGCGCGGGTATCGCGTCAAGTGTGTGCGAACAGAGTTCGGACAAGGAAAAAATTTTGCAAGCAACTTTTTTCCAAAAAAGTATAATGCTTGGTCGAGCCGAACACAAGTCAAAAATTTAAAACTTTGAGCATGAAGGCAACTTAGCTTGTTAATGTGTTCGGTATTGACGACGCGGTCCGAGCTTGATGTGGGACAAGGTTCCATGCCCCAAGCCGGTCCCGAGGTGGCGGAGCAAGAAGCTCGGCACTCCGAAGTGGTGACATAGCACGGTCAATGCAGGACGGCAGAGTGATGCCGATGTCCCCGGCATGGGGTAATGAAGTGTTGACGAAGCCCCCCGTCTAGCCGAGGTGACATCAAAGGATATAGTCCGGCTGGATCATTTTCCTGTGCACAAAAAATAGTGCAGACCGGGGATAATAGTAATAATAGGAATTAAAAAAAATTGTTGCATAATAAATAATTTATGCAAAGTGAGTAATAAAAAAAATATGGCCTGGCGCTGAAGTCGATGTCGATGCAGGTCGTCGGTGTAATGCAATAAAGGCGTGGCAAAGCCTGGATTCACAGGTCGGTCCAAGTTCCGGATGCGGCGTTCGCCAGACTGTGTACGGAAACTGACCGAACCATCATGCGACCGTCGATAATGCGGCCACCATTTGATAGACCTGTGTACATATGCTGGACTAACTAGAGTAATAATTCCTTGGGAAAAATTTAACCCAAACAAGCAAAAAGAAATACTAGGATTAATAGCACCTGGTTTATTTGTTGTAGCAATCCGAAGGAAGGTGATTCCCAAAATTGGGACTCGATCCGCACACCCATGCCTGGTCGGCTAGTGACGCTGAAGTGTCCGGAGTAAGTTGATGAAGAGATGGCGAAGCCCCCGGTCCAGCCGAGATGTCGAAGTAGGTCGGCGTGATGGACACCAGCTTGAAGAAGCAATAGTGCGGCCCTGCCGATGCAGGCCGTGACGTGGTCGATGCCGGCTTGATGAAGCAACTGTGCGGCGATGCCGGTATACCCGCTCCGTGTAATCCGTGGGGCGGCGATGTTGGTGATGATTTATCCTTCGCAATGCCGGACTCTTGTTCGGCTTACCAAGATGAAGATCCAAAGAAGTTGAGCTCGGCTCAAAAAAGTGATGACGTGTCTAGCGCAGGTCGACAGCCGTGGAGTAATATTGCCGGACTGGTTTGACACCAGCATGATGTTGAAGATCATGTTCAAAAGTTCTTAGAGTTAGTGGGATGTGTTCGGGAACAAAACACCATACCCCATACAAAACTTCCTTTAAAAAGGATGTCCGAAATCCCGTTCATAAAAAAGACGAACTCGGGTCGGATTCGTTTTCGCGCAGAAAACAGAGCCGAAAAGTGTTGCACTAATCGGAAGGTTCCCGGAGTTTGGACGGTCGGATCGAGCTAAAATATTGAGGGGTGGTAGATATAGGAATTCCGCAGCCAATCAACGGTTGGATCTTCCACAGGAATTCCGAGCTAGAAGCTGGACACCATGCCCTAAACTCGTCCAGATTCTCGTCGAGATTCAATGCGGCTCTGGTATATCGGAGATTGCCAGAGATTCCTCCGTCGGAACTCGACGAAATTTTCCAGGGTTGTTGTAGACTCAATTCTGCACAATTCCGTCGAAGCAATCGTCAAAGCGATGCTCGAGGAGGCGGTGATGGCGGATACAAGTTTGCTGTCCAGAAAAACAGCACGGTCGCCCGAGGGCAATGTTGGCGTTGAGCCCCCAGGGTCCCTGGATGATTCCACCATGATCTTGAAAGAGATCGGAGTTGATGTTGATGAAGGCCCTCATCCGAACATGACGATCGGAGGTGGGGCACAGTCCTTGGTCGAACCAAGATGACCAGTCGAGCTGGTGACGAAGATGCTGAAGTCGCAGTTGATCTGCAGGCGAGCCATCGACCTTTTGCCGAACACATAGCGGAACTCTCAATGAAAGCACCAATGTCGGTGTCAAAACCAGCGGATCTCGGGTAGGGGGTCCCGAACTGTGCGTCTAGGCGGATGGTAACAGGAGACAAGGGACACGATGTTTTACCCAGGTTCGGGGCCTCTTGACGGAGGTAAAACCCTACGTCCTGCTTGATTGATATTGATATTGTGGATGTTTACAAGAGTGGATCTACCACGAGATCAAGGAGGCTAAACCCTAGAAGCTAGCCTATGGTATGATTGTTGTATATTGTATATCTGTCGACTAGCCTGGCCCTGGTTTATATTATGCACCAGATGTTGGAAATATGCCCTAGAGGCAATAATAAAAGTATTATTATTATATTTCTTTGTTCATGATAATAGTCTTTTATTCATGCTATAACTGTATTATCCGGAAATCGTAATACACGTGTGAATACATAGACCACAATATGTCCCTAGTGAGCCTCTAGTTGACTAGCTCGTTGTGATCAATAGATAGTCATGGTTTCCTGGCTATGGACATTGGATGTCGTTGATAACGGGATCACATCATTAGGAGAATGATGTGATGGACAAGACCCAATCCTAAGCATAGCACAAAGATCGTGTAGTTCGTTTGCTAGAGCTTTGCCAATGTCAAGTATATCTTCCTTCGACCATGAGATCGTGTAACTCCTGGATACCGTAGGAATGCTTTGGGTGTATCAAACGTCACAACGTAACTAGGTGACTATAAAGGTGCACTACAGGTATCTCCGAAAGTGTCTATTGGGTTGACACGGATCGAGACTAGGATTTGTCACTCCGTATGAGGGAGAGGTATCTCTGGGCCCACTCGGTAATGCATCATCATAATGAGCTCAAGGTGACCAAGGTGTTGGCCACGGGATAATGCATTACGGTACGAGTAAAGTGACTTGCCGATAACGAGACTGAACAAGGTATTGGGATACCGACGATCGGGTCTCGGGCAAGTAACGTACCGATTGACAAAGGGAATTGTATACGGGGTTTGATCAAATCCTCGACATCGTGGTTCATCCGATGACATCATCGAGGAGCATGTGGGAGCCAACATGGGTATCCAGATCCCGCTGTTGGTTATTGACCGGAGACTCTCGGTCATGTCTGCATGTCTCCCGAACCCGTAGGGTCTACACACTTAAGGTTCGGTGACGCTAGGGTTATCAGGAAGACAAGTATGTGATTACCGAATGTTGTTCGGAGTCCTAGATGAGATCCCGGACGTCACGAGGAGTTCCGGAATGGTCCGGAGGTAAAGTTTTATATATGGGAAGTTGTCAAACGGGCACCGGAAAGTTTCGGGGTCATACCGGTATTGTACCGGGACCACCGGAAAGGTTCCGGGGGTCCACCGGGAGGGACCACCCCTCCCGGGGGGCCACTTGGGCTGCGTAGGGATAGCATCCAGCCCCTAGTGGGCTTGGCGCCCCCCCCCTTGGGCCCATGCGCCTAGGGTTGGGGGGGAAACCCTAAAGGGGGCGCAACCCCCTTGCTTGGGGGGCAAGCCCCCCACCCTTTGGCCGCCGCCCCCCTCTAGGGTTTCCCCTAGAGGGCCGCCCCCCTTGCCCCTCTCCTCCTATATATAGAGGGGTGAGGGGAGGGCTGCTGCACACCACAACTCAAGGCGCAGCCCCTCCCCTCCCCAACACCTCTCCTCCTCCGTACGTGCTCGGCAAAGCTCTGTCGGAATACTGCTGCACCAACTGCACCACGCCGTCGTGCTGCCCTTGGAGCTGCCTTCCTCAACCTCTCCTTCCTCCTTGCTGGCTCAAGACGGAGGAGACGTCATCCGTCCCGTACGTGTGTTGAACGCGGAGGTGCTGTCCGTTCATCACTTGGTCATCGGTGATCCGAATCACGACGTGTATGACTCCATCATCACCATCCCCTTGAACGCTTCCGCACTCGATCTACAAGTGGTATGTAGATGCAAACTCTTCCCCTTGACTCGTTGCTTAGATGAACTCATAGATGGATCTTGGTGAAACCGTAGAAAAATTTTAATTTTCTGCAACGTTCCCCAACAGTGGCATCATGAGCTAGGTCTATGCGTAGTTCTCTTTGCACGAGTAGAACACAATTTTGTTGTGGGCGTGGATCTTGTCAACTTACTTGCCACTACTAGTCTTTTCTTGCTTCAACGGCATTGTGGGATGAAGCGGCCCGGACCAACCTTACACGTACTCTTACGTGAGACCGGTTCCACCGATTGACATGCACTAGTTGCATAAGGTGGCTGGCGGGTGTCTGTCTCTCCCACTTCAGTTGGAGCGGATTCGATGAAAAGGGTCCTTATGAAGGGTAAATAGAAGTTGACAAAATCATGTTGTGGTTATTCATAGGTAAGAAAACGTTCTTACTAGAACCCAATTGCAGCCACGTAAAAGATGCAACAACAATTAGAGGACGTCTAACTTGTTTTTGCAGCGATTGATCATGCGATGTGATATGGCCAGAAGTTGTGATGAATGATGAATTGTGATGTATGAGATCATGTTCTTTGTAATAGGATTCACGACTTGCATGTCGATGAGTATGACAACCGGCAGGAGCCATAGGAGTTGTCTTTATTTTTGTATGACCTGCGTGTCATTGAAGAACGCCATGTAACTTACTTTACTTTATTGCTAAACGCGTTAGTCATAGAAGTAGAAGTAGTCGTTGGCGTGAAAACTTCATGAAGACACGATGATGGAGATCATGATGATGGATATCATGGTGTCATGCCGGTGAAAAGATGATCATGGAGCCCCGAAGATGGAGATCAATGGAGCTATATGATATTGGCCATATCATATCACAACTATATAATTGCATGTGATGCTTATTATGTTTATGCATCTTGTTTACTTAGGACGACGGTAGTAAATAAGATGATCCCTTACAAAAATTTGAAGAAGTGTTCTCCCCTAACTGTGCACCGTTGCTACAGTTCGTCGCTTCTAAGCACCACGTGATGATCGGGTGTGATGGATTCTTACGTTCACATACAACGGGTGTAAGACAGTTTTACACAGAGAAAACACTTAGGGTTAACTTGACGAGCCTAGCATGTGCAGACATGGCCTCGGAACACGGAGACCGAAAGGTCGAACACGAGTCGTATGGAAGATACGATCAACATGAAGATGTTCACCGATGATGACTAGTCCGTCTCACGTGATGATCGGACACGGGCTAGTCGACTCGGATCGTGTAACACTTAGATGACTAGAGGGATGTCTAATCTGAGTGGGAGTTCAATAATTTGATTAGATGAACTTAATTATCATGAACTTAGTCTAAAAACCTTTGCAAATATGTCTTGTAGATCAAATGGCCAATGCTCATGTCAACATGAACTTCAATGCGTTCCTAGAGAAAACCAAGTTGAAAGATGATGGCAGCAACTATACGGACTGGGTCTGGAACCTGAGGATCATCCTCATAGCTGCCAGGAAACAATATGTCCTAGAAGGACCGCTAGGTGACGCTCCCGTCCCAGAGAACCAAGACATTATGAATGCTTGGCAGTCTCATGCTGATGATTACTCCCTCATTCAGTGCGGCATGCTTTACAGCTTAGAACCGGGGCTCCAAAAGCGTTTTGAGCATCACGGAGCATATGAGATGTTCAAGGAGCTGAAACTAGTTTTCCAAGCTCACGCCCGGGTCGAGAGATATGACATCTCCGACAAGTTCTATACTTGTAAGATGGAGGAAAACAGTTCTGTCAGTGAGCACATACTCAAGATGTCTGGGTTGCACAACCGTATGACCCAGCTGAATATTAACCTCCCTGATGAGGCAGTCATTGACAGAATCCTTCAGTCGCTCCCACCAAGCTACAAGAGCTTTGTGATGAACTACAATATGCAGGGGATGGTAAAGACCATTCCTGAAGTATTTTCTATGCTGAGGTCAGCAGAGGTTGAAATCAAGAAAGAACATCAAGTGTTGATGGTCAATAAGACCACTAAGTTCAAGAAGGGCAAGGGTAAGAAGAACTTCAAGAAGGACGGCAAAGAGGTTGCTGCACCCGGTAAGCCAGTTGCCGGGAAGAAGTCAAAGAATGGACCCAAGCCTGAGACCGAGTGCTTTTATTGCAAGGGGAAGGGTCACTGGAAGCGAACTGCCCCAAATACCTAGCGGATAAGAAGGTCGGCAACACCAAAGGTATATTTGATATACATGTAATTGATGTGTAACTTACCAGTACTCGTAGTAACTCCTGGGTATTTGATACCGGTGTCGTTGCTCATATTTGTAACTCACAGCAGGAGCTGCGAAATAAACGGAGACTGGCGAAGGACGAGGTGACGATGCGCGTCGGGAATGGTTCCAGTGTCGATGTGATCGCCGTCGGCACGCTGCCTCTACATTTACCTACGGGATTAGTTTTGAACCTTAATAATTGTTATTTAGTGCCAAGTTTGAGCATGAACATTGTATCTGGATCTCGTTTAATACGAGATGGCTACTCATTTAAGTCCGAGAATAATGGTTGTTCGATTTATATGAGAGATATGTTTTATGGTCATGCTCCGATGGTCAATGGTTTATTCTTAATGAATCTCGAGCGTGATATTACACATGTTCATAGTGTAGATGCCAAAAGATGTAAAGTTGATAACGATAGTCCCACATACTTGTGGCACTGCCGCCTTGGTCACATTGGTGTGAAGCGCATGAAGAAGCTCCATGCTGATGGACTTTTGGAGTCTCTTGATTATGAATCATTTGACACATGCGAACCATACCTCATGGGCAAAATGACCAAGACTCCGTTCTCCGGAACAATGGAGCGAGCAACCAACTTGTTGGAAATCATACATACCGATGTGTGCGGTCCAATGAGTGTTGAGGCTCGCGAAGGATATCGTTATGTTCTCACTCTCACTGATGAGTTAAGTAGATATGGGTATGTCTACTTAATGAAACACAAGTCTGAGACCTTTGAAAAGTTCAAGGAATTTCAGAATGAGGTAGAGAATCAACGTGACCGAAAGATAAAATTCCTACGATCAGATCGTGGAGGAGAATACTTAAGTCACGAATTTGGTACACACTTAAGGAAATGTGGAATCGTTTCACAACTCACGCCGCCTGGAACACCTCAGGGTAACGGTGTGTCCGAACGTCGTAACCGCACTCTATTGGATATGATGCGGTCTATGATGTCTCTTACCGATTTACCGCTATCATTTTGGGGATACGCTCTAGAGACAGCTACATTCACTTTAAATAGGGCACCGTCTAAATCTGTTGAGACGACACCGTATGAATTATGGTTTGGGAAGAAACCTAAGCTGTCGTTTCTAAAAGTTTGGGGATGCGATGCTTATGTCAAGAAACTTCAACCTGAAAAGCTCGAACCCAAGTCAGAAAAATGCTTCTTCATAGGATACCCTAAGGAAACTGTAGGGTATACCTTCTACTTAAGATCCGAGGGCAAGATCTTCGTTGCCAAGAACGGATGCTTTCTGGAAAAAGAGTTTCTCTCGAAAGAAGTAAGTGGGAGGAAAGTAGAACTCGATGAAGTACTACCTCTTGAGCGGGACAGTAGTGCAGCTCAAGAAGATGTTCCTGTGATGCCTACACCAACTGAAGAGGAAAATAATGATGATGATCAAGGTACTTCGGATCAAGTTGCTACTGAACTTCGTAGGTCCACAAGGACACGTTCCGCACCAGAGTGGTACGGCAACCCTGTCCTAGAAATCATGTTGTTAGACAACGGTGAACCTTCGAACTATGAAGAAGTGATGGCGGGCCCAGATTCCAACAAATGGCTAGAAGCCATGAAATCCAAGATAGAATCCATGTATGAAAACAAAGTATGGACTTTGACTGACTTGCCCGATGATCGGCGAGCGATAGAAAACAAATGGATCTTTAAGAAGAAGACGGACGCGGATGGTAATGTCACCATCTATAAAGCTCGAGTTGTCGCTAAGGGTTATCGGCAAGTTCAAGGGGTTGACTACGATGGGACTTTCTCTCCCGTAGCGAAGCTGAAGTCCATCTTAATCATGTTAGCAATTGCCGCATACTATGATTATGAGATATGGCAGATGGACGTCAAAACGGTATTCTTTAATGGCTATCTTAAGGAAGAACTGTATATGATGCAGCCGGAAGGTTTTGTCGACACTAAGAGTGCTAACAAGGTATGCAAGCTCCAGCGATCCATTTATGGGCTAGTGCAAGCATCTCGGAGTTGGAACATTCGCTTTGATGAGATGATCAAAGCGTTTGGGTTTATGCAGACTTATGGAGAAGCCTGCGTTTACAAGAAAGTGAGTGGGAGCTCTGTAGCATTTCTCATATTATATGTAGATGACATACTTTTGATGGGAAATGATATAGAATTCTTGGACAGCATTAAGGCCTACTTGAATAAGTGTTTTTCAATGAAGGACCTTGGAGAAGCTGCTTATATATTAGGCATCAAGATCTATAGAAATAGATCGAGACGCCTCATAGGTCTTTCACAAAGCACATACCTTGATAATATTTTGAAGAAGTTCAAAATGGATCAATCCAAGAAAGGGTTCTTGCCTCTATTGCAAGGTGTGAGATTGAGCTCGGCTCAATGCCCGACCACGGCAAAAGATATAGAAGAGATGAGTGTCATCCCCTATGCTTCAGCCATAGGATCTATTATGTATGCCATGCTGTGTACCAGACCTGATGTAAACCTTGCCGTAAGTTTGGTAGGAAGGTACCAAAGTAATCCCGGCAAGGAACACTGGACAGCGGTCAAGAATATCCTGAAGTACCTGAAAAGGACAAAGGACATGTTTCTCGTTTATGGAGGTGACGAAGAGCTCGTCGTAAAGGGTTACGTCGACGCTAGCTTCGACACAGATCTGGATGACTCTAAGTCACAAACCGGATACGTGTATATGTTGAATGGTGGAGCAGTAAGCTGGTGCAGCTGCAAGCAGAGCGTCGTGGCGGGATCTACATGTGAAGTGGAGTACATGGCAGCCTCGGAGGCAGCGCATGAAGCTATTTGGGTGAAGGAGTTCATCACCGACCTAGGAGTCATACCCAATGCGTCGGGGCCGATCAAACTTTTCTGTGACAATACTGGAGCTATTGCCCTTGCGAAGGAGCCCAGATTTCACAAGAAGACCAGGCACATCAAGCGTCGTTTCAACTCCATCCGTGAAAATGTTCAAGATGGAGACATAGAAATTTGCAAAGTACATACGGATCTGAATGTCGCAGATCCGTTGACTAAACCTCTCTCGCGAGCAAAACATGATCAGCACCAGAACTCTATGGGTGTTCGATTCATCACAATGTAACTAGATTATTGACTCTAGTGCAAGTGGGAGACTGTTGGAAATATGCCCTAGAGGCAATAATAAAAGTATTATTATTATATTTCTTTGTTCATGATAATAGTCTTTTATTCATGCTATAACTATATTATCCGGAAATCGTAGTACACGTGTGAATACATAGACCACAATATGTCCCTAGTGAGCCTTTAGTTGACTAGCTCGTTGTGATCAACAGATAGTCATGGTTTCCTGCTATGGACATTGGATGTCGTTGATAACGGGATCACATCATTAGGAGAATGATGTGATGGACAAGACCCAATCCTAAGCATAGCACAAAGATCGTGTAGTTCGTTTGCTAGAGCTTTGCCAATGTCAAGTATCTCTTCGTTCGACCATGAGATCGTGTAACTCCTGGATACCGTAGGAATGCTTTGGGTGTATCAAACGTCACAACGTAACTGGGTGACTATAAAGGTGCACTACAGATATCTTCGAAAGTGTCTATTGGGTTGACACGGATCGAGACTGGGATTTGTCACTCCGTATGACAGAGAGGTATCTCTGGGCCCACTCGGTAATGCATCATCATAATGAGCTCAAGGTGACCAAGGTGTTGGCCACGGGATCATGCATTACGGTACGAGTAAAGTGACTTTCCAGTAACGAGACTGAACAAGGTATTGGGATACCGACGATCGGGTCTCGGGCAAGTAACGTACCGATTGACAAAGGGAATTGTATACGGGGTTTGATCGAATCCTCGACATCGTGGTTCATCTGATGACATCATCGAGGAGCATGTGGGAGCGAACATGGGTATCCAGATCCCGCTGTTGGTTATTGACTGGAGAGTCTCGGTCATGTCTACATGTCTCCCGAACCCGTAGGGTCTACACACTTAAGGTTCGGTGACGCTAGGGTTATCAGGAAGACAAGTATGTGATTACCGAATGTTGTTCGGAGTCCCGGATGAGATCCCGGACTTCACGAGGAGTTCCGGAATGGTCCGGAGGTAAAGTTTTATATATGGGAAGTTGTCAAATGGGCACCGGAAAGTTTCGGGGTCATACCGGTATTGTACCGGGACCACCGGAAAGGTTCCGGGGGTCCACCGGGAGGGACCACCCCTCCCGGGGGGCCACTTGGGCTGCGTAGGGATAGCAGCCAGCCCCTAGTGGGCTTGGTGCCCCCCCCCCTTGGGCCCATGCGCCTAGGGTTGGGGGGGAAACCCTAAAGGGGGCGCAACCCCCTTGCTTGGGGGGCAAGCCCCCACCCTTTGGCCGCCGCCCCCCTCTAGGGTTTCCCCTAGAGGGCCGCCCCCCTTGCCCCTCTCCTCCTATATATAGAGGGGTGAGGGGAGGGCTGCTGCACACCACAACTCAAGGCGCAGCCCCTCCCCTCCCCAACACCTCTCCTCCTCCGTACGTGCTCGGCGAAGCTCTGTCGGAATACTGCTGCACCAACTGCACCACGCCATCGTGCTGCCCTTGGAGCTGCCTTCATCAACCTCTCCTTCCTCCTTGCTGGATCAAGACGGAGGAGACGTCGTCCGTCCCGTACGTGTGTTGAACGCAGAGGTGCTGTCCGTCCAGCACTTGGTCATCGGTGATCCGAATCACGACGAGTACGACTCCATCATCACCATCCCCTTGAACGCTTCCGCACTCGATCTACAAGTGGTATGTAGATGCAAACTCTTCCCCTTGACTCGTTGCTTAGATGAACTTATAGATGGATCTTGGTGAAACCGTAGAAAATTTTTAATTTTCTGCAACGTTCCCCAACACCAGAGGCCTAGGATTACAAGAGTCCTAGCCGAATACGTCGGTGGGGGAGGAGTCTTTGTCTTGATCGCCAAGTCTTGTGGAATCTTCCTTGTATGCGGCAACTGTCCGGACTGACCCATGAGTATACGGCCATGGGGGTCTTTGTCCCAATCCAACTGATCGGGAGACGACGCGTTGAGTACCCCCTAGTCCAGGACACCGTCAATCGCGATGCGGAAGCGTTACAAGAACGCGGATGAGGGAGTCGTACTCGCGGCGATTCAAATCGCGGAAGATCCATATAACTTAGAACAGACGGCCACCTTCACGTTCAACACACGTACAGCCCGGGGACGTCTCCTCCTTCTTGACCCAGCAAGGAGAGAGGAGAAGTTGAGGGAGAGCTCCGGCAGCACGACGGCGTGGTGGTGGAGCTTGCAGTTCTCCTGTAGGTCTTCGTGAAGCACTACTGAGGAGGAGGAGGTGTTGGGAAGGGAGAGGGTTGCGCCAGGGGCAAGGGTGAAGCTCCCATGCGCCTCCCAACTATATATAGGGGTGGAGGGGGCTGGTTTCTTGCCCTCCAAGTCCATTGGGCCGTTGGCAAAGGTGGGAGGAAAGAAGTCCCATCATTTCCTTCCCCACCGATTGTTATCCCCCCTTTTTAGGGATCTTGATCTTATCCCTTCGGGATATGATCTTATTCCTTCTAAGGGGGATCTTGGTGCACCTTGACCAGGGGTGTGGGGCCTTGCCCCCACTACCCACGTTCATGTGGGTCCCCCCATGCAGGTGGGCCCCACTCTGGAACCTTCTAGAACCTTCCCGGTATAATACCGAAAAATCCCGAACATTTTCCGGTGGCCAAAATAGGACTTCCCATATATAAATCTTTACCTCCGGACCATTCCGGAACTCCTCGTGATGTCCGGGATCTCATCCGGGACTCTGAACAACATTCGGTAACTGCACACTAATTCCCATAACAACTCTAGCGTCACCGAATGTCACAGCCCTAGAGTTTGTTTGCAAGTAGTTGCATAATCATCCATGCATCATGTCTAAATTTATTGGAAACTTGAAATGGGGATGCTTAAACCCTAGCACCAAATGAATTCAACTAGGGTCAAAATAAAATCTTTTTCTTTGAACTCAAAATGCCCTCTAAAAATGTTCAACATTTCTGGTTTGAGGTGAAAGCATCTACCAAAAATGGTTTATATTGTTGCAGGACATATTGGGCTCTGAACTAAATCATACTCTATTTGCATTTGGGCATTTAAATGCTATAAAATATTTTAAATGTTCAAATAATCATAAACAAAAATGTTTACTGTTGGATATATTCTAAATAGTAGCCATGATTAGTTTCATGATTTTTGGATCTATTTAAGTATTTTTAATAAAGCCACACAGTTACAGAAAAATAGAAAACAGTAATTAATATAGATAGAGAGAGAGAAGGACTACCTGGCGCTTACCTGGCAGCCCAGCCAGCCCACCACTTTAGCAGCCCAGCTGGGCAAAGCCAGCCCAGCCCACCAGGGGGTTCCCTGTCGTCTTCCTCCTCTTGCTAGAGCAGGCAGGCTGCTGCCTGTCGCCCGCGCGCCGCCCCTGGCCACCTCCTGCTTGCCACCGAGGCGCCCCCGACGCGTCTGGAGACGCCCCGTAGCCCCCTCTGCCTCTCCCCCTCTCTCCCGTGTCTCTCTCTCGACCCCTTTCCCCTCCTCTGCTCTCTCTCGCACGCAGCCGAGCGGAGCTCATCGCCGCCGCCCCCCGTTGCCGCAACCAGAGCCTCCCCCTTGACCTCTCGGCGTGCCCAGTAGCTCGGCTACCTCACCCTCATCCTCTCCGCCGATTCAAGCGACCTCGGACGCCCTGCATCGCCGTCATCGAGTCGTCTTCTTCATGCACGGCCACCGGATGCCGCTCGTCGATCCGCTAACTCCGACGCTTCCCCGACCCTGCTGGGCTTCTCTGCGAGTCCTCTGTGAGATTCTACGCCTCCCCTCTCTCTCCCCGTGCTCGCTTTCACCACGTAGCCGTCACCTCTGTCGATCCCGAGAACCCGTCGCCGCCGGCCATGGCGCCGCCGCGGCCACAGTCGCTGTCGCTCGCGTCCGAGCCCATCAGCGCGCTCATCACACTCCCAGAAGCCGAGCACACCCACCAGATCCTCCTCCCATACGCAGTAGCGCTGAACCCGACTACTTCCGTGCTTCGGCCGCCACCAAACCTCGACGCCGGCATAGTTCCCGGCCACACCGGCTCCAACCAGTGGCACCACTAGATGCGGCGCACTCCCAGGAGTCGAGCAAGCCTAGCCGCGCGTCGAACCATCGCCGGAGGGCGATTTCCGAAGATCTCCGCCGCGGTTTGTGTCACCGGCGGCTAAACGCCGGTGGGCTGACGTGGTGTTGTCATTAGCCACTAATGACGCCCTAACTAACCCACCTAACTCACTGACATCTGGGCCCCACGCCCTAAATAATCTTATTTCTGTTTAGATTAGTTTATAATCATGCGGGACCCACCAGTCAGAGTTGACTGGGCTGACGTGTCTGTTGACCGGACCCACCTGTCAGTGTCACTAACTAGCACTAGTCACTGACCAGTGGACCCCACTGGTCAGGTTTGACCTAGAGGCGCCCAGTTGACCTGCTGACATCAGGGTGATGTCATGCTGATGCACTATTTATTTTTGGATTTATTTTAGTCCAGAAATTGCAGAATATGTCCAAAACTTCAAAAATTCATAGTAATTCAACCGTAACTCCAAATCAAACAAATTATATATGAAAAATGATCAGAAAAATCCAATCTATCCATCTGTACCACTTTCATGCATGTTAGAACAACTTATACCTGCTGATCAGGTCAAATCAATTAAATGGCATTTAAGCTCTCACATATGGAGTTTGAATTTGAACCTAGTGTTCAAACCAACCCCATTTAACTTGTAACTAGATGCATTAGCCCAAAACACATTCATATTGCCATGTCATAGCATGCATCATACTGTGCATTGCATTGATCGTGTTTCTTCTGTGTTTGCCGGTGTTGTTCCCCCTCGGTAGACGCTGTACCGATGATGTGATCGTTGACACTGATGAAGACTCAATGTTATCTTTAGAAGTGCCAGGCAAGCAAAACCCCCTTGTTCATTCCGATACAATCCCGCTCTCTCGCTCCTGCTCTTTTTACTGCATTAGGACAACAACGATTCATCTGTTACTTTCTACGGTAGCCGAACCCCTTTATCCTCTGCATGACCTGTCATTGCCACAGTAAATAGATGAAACCCACTAGTATGAGTAGGAGTTGTTTGAGCCTGGTTGTGCCTACTCATTCATGCTTGTTTGTCATGCCTGCTATTGCTTAGAGTTGAGTTAGGTCTGATTCATCGGGGGAATCAGAGGTGTGTGAACATGTCCTACTGTGTGTGAGCTAAGTGTGTGAACACGATTTGGTAAAGGTAGCGGTGAGAGGCCATGTAGGAGTACATGGTGGGTTGTCTCATTGCAGCCGTCCTCAGGAACTGAGTTCTGTGTTTGTGATCCATGATTCAGCTACTACCATGCATTGGGCCCTGAAATATGTCCCCGCTCAACTTCTTATTCACCCCTGTCCTCTGTCCAGGAGTTCCAACTAGTTTCTGGTATTTGTAGGATATGTGTTGGAGGCCGTGGGCAGCGCTGACCCGAGGGGTGGGCTGTGATGCGGTAGATACACCGTGGCCGGGTATACCGGGCGCCCGTTTGGTGTCTCGGGAACCCTGTTCACATCGTTTGGGGCTGTGAGCGAAACCCCGGCCGGATCTCCTCATGGATGGAACCCGAATAGGAGATAAACCTGGACTAGACACTTGAGTGTTTAGGTAGGTCGTGGTCTACACCCACGTCGGCTTTCGCTTGAAGTCTGCCGAGCACATGTTGTGTGCAGACGCTAAGTGGTGGAAACATGTATGAAGAAGTACACCCCTGCAGGGTTAACATCATCTATTCGAATAGCCGTGTCCGCGGTAAAGGACTTCTGGGTTGCTTATATCAGTTCATAGACAAGTGAAAGTGGATACCCTAAAATACGCAAGATAAGCGTGAGTGCTATGGATGGCGTTCTCGTAGGGAGACGGGAGCGGATCCATAGTGGTGTATTGATATGGTGAATATGTGGACTCATGTGCGCCACCTCAAAAGAGTTACTTGCAGTTGTAATTCAGGATAGCCACTGAGTCAAAGCTGGCTTACTGCAGTTAAACCCCACCATCCCCTTGTTGATAATGATGCATATGTAGTTAGTTCTGATCTAAGTCTTGCTGGGTACATTTGTACTCACGTTTGCCTATTTTATGTTTTTGCAGAGAGACTTCAGTCTCACTAGTAATTCCGTGTGGACTTCGACGTTTAGCTTGTTACCTCAGCTACGATCTTGTGCCCTCGGCAGGATCTGGTAGATAGTCAGGCTTCTCAGCCTTTTTCATTTATAGATGTCTGTACTCAGACATGATAGCTTCCGCTTGTGTTTTGACTTGTATGCTCTGAATGTTGGGTCATGAGACCTATGTTTGTAATATTCCGCTCCTCGGAGCCTAATGAATAAATACTTGAGTCGTAGAGTCATGTTGTGATGCCATGTTGTATTTGCACATATCGAGCATATTGTGTGTATGTTATTGAAATGCTTAGTATGTGTGGGATCTGACTATCTAGTTGTTTATCCTTAGTAGCCCCTCTTACCGGCTAATGTCTCCTAGTGTTTCCACCGAGCCAGGGTAGCTTGCTACTGCTCCGGAACACTTAGGCTGGCCGGCATGTGTCCTTCTTCGTTCCTGTGTCTGTCCCTTCGGGGAAATGTCACGCGATGGATACTGGAGTCCTGCTAGCCCGCTACAGCCCGGTTCACCGGAGTCCTGCTAGCCCAGTGCTACAGCCTGGATTCACTCGCTGATGACCGACACGTTCGATGCTGGGTCATGGATGCCTGTCCCGTTTGTGCCACTTTGGGTTTACGACTAGCCATGTCAGCCCGGGCTCCTTATCATATGGATGCTAGCGACACTATCATATACATGTGCCAAAAGGCGCAAACGGTCCCGGGCAAAGGTAAGGCGACACCCGTGGGAATACCGTGCGTGAGGACGCAAAGTGATATGAGGTGTTACATGCTAGATCGATGTGGCATTGAGTCGGGGTCCTGACAGCGTTGGTATCAGAGCCTGACTGCCTGTAGGATTACCAAGCCAAACTGGTCAAAGTTGTGTCTAGAAATGCTTTAGTTATGAAAGGGAATTGATTGTGGGATGGAACGTAAAGCTCTTTTTACTCCTTATACCTCATGGCCTTCTGATCTGAGTCATCCTCTTCTCTTCTACGGGGATTAAGAACTAGGCCTTCTCATCTATCTATCAGGATCACGTGTTACTAATCCGTAGACTTATAGGATTGTTGAATTCAAGCCTTAGTTCAGTTTATACTACTTCCGTTTGTTAACTGTTGATCTCGAAACCTTGATATTGTACTTCTGAGTGGCTATGCCACCATCTTGTAGCATGTCTCCAATTTTTTGAGCATTTACAGCCGTTATGCTGTCCGAGTCATCCCAGGTTTCTACAATATTCCGATGCATTTGCAAAATCCCTTCCTTCCGTTCCGATGTTCCTTTGGGCCAGATTAAGCATACTAACCGGTGCGTTGAGGTAATTTATTGCCTTGAAATATATGTTGGAGCTATTATTATGACCCTAGGTGTTTTAGGGGATCATCTAGTAATCTAGCCATGTTCTGTGTTCTAGTGTGATGATTCTGGCCATTACTCTCGAAAGCATCTCGTGATGCCATTTAGTTGGTAGGTATTCTATTCCTGGGTTGTTGAACCCGAGATTCACTCTACTTACTTCATGTTGATAGTGTTTGCTAGTTCCTTTAGGTTATTAGTAACCTTGCGATAGTCCTCGAGGTCCGTGGTATTTCCTTCTTCCAAATACCATGAACCATTCAGGCAGAAGTTATTTGAACCAAAAGATCACAATCAGAGTACTCTTGAGGAGTTCTCCATTCATAAATCATGACTCTACCAGTCCTACCTCTCTGCATGGGTTATCCGGAAGAAACATGTTGAACTTGGTTCGACATACTAATCTATGCATCCACAACTCAGAAAATTATATGTTCTTTGAGTTCTCCCTCTTAGTTTTCTTCTGACCCTCGTCTATCATTTGATAGTCAAGAGTATGCGTGCATTCCTATTACTCTTGTATTCCGTCAAGCCATTCTATTCCGGAATGACTAGGAGAAACAAACTCCAGTACCTTGTCCATTTCCAGGATTGGGTCAAAGCAGTCGTACTCCGCATATTAAATTTCTAATCTTGCTTTTGCTCTGTTCTACCTTGGAGTATTACCCATCTTTATATCAAGAATGTCATGGGAATTGCACACCATCCTATGAACTCTTGACACAGTGATACTTCTCTCCATCATTATTCATTTCTCGGTTTCCGTGTTGTTGCAACCGGAACACCGCCAAGTGAAACATGATGTGTGAAATCTATACTCCTAGCAACTCTGTTGCTTGGTAGTTAAATGGACGATAACCTCATTCTTAGCGTGTTGGTTACTGAATCATCACCCTAAGGTTGACTGTGCTACCTAGTCCTTATTCCGGTGCACTCTTGAACCAATGAGTTAGTATTGTATCAACCCCTTGCTCTTTTGATCATATCGTCTTGCCCTGAAAAGCAAGATTGTTCTCGAGCTTAATAACATATTGGTGGTTCGTGATGTTCCGAATATCTTCTCGGAAGTATTCCCGGGTTGTCACCTGACCGCTATGTTGAGTTCGTGATCAAGTTGGTTTCTAATAAACCAATCCTTCTCCAAGAGTCTGTGTTGGATACCCCTGAGCTAGTTGGTTAAGCTAAACAACAACTTGGAGAGTTGGAAGATGAAAGCTTGTCCGACTTAGTTCATTCTAGGGATATTTTGTATGTGTGTTGAAGAAAGATGATATCTGCATTGATTGATCTTCGCAGTCAATTGATGGATCTATTGTCTTACCCAAACCTTTGATTTGAGTATGGGCTATCGTCAAATCAAATCAGAACCAACGATGTTCGTAATGTTGTCTTACTCGTGGTTGTTCCTCGAGCATACACCATTATATCTTTCGGGTCTGACCAATGCTATCACCTTGTTCTCATAATTATGAAGTTCCATTTTATGGAAACCAGGATGAATTGTTGTTGAGCCCATCGACAACATCCTTGTCTTCTCCATAATTTTGCTGAACATTAAGCTAGTGTTGGAAACTTTTGAAAGCATTTGTTCATGTTAGCTCATGAAGCATATGCTTGGATGAAAGGAGTGACTTCCTCTAATTCATGTGCATTTGGAATAAGTTGTCGCTGTGGATTCGAGAAAGTCAATGTTGCTTCCTCTGGATTCATCCCAAGTCAGTCATACATATGTGCGAAGTATTCTGTGGTCTGGAGACTTGCAACCTTCATTCCATATGTATCCCTAGCACACCAAGCCACTGATCGATTTGTTCCAGGAGAAGGAGTTGCTGTGCAAATACTAGTTCATGCACAAGATTTCTATATCCTTAATGATGGTTCCCTACCAGAACTCGGTTGTGTTTTATTGTAAGACTACCATGTGATCATGTTTGTCTAGGACAGCGTGGTCACGCATGTGTAGCAAAACCAGCTCATGTTTTGGAGCTTTCTATCGTAGTTCATTTCCCGAGAATCTCGCAATGTTATCTCGTCGATTTGTGTTGCAAACTTTCATTTTTCTTCCTAGATTCGATGAGTCTGGAATATCCTGACACCAACCAGATCTGAATCTCAGGCAGATATGATGGTTGGAACATTTTCCAAGAACTATAATATTGGTCCCTCGATAACCGGTAAAGGGGATGTCATGGCCAACGCACCCAGCCGGAAGACCTATTATTGTAGTATCGTGATTGAGGAAGTTGGCCACCTCCCCCTAAGGACTTCGTAGGATTTACTCCCTAGTTGTGCCTTATGATTTTTGTGCTCCCGAAGTCCGACCTTTTACTTGATGTTCCAGTTATCAAACCATATCTATAAATGGGTTGTGCTAGCACATCAAGGAGAACATTAGAAGCGGAGTGCTAAATGTCTCTCGGCCGATCATCCAGATTTTGTCCCCTTGGCCCGCCAAGGTGAAATCTGAGAAGGTGTTATCCTCCTTTGCATCTGCATCTTCTATCGGCATTCATCATGGTAGTACGTTGTGTTGCTAGGGTCCTTGACACGGATATTGGTAAAACCTTGATGGATATGGAAATGCTCAAGTTCTTGAGAGCACGCGCAAGCGCTAGGGGTTATCATCGGCACTAACGGGGATTGCTCTCAGTTTCCTCGGTTCTACTGTTGAGCTTCTCCTCAGTTACTAAAATCATCCTATGTGTTGTTTTCAACAAGGTAATCCACATCATCCATCCTAGTTTTAGTATGCCATTCTTTCGAGCTCCCTCAAACGATCCATTATGATTTGCCTTAGGCTGCTATAAAGAGTTTCAATGATCCTTGACTCAAAGGTAATTCTTTTGCCACCTAAGGGGTTATATCTACGAGTCACCGTCCCTAAGATGCCCCGTTATGGTATCATGGCAACTCAACCCCTCGCTACGTTGACAACCGTTCATCACCCTCTTAAGTGTGGAATTGTTGTCTATCTAGTGAACCCTCGTCACCTATATCACTCCATTCCTTCATATGTATGCCTCATGTCTCAGCTCGAGAGATGTTCCAATGTCTCATTCCATGAGTTGATCCTGAGTTGTTCGACCTTCGAGAAGATCGATCCTTCCAGAATCTGTCTTTCCCTCTCTTTGTCATGTTAGTTGGAGTTCTCAGAGCAAGACGTCGAGACAAGATGATGATCGAATCAAGGTTCTTATGAAGTGCAACCTGGATCGTGAAGATTGTGCTAGTTTCGTGTCCCCTCTGTCTTCTTACCTCACGTCCTGAATCTTGGGTCGAGATTCTTGTTTAGTGGGGGTGAGTTGTCACAGCCCTAGAGTTTGTTTGCAAGTAGTTGCATAATCATCCATGCATCATGTCTAAATTTATTGGAAACTTGAAATGGGGATGCTTAAACCCTAGCACCAAATGAATTCAACTAGGGTCAAAATAAAATCTTTTTCTTTGAACTCAAAATGCCCTCCAAAAATGTTCAACATTTCTGGTTTGAGGTGAAAGCATCTACCAAAAATGGTTTATATTGTTGCAGGACATATTGGGCTCTGAACTAAATCATACTCTATTTGCATTTGGGCATTTAAATGCTATAAAATATTTTAAATGCTCAAATAATCATAAGCAAAAATGTTTACTGTTGGATATATTCTAAATAGTAGCCATGATTAGTTTCATGATTTTTGGATCTTTTTAAGTATTTTTAATAAAGCCACACAGTTACAGAAAAATAGAAAACAGTAATTAATATATATAGAGAGAGAGAAGGACTACCTGGCGCTTACCTGGCAGCCCAGCCAGCCCACCACTGTAGCAGCCCAGCTGGGCAAAGCCAGCCCAGCCCACCAGGGGGTTCCCTGTCGTCTTCCTCCTCTTGCCAGAGCAGGCAGGCTGCTGCCTGTTGCCCGCGCGCTGCCCCTGGCCACCTCCTGATTGCCACCGAGGCGCCCCCGACGCGTCTGGAGACACCCCGTAGCCCCCTCTGCCTCTCCCCCTCTCTCCCATGTCTCTCTCTCGACCCCTTTCCCCTCCTCTGCTCTCTCTCGCGCGCAGCCGAGCGGAGCTCATCGCCGCCGCCCGCCGTTGCCGCACCCAGAGTCTCCCCCTCGACCTCTCAGCGTGCCCAGTAGCTCGGCTACCTCGCCCTCATCCTCTCCGCCGAGTCAAGCGACCTCGGACGCCCTGCATCGCCGTCATCGAGCCGTCTTCTTCACGCACGGCCACCGGATGCCGCTCGTCGATCCGCCAACTCCGACGCTTCCCCGACCCCGCTGGGCTTCTCTGCGAGTCCTCTGTGAGATTCTACGCCTCCCCTCTCTCTCCACGTGCTCAATTTCACCGCGTAGCCGTCACCTCTGTCGATCCCGAGAACCCGTTGCCGCCGGCCATGGCGCCGCCGTGGCCACAGTCGCTGCCGCTCGCGTCCGAGCCCATCAGCGCGCTCAGCACACTCCCAGAAGCCGAGCACACCCACCAGATCCTCCTGCCGTACGCAGTAGCGCCAAACCCGACTGCTTCCGTGCTTCAGCCGCCGCCAAACCTCGACGCCGGCATAGTTCCCGGCCACACCGGCTCCAACCAGTGGCACCACTAGATGCGGCGCACTCCCAGGAGTCGAGCAAGCCTAGCTGCGCATCGAACCATCGCCGAAGGGCGATTTCCGAAGATCTCCGCCGTGGTTTGTGTCACCGGTGGCTAAACGCCGGTGGGCTGATGTGGCGTTGTCATTAGCCACTAATGACGCCCTAACTAACCCACCTAACTCACTGACTTCTGGGCCCCACGCCCTAAATAATCTAGGATTTATTTCTGTTTAGATTAGTTTATAATCATGCGGGACCCACCAGTCAGTGTTGACTGGGCTGACGTGTCTGTTGACCGGACCCACCTGTTAGTGTCACTAACCAGCACTAGTCACTGACCAGTGGATCCCACTGGTCAGGTTTGACCTAGAGGCGCCCAGTTGACCTGCTGACATCAGGGTGATGTCATGCTGATGCACTATTTATTTCTGGATTTATTTTAGTCCATAAATTGCAGAATATGTCCAAAACTTCAAAAATTCATAGTAATTCAACCATAACTCCAAATCAAACAAATTATATATGAAAAATGATTAGAAAAATCCAATCTATCCATCGGTACCATTTTCATGCATGCTAGAACAACTTATACCTGCTGATCAGGTCAAATCAATTAAATGGCATTTAAACTCTCACATATGGAGTTTGAATTTGAACCTAGTGTTCAAACCAACCCCATTTAACTTGTTGCTAGATGCATTAGCCCAAAACACATTCATATTGCCACGTCTTAGCATGCATCATACTGTGCATTGCATTGATCGTGTTTCTTCTGTGTTTGCCGGTGTTGTTCCCCCTCGGTAGACGCTGTACCGATGATGTGATCGTTGACACTGATGAAGACTCAATGTTATCTTCAGAAGTGCCAGGCAAGCAAAACCCCCTTGTTCATTCTGATACAATCCCACTCTCTCGCTCCTGCCCTTTTTACTGCATTAGGACAACAACGATTCATCTGTTACTTGTTGCGGTAGCTGAACCCCTTTATCCTCTGCATGACCTGTCATTGCCACATTAAATAGATGAAACCCACTAGTATGAGTAGGAGTTGTTTGAGCCCTGTTGTGCCTACTCATTCATGCTTGTTTGTCATGCCTGCTACTACTTAAAGTTGAGTCAGGTCTGATTCATCGGGGGAATCAGAGGTGTGTGAACATGTCCTACTGTGTGTGAGCTAAGTGTGTGAACACGATTTGGTAAAGGTAGCGGTGAGAGGCCATGTAGGAGTACATGGTGGGTTGTCTCATTGCAGCCGTCCTCAGGAACTGAGTTCTGTGTTTGTGATCCATGATTCAGCTACTACCATGCATTGGGCCCTGAAATATGACCCCGCTCGACTTCTTATTCACCCCTGTCCTCTGTCCAGGAGTTGCAACTAGTTTCTGGTGTTTGTAGGATATGTGTTGGAGGCCGTGGGCAGCGCTGACCCGAGGGGTGGGCTGTGATGCGGTAGATACACCGTGGCTGGGTATACCGGGCGCCCATTTGGTGTCTCGGGAACCCTGTTCACATCGTTTGGGGCTGTGAGCAAAACCCCGGCCGGATCTCCTCATGGATGGAACCCGAATAGGCGATAAACCTGGACTAGAAACTTGAGTGTTTAGGTAGGTCGTGGTCTACACCCACGTCGGCTTTCGCTTGAAGTCTGCCGAGCACATGTCATGTGCAGACGCTAAGTGGTGGAAACATGTATGAAGAAGTACACCCCTGTAGGGTTAACATCATCTATTCGAATAGCCGTGTCCGCGGTAACGGACTTCTGGGTTGCTTATATCAGTTCATAGACAAGTGAAAGTGGATACCCTAAAATACGCAAGATAAGCGTGAGTGCTATGGATGGCATTCTCGTAGGGAGACGGGAGCGGATCCATAGTGGTGTATTGATATGGTGAATATGTGGACTCGTGTGCGCCACCTCAAAAGAGTTACTTGCAGTCGTAGTTCAGGATAGCCACCGAGTCAAAGCTGGCTTGCTGCAGTTAAACCTCACCATCCCCTTGTTGATAATGATGCATATGTAGTTAGTTCTGATCTAAGTCTTGCTGGGTACATTTGTACTCACGTTTGCCTATTTTATGTTTTTGCAGAGAGACTTCAGTCTCACTAGTAATTCCGCGTGGACTTCGACGTTTAGCTTGTTACCTCAGCTACGATCTTGTGCCCTCGGCAGGATCTGGTAGATAGTCAGGCTTCTCGGCCTTTTTCATTTATAGATGTCTGTACTCAGACATGATAGCTTCCTCTTGTGTTTTGACTTGTATGCTCTGAATGTTGGGTCATGAGACCTATGTTTGTAATATTCCGCTCCTTGGAGCCTAATGAATAAATGCTTGAGTCGTAGAGTCATGTTGTGATGCCATGTTGTATTTGCACATATCGAGCATATTGTGTGTATGTTATTGAAATGCTTGGTATGTGTGGGATCTGACTATCTAGTTGTTTATCCTTAGTAGCCCCTCTTACCGGGAAATGTCTCCTAGTGTTTCCACCGAGCCAGGGTAGCTTGCTACTACTCCGGAACACTTAGGCTGGCCGGCATGTGTCCTTCTTCGTTCCTGTGTCTGTCCCTTCGGGGAAATGTCACGCGATGGATACCGGAGTCCTGCTAGCCCACTACAGCCCGGTTCACCGGAGTCCTGCTAGCCCAGTGCTACATCCTGGATTCACTCGCTGATGACCGACACGTTCGATGTTGGGTCATGGATGCCTGTCCCTGTAAGTTTGTGCCACTTTGGGTTTACGACTAGCCATGTCAGCCCGGGCTCCTTATCATATGGATGCTAGCAACACTATCATATACGTGTGCCAAAAGGTGCAAACGGTCCTGGGAAAAGGTAAGGTGACACCCGTGGGAATACCGTGCGTGAGGCCGCAAAGTGATATGAGGTGTTACATGCTAGATCGATGTGGCATTGAGTCGGGGTCCTGACACCGAACCTTAAGTGTGCAGACCCTACGGGTTCGGGAATCATGCAGACATGACCGAGATAGCTCTCTTGACAATAACCAACAGCGGGATCTGGATACCCATGTTGGCTCCCACATGTTCCAAGATGATCTCATCGGATAAACCACGATGTCAAGGATTCAAGCAATCCCGTATACAATTCCCTTTGTCAATCGGTATGTTACTTGCCCGAGATTCAATCGCCGGTATCCCAATACCTCGTTCAATCTCGTTACCGGCAAGTCACTTTACTCGTTCTGTAATGCATGATCCCGTGACTAACTACTTAGTCAGATTGAGCTCATTATGATGATGCATTACCGAGTGGGCCCAGATATACCTCTCCGTCATCGGAGTGACAAATCCCAGTCTAGATTCGTGCCAACCCAACAGACACTTTTGGAGATACCCGTAGTGCACCTTTATAGCCACCCAGTTACGTTGTGACGTTTGGCACACCCAACGCATTCCTACGATATCCGGGAGTTGCACAATCTCATGGTCTAAGGAAATGATACTTGACATTAGAAAAGCTTTTAGCAAACGAACTACATGATCTTGTGCTATGCTTAGGATTGGGTCTTGTCCATCACATCATTCTCCTAATGATGTGATCCCGTTATCAATGACATCCAATGTCCATGGTCAGGAAACCATGACCATCTGTTGATCAACGCGCTAGTCAACTAGAGGCTCACTGGGGACATGTTGTGGTCTATGTATTCACACATGTATTGCGGTTTCCGGTCAATACAATTATAGCATGAATAATAGACAATTATCATGAACAAGGAAATACAATAATAACCATTTTATTATTGCCTCTAGGGCAAATTTCCAACACTGGCATCTTGAGCTGTAGATAAACATAACACGGTTGTGCCATGAACTTGGCATAAGCCGGCCGTCCAAACAGAGCATGATACGTGCTCTTGATTTGGACCACCTCAAAGGTTAACTTCTCAGCCCTGGAATCATGCTCATCTCCAAAGGCTACCTCCAGTTCAATCTTGCCAACTGGATACGCCGACTTACCAGGAACCACGCCATGGAAAATAGTATTAGACAGCTTAAGATTTTTATCAGTTAACCCCATGCGACGGAAGGTTTCATAATAAAGGATATTAATGCTGCTGCCTCCATCCATAAGCACCTTAGTGAACTTGTAACCACCAACTTGAGGTGCTACCACCAAAGCCATATGACCCGGGTTATCAACCCGGGGCAGGTGATCCGCTCGACTCCACATAATGGGTTGCTCAGACCATCATAAGTATTGGGGAAATGCTGGCTCAATAGCGTTCACTGCCCTCTTGTGAAGCTTCTGGTCCTGTTTGCACAAACTTGTGGTCAAAACATGATACTGCCCACTGCTCAACTACTTTGGATGACTTTGATACCCGGATTGCTGCTGCTGCTGCTGACCCCCTTGGCTAGATTGCTGGTTAGCTTGATTATATCCGCCCTGGTTATTTTGGTGGCCCTGAAAGCCGGAATTAGAGCCGCCACCTCCATAACTCGAGCCATGAAAACTTCCGCCGCCTGAGCCGCCGCCTGGCCCATTATTGTCGTCAAACATGTTAGAATTCTTGAAAGCCTTCATGATTGTGCAATGCTTCCATAGGTGCGTGGCTGGCTTCTGCTGAGTACCATGCCTTGGACAGGGCTCATTTAGAAACTGCTCAAGAGTGGGACCTGACCCGCCAGACCGAGTGTGTCGGTGTCAAAACCGGCGGATCTCGGGTAGGGGGTCCCGAACTATGTGTCTAGGCGGATGGTAACAGGAGACAAGGGACACGATGTTTTTACCCAGGTTCGGGCCCTCTCGATGGAGGTAAAACCCTACTCCTGCTTGATTAATATTGATGATATGGGTAGTACAAGAGTAGATCTACCACGAGATCGGAATGGCTAAACCCTAGAATCTAGCCTATGGTATGATTGTTGTTCGTCCTACGGACTAAAACTCTTCGGTTTATATAGACACCGGAGAGGGCTAGGGTTACACAGAGTTGGTTACAATGGGAGGAGATCTTCATATCGTATCGCCAAGCTTGCCTTCCACGCCAAGGAAAGTCCCATCCGGACACGGGACGGAGTCTTGAATCTTGTATCTTCATAGTCCGGGAGTCCGGCCAAAGGTCATAGTCCGGCCATCCGGACACCTCCTAATCCAGGACTCCCTCAGTAGCCCCTGAACCAGGCTTCAATGATGACGAGTCCGGCGCGCAAGTTGTCTTCGACATTGCAAGGAGGGTTCCTCCTCTGAATATTTCATAGAAGATGTTGAACACCAGGGTAGTGTCCGGCTCTACAAAATAAGTTCCACATTCCTTCGTAGAGAGAATAATATTTGTATTAATCGGATCTGCTGACGCATTCCGCGGCGTGACATCATGCCATAGCCAGGTTCTTTATTTATTTTATTGTTCCACCTCAGCGCGTTTAGCGAGGCGGTTTCCTTGGCACGTCTTGTCAAAGCAGAGATCGTGTCCCCTTATTCCGGGATTCTCATCAATACAGGTGTGGGTAACCCAACCGCGCCATTAACCGCGGCGCTTGGGGGATAGGCGAGTTTTATTAGGCCGGTGGGGGGCTCGTAGTTTTGGCCGCCCATATAAGGAGATAAGAATTTCCCCTTTCCATTCATGCCTTCTTCCTCCTCTGCTTATCCGTCCCTGCGCGCTCGAGCTCCAGCGCCCAAGCCCGCACTTCCCACCTCAACCTTCTCCAACCATGTCTGGAGCGGGAGGTAGATGGATGGCCTCCTCCGTTACGGAGGGGCAAATCAAGAAACTGAGGAAGGCCGGATACTTGTCTAACGACATTGCGCACCGGCTTCCAGATGTGGGGCAACTCATCCCCACCCCAGGCCCCATGAGAGGGTTGTTTTTCTTCCCCCTTTCCTCCGCGGACTAGGTTTTCCTCTTCACCCATTCATCCGGGGGCTCATGTTCTACTACAGCCTGGACTTCCACGATCTGGCCCCGAACTTCATCCTCAATATCTCGGCGTTTGTCGTCGTGTGTGAGGCCTTCTTCCGCATCCAGCCCCACTTTGGCCTATGGCTGAAAATCTTCAGCGTCAAGCCGAAGGTTGTGAAAGGCCGACAAGCGGAATGCGGAGGCGCCATGGTGGGCAAGATAGCCAACGTCACCTGGCTCGAGGGTGCCTTCATGGAAACCATCAAAGGGTGGCAATCGGGGTGGTTTTATATCACCGAGCCGCGTGACCCTAAGTGGGTAGCGACCCCCAAATTTCGACCCAGCTTTCCCACTCGGCTCACATCTTGGAAAGAGACGGGCCTGTCGTGGGGCAATCCGGAAGAGGTGACCGGACTCCAAATCTGCGTCTGAGACCTGGTGACCAAGAAGGTCAAGCTTGTCAACGTGGTCCAGGTCATGCTCTTCCGCTGGATCCTCCCGTGTCAATGACGGGACTTCAATTTGTGGGAGTTCGACCCGGCCCAGCACCAGACTCTATCCCGGCTCTTCGAAACAAAGCACGAGGACGCCTGGAAGGTGCTTTTCAAGAGTTCCGCGGTCCCTCCTCCCGTCACTGAGGATCGCAGATTCTGCGCCAAACGTCAAGCCTCCGAAGTAAGCTTACATTTAGTCACTTACGGGATACCCGAATTTCATAGCGTGACTTTATGTGGGACCTAAACTCCGGTTCCTTTGACAGGACTGGAAGAGGATGTCCGGACAGTTTGAGTATCCAGCTCCTTTGCCCGAAGGCCCAGCAGACGCGCAATTAGCAAAGCTGCTGGTTCTGGCACCTCACGTGGTGCCGGAGAAGAAGGCCAAGGAGAAGGCCACGGGGACCCGAAAGAGTTCCCGGTGTCCGGGGGCATCGAATTTGCCCGACAACCCCAACGCTCCCTCCGCCTCTGAAGATGAGGAGGAGGAAGAAGAAGGTGAAGCCTCTCCCCCTCCAACGGGGGGAGGCACGAAAAGAAAGGCTGCCCCAACTGGGGAAGCCGGAGGGTCCAAGAAGGGGAAGTCCCTTCTGCCGGACTACGCCCCCGACGCCGAAGACAGCAAGGGGGAATGGCCATCCAGGGTCAAGCCCCTGGCAACATCGTAAGTGTCCGGCTACCCGAACTACTTATGGCACTCCTCTAGTATTTGATAGCACCTCATGCCGAATTTTTACAATGCACCCCGCCCAGAGCTCAGCTCGATGATTCGACGAGCGGCTCCTTGGGCTCGTCGGATGTGAATAGTGCTTCACTTCCGACGGGCTCCTCCCCTCTCCCTACGGACGATGCCGAGGTGGAGTCCCAAAGGGGACTAAACCAGGAGGAGGTGGTTCCGGAGGCTCCGCAAGGCGACCTCCCGGACCCTAGGCCCGGGGCCGGACACTGCTCCAGAACCATCAACGGTTCCGGAGTCCAACAGGCGGCACCTTCACAAGAAGGGCAGGCCTACGACGCCGGTGAACTCCGTCCATCCGGAGGCGCTGGACAATTTGCTGGAGGCGCTTAACGGCGCCTCTATCAATGAGGAACACCGCACTGTTATGAGTGCGGTGATTCAGAAGGTTCAGTCCGCCAAGAGCGGGCTGGCGGAAGCCTGTTCAAGCCTGTTAACGGGCTTTGAGGTATGTGTTCGAAAACATATATATAAAAATATTATCGCATAGACAGTAGCCCCTGATGCTCAGTTCGGCGTTCAGAAAGAAAAACCGAGCTGAGGATCTAAAAAGATGTACGCAGGAGCCTAATAGCAATATGTCAATATGGGAATGCAGGCTACGCTGCTGACCTCTGCCGCACTGGCTGCGGAGGTCAATGCATTGAAGGAAAGCCTCGAGCGGTCCGAGAGCGAGCTCGGCCGTGCCAAGAAGCAGCTCGAGGATAAAGAAGGTACATAGTACCTCCTTTAAATGTATATAGAAATACTTGGTTGCAAAATAATAACAGGACCAATGTTAATGTTGCAGGAGCCACTAACGAGGTGGCGATCCTGAAAGAGGCGGTCTCCGAGGCCGAAAAGAGTGCGGCCTTGGAGCGCACCGAGCGAGAGAAGCAGGAGGCGCGGGTGGCAGTGGTGCGGCAAGAGCTCCAGGCTCTCGTGGAAAAACACGAGAGTTTGGAGCGTGACTTGAAGACTTGAGAGTCTGAGCTTGCCTTGGCTCTTGAAAGTGCCAAGACCGCTAAGGCTGAGGCCCAGAAGGCCCTTCAGGAGATCGAGGCAATGAAGAAGATAGTGGCGGGTAAGGCATTCTTTATGCAAAGCAAAAATATAAAAGTTAATTATCTGCTACTTACCCGAATCCAGAGCTCTCCAGGAGCGTTCGCCGATCTGCCCCGTAGTGTGTCTGATGCCGCCGCATACTACCGAGCCGAAGAGGGGAGCTCGACGGAAAATGTGTTCTGGTCTCAGTATGCTGAGGCCGGACATCCGGTGCCCCTAAGCGACCAACTGAAGAAGTTGGTTGAGCTCCACAAGGTGGCCGAACAGGCCATGAAGGGCCTCATAGCTCGGCTGTGGCCTGGAGAAGCCATGCCTGGGAGCTACTTCGGTCTGGTGCGGCGGATGGTGGACGCGTGTCCATGGATTGAGGTCGTCAAGCGCTCCGCTTGTATTGAAGGTGCCCGTCGGTCCCTTGCCCGTGCTAAGGTGCACTGGGGCAGGCTAGACGCGGAGAAGCTGTTGACGGACGCGCCACCGCCGGGCAAGGAGTATCGTACGCCCGAGATGTATTACAATGGCGTTCTGAAGGGTGCCCGCTGCATAGCGGATGAGTGCTCCAAAGATGTAATTTTTGAGTGAACTCGCATTTGTTATCCTGTACGCTGAAGCTTTGTTCATATGCGTTAAGCAACGCTTGTTAATTTAAAATATTACGTTCTATGCGGCCGTTTATTAAATCCGAGAGATGCAAGTCGTCGGCTTCGACCCCCATGCCATGAGTGATGGGGTGTTCGGGATAAACCTGAGCGCTCTTGTTCCCATTATTGGATCCATCTAGGGAGGCATTCAGCACAGTGAACCAGGCCGTCGGACTTATAGTGCTTTATCTCTCTCACTTAGCCATAGAATTCTATATTTTTAAATTTTGGCGAAGCCCCTAGTATTCGGAAGACTGAGTTTGGGGCGCTATCCATGCCTAGGCCGGATAAGTCCGGTTCCTCGCTTGAAGTGGCATAAGTCTTTAGGGACTCGAAAAAACCTCGCGAACAGCGACCGGTCTCTCGCACTATCATGACAGTCAGTTTTAGCTTTCTCTACTGAAGTGTTAACCCAGCTCAACTGGGGCACAATCGCAGTAGTTCTCCCAGCGCTACCTTAGCCAACAATGCGGAATGTAAGGTACCAAAACATGGGAGCCGGGCAAACCCAACTATTGACCAAAGACATGATTCGGAGCCGATGCATATAGTGCTATAAGTTCGGGGTGCCGCACTTTGTTAGAGTGTTCGGTCTTCTCACACCGCGTTATGGGGTGTTGTGAGCCCCTGGTGTATTATCCGTACCAAAGTGTACGGTTGCATAGTGTCATGACTGAACATATTTGCATATAAAAATATATAAGTACAATAATCGACAAGAGCTATATATTGTTCATTAAAAAAAAGGGCTGCTGCGAAAGCAGAACGATACAAAAAGTGCGGTAAGCAAGAGATGGGAGTATTTGACATATTCCCCTTCAGGGGAAAGCTGCAGGATTGTAAGAGAAATAGGTATTAAACTTGTTATAGAGACCACCTAGACTTTTGACGTGGCTTGTTTCCTCCCTGGCTATTGCATCGTTGGTTCGGCAAGAGTATTGCCGGACAGGCCTTCCGAATAGTTGGGTCCTGAAAGTGTGTGAAAAAGGAAAACAGCGAAATAGGGAGCCCCCGAGTGCGGTTGAGCCGCATTCTGGGCGTGCCGTTGTTATGCCCCTCCCCTTATGCCCATGGTATCTTTAAGGCGTAATTATGTACGCGTGGTACCAGTATTGCCATTTGGCAGGGGTGGGGGTTGGGGCCGCACTGCTATGCTTGCTCGGAACGTGCCAGCCGGATTTGTTGTAAGTTACTTCGGGCTCGCTTGACGTTGTCCGGACGTTTGGTGCCTGGATTGGAGAACTGTCTTGCGAGGCTACTCTGTACTTCCGCCGCCAGGGCCGCCGTGTGCTCCTCTGTTCGGAGAGAGTGTTCGGTGTTTCCATTTACCGTGATGACTCAGCGAGCTCCTGGCATCTTGAGCTTGAGATATGCGTAGTGCGGCACCGCATTGAATTTTGCAAATGCGGTTCGTCCGAGCAGGGCGTGATAGCCGCTGCAGAATGGGACTATGTCGAAGATTAAATCCTCGCTCCAGAAGTTATCCGGTGTTCCGAAGACCACCTCGAGTGTGACCGAGCCTGTACAGCTGGCTTCTACCCCTGGTATGACAGCTTTGAAGGTTGTCTTTGTGGGTTTAATTCTTGAAGGATCGATGCCCATTTTTCGCACTGTGTCCTGGTAAAGCAGGTTCAGGCTACTGCCGCTGTCCATTAGGACTCTGGTAAGGTGAAATCCTTCGATAATTGGGTCTAGGTCCAGCGCGGCGAATCCGCCGTGACGGATGCTGGTGGAATGGTCCCGTCGATCGAAAGTGATCGGGCAGGAGGACCATGGGTTGAACTTTGGGGCGACTGGCTCCAGCGCATAGACGTCCTTGAGAGCACGCTTCCGCTCCCTTTTGGGGATGTGGGTTGCGTATATCATATTCACCGTCCGAACTTGCGGGGGAAACCCCTTCTGTCCTTTGTTGTTCGGCGGCCGGGGCCCCTCCTCTTCATCGCTATGTAGCCCCTTGTCTCAGGTCTCGGCGCTTATCTTGCCTGCCTGCTTGAACACCCAACAATCCCTGTTGGTGTGATTGGCTGGCTGTTCGGGGGTGCCGTGTATCTGGCACGAGCGATCAAGTATCCGGTCTAAGCTGGATGGGCCCTGAGGGTTTCGTTTGAATGGCTTCTTCCGCTGACCCGGTTTAGAGCCTCTGAATCCGGCATTGACTGTTGTATCTTCATTATTCTCACCATTAATGCGGCGCTTATGCTTGTTGCGGCGTGACCTGCCGTTGTTATCCTTGGTATCCGAATTGCCGGGGCTCTTGCTTATGTTATTGCTACGAGCTAGCCAGCTGTCTTCTCCTGCGCAGAAGCGGGTCATGAGTGTCGTGAGGGCTGCCATAGACTTCGGCTTTTCCTGTCCTAGGTGTCGGGCAAGCCATTCGTCTCGGTGGTTGTTCCTGAAGGCTGCGAGGGCCTCGGCGTCCAGACAATCAACTATTTGGTTTTTCTTGGTCAGGAACCGTGTCCAAAATTGTCTGGCCGATTCCTCTGGCTGTTCGATTATGTGGCTTAGGTCATCGGCGTCTGGTGGTCGCACATACGTGCCCTGGAAGTTGTCAAGGAATGTGGATTCCAGGTCCTCCCTACAACTGATTGACTCTGCTGGCAGGCTATTAAGCCAATGTCGTGCTGGTCCTTTAAGGTTGAGCGGGAGGTATTTGATGGCGTGTAGATCATCGCCACGGGCCATGTGGATGTGAAGGAGATAATCATCGATCCATACCACAGGATCTGTTGTGCCATCGTATGATTCGATGTTTACGGGTTTGAAGCCCTCGGGGATTTGATGATCCATTACTTCGTCTGTGAAGCATAGTGGGTGTGCGGCGCCCCTTTACTGAGCTATATCGCGACGCAGCTCGGACGAGCTTGGTCTGTTGTATTCGGCCGGGCCATACTTATTATGTCCGGCGTGACGGCTAGCGTCACGTGAAGAGGGGCGCCCATGCGATCCGTAGATCGATCTTGTTTGCCTTGCCTTATTCTCCAAGATGTCTCGCAGGTCTGTTGCGTCTCCCGGGACTCTGGTATGTGTTGAGCGGTGTCGGGGTGCGGCTTGGGTCGAGGGCCTGAAGGCCTCTCTATCGCGGCCACGGGGTGGCCGATCGGGCGCATCGTACTCTGGTGATGTAGGTTTAGTTGCTTCCTCCTCAAGTTGGGGAAGCAGCCTGTGCTTCGGGTAGCTCTTGGATGGGCGTTCTAGTTTATATTGTTTGGCCACCAGGACTTTGGTCCATCTGTCGGGTAGCAAGTCTTGGTCAGCTCTAAGCTGCTGCTGTTTCTTCTTGAGGCTGCTAGCCGTGGCTATGAGTTTGCGTTTGAAATGCTCTTGCTCGACGGGATCCTCTGGCACGACGAATTCATCGTCGTCGAGGCTTGTCTCGTCTTCGGAGGGAGGCATGTAATTGTCGTACTCATCCTCATTGTCGGCCGCTCTCTCACGAGGGCTGGCTCCTTCGTTCTCCTGCACTGAATACTGCTGGAGGGGGTTGTCTTCGGCACTGTCCGGCGTATTGTTATCTCCGGTGCCGGAATCGCCGTTTTTGCTTTGGCGGGACTTAGAGCGGCGCCGCTGACGTCAGCGCTTGGGTTGCTTCTTGGAGGGGTCATCCTCTGTTTTCTCCTCGCCATCCCCCGCTTTAGGGGTGTCCACCATGTATATGTCGTATGACGAGGTGGCTTTCCAGTTCCCTATAGGCACTGGTTCTTGATCGTCCCCTTCATCGGCGTCCATGCCGTCGATGTCTTCGGAGTCGAAGTCGAGCATGTCGGTTAAATCGTCGACAGTGGCTACAAAGTGGGTGGTGGGTGGGCTACAAATTTCTTCGTCGTCCGCGTCCCAACCGTGTTGGCCGTAGTCCGGCCAGGGCTCTCCTGACAAAGAGAGAGACTTTAACGAATTCAGGATGTTGCCAAAAGGTGAGTGCTGAAAGACATCCGCGGCGGTGAACTCCATGACCGGAGCCCAATCGGGCTTAACCGGGAGAGGTGCGGGATTTACGGAGTCCGGATCGGAGTCTGGCACCTTGGAGTCACGGGCCTTGCGAGGGACTAAGCTGGTATCCAGCTCTATCGCCGTACAGATTGCAGTTTCCGGGGTGGCGTCTAACCGTCCGTCCCCGACTGGTGTAGTGGGCTCCGAGTTAATGGTCGGAGCGGACACCGGAGCGGCGCTCTGGGCGTTGTCCGATGACAGGGTTGAATCGTGCCCATCATGACAGTGCGGCGTGCCCGGTTGTGGCTCGAATCCGTCGAAGATCAAGTCCCCGCGGATGTCGGCCGTGTAGTTCAAGCTTCCAAGCCGGACCTGATGGCCAGGGGCGTAGCTCTCGATCTGCTCCAGATGGCCGAACGAGTCAGCCCGCAGTGCGAAGCCGCCGAATACGAAGATCTGTCCGCGGAGAAAAGCCTCATCCCGGACCGCGTCGCGATTGATGAGCGAAGAAGCCATCGGGCCTAAAAGGCGATGACACATACATGGTGGACACGATGTAGGTGTCAAAACCGGCGGATCTCGGGTAGGGGGTCCCAAACTGTGCGTCTAGGCGGATGGTAACAGGAGACAAGGGACACGATGTTTTTACCCAGGTTCGGGCCCTCTCGATGGAGGTAAAACCCTACTCCTGCTTGATTAATATTGATGATATGGGTAGTACAAGAGTAGATCTACCACGAGATCGGAGTGGCTAAACCCTAGAATCTAGCCTATGGTATGATTGTTGTTCGTCCTACGGACCAAAACTCTCTGGTTTATATAGACACCAGAGAGGGCTAGGGTTACACAGAGTTGGTTACAATGGGAGGAGATCTTAGTATCGTATCGCCAAGCTTGCCTTCCACGCCAAGGAAAGTCCCATCCGGACAAGGGACAGAGTCTTCAATCTTGTATCTTTATAGTCCGGGAGTCCGGCCAAAGGTCATAGTCTGGCCATCCGGACACCCCATAATCCAGGACTCCCTTAGAGGGGGTGGTCTCCCCTTACGCCGTTGATTTTTGCCCTGTGCATTAGTATTAGCCACAAACTCCGAGCTACCATCAGCCTTACATTTATTATTATTTCCTTGATTCGCCGGGTTATGCCGCGGACCCTTGGCGTTACTGTTCTTCTTTCTCTTCCCTGCCTTCTCATCATCAGACTCGGGATCCTTGGTAATATCAGAGTCGGCATATTTGACTAGAGCCTCCATTAGCTGGCCCATGTCATTACAATCGTGCTTGAGCCGCCACAGCTTCTGTTTCAGAGGCGTAAAATGGTAATTTTTCTCCAACATTAAGATTGCAGAGCCGGCATCCATCTTATCAGGCGAATGTATTATGGCGTTGACCCGGCGCACCCAATGGGTCGTGGATTCACCCTCCTCTTGCTTGCAGTTAGTTAAGTCCACAATTGACATGAGTTGTTTGCACGTATCTTTGAAGTTCTGAATAAACCGGGCTTTTAACTCTACCCATGAGTCGATGGAATTAGGCGGCATCCCTTCAGCCAAGTGTGGGCCGTTCCATCCAACATCATGGTGAAGTATTTGGCCATCACAGCATCACTGACTTCCAATAGTTCCGTGACCATCTCATAGCTTTCAATCCATGCCCCCGGGTGTAAGTCGGCCATATAATTAGGCACCTTTCGAGGTCCCTTAAAATATTTGGACAAACGCTCATTACGCAGAGCCGGCACCAGACAAGGGACACCTCCGGTCCTAGTGGTCACTCCTGCCTCAATAGACGTCGTTGGGTAAATAGGAAACGGCTGGTAAGCCCCCTACTGAGCCGCATGCTGAGCCGCCCGTGCAGCCTCTTGACGTATCCTATCTTGGTCAACGAAGGTAGGAACTCCATTACGCGTCGGGTCATGCCCGCGCGGCTGGTCACGGCATTGGACATTGCTTGAAACGGCCGCTGAATCCATGTGCCTGCTATAGCTCGGGCTCCGGCTCGGGCGGGGAGTCGAATGAATCCGGTCTCGACTATAAGAATATGCCTCCTGCTGCGCCAAAGCCGTCTGAAGAAGTTCTTTGACCCTTCATGTTTCAACCGCCGTTGGTGAATCGCCATCGGCTGGGAGAGCCGCCAAACGTGCTGCCGCCGCGGTCATGTTCTCCAAAGGGTTAGAGTAATGACCCGACGGTGTTGGTACATAATGAGGCGGAGCAGTATTCAGATGTGGAGGCTCCATCACTCGTGGATGAACCGGCGTCCCAGCCGCGGGCGTTGCAACCCGGTTTACCTCAAATGGGTGGGCCCTGTACTAGGTGTGCGGAAGAGGTTTCAAGGGTCATAAACCGGAGGCATGCGGGATTGAGTCTTCTGGTACCTTCTCCTCATGACCTCGTTCGACGCATTCTGATCCATCGTGAGCTGAAAGGCTTGCGACTGGATCCACTGAGCTTGAGCGTCCAGAGCCGCCCGCTCCGCGGCCATCCAGACGTCTTCCGCCGCCAAGTCTTCCTTAGCTTGCACGATATCCTGCTTTAACTGTGCCACTTCTGCATCATGTTGAGCTTGATCCGCTGGGTTGACCACGGCGGTTAATAAAGCTGTCATCTTATCCATGAGATCCATCAGCACCTGAGCCGGCGGGCGCGCAGTGTTGGAAATATGCCCTAGAGGTAATAATAAAAGGATTATTATTATATTTCCTTGTTCATGATAACTGTCTTTTATTCATGCTATAATTGTGTTATCTGGAAATCGTAATACATGTGTGAATACATAGACCATAATATGTCCCTAGTGAGCCTCTAGTTGACTAGCTCGTTGATCAACAGATAGTCATGGTTTCCTGACTATGAACATTGGATGTCATTGATAACGGGATCACATCATTAGGAGAATGACGTGATGGACAAGACCCAATCCTAAGCATAGCACAAGATCGTGTAGTTCGTTTGCTAGAGCTTTTCCAATGTCAAGTATCTTTTCCTTAGACCATGAGATCGTGTAACTCCCGGATACCGTAGGAGTACTTTGGGTGTACCAAACGTCACAACGTAACTGGGTGAATCTAAAGGTATACTACGGGTATCTCCGAAAGTGTTTGTTGTGTTGACATGGATCGAGACTGGGATTTGTCACTCCGTATGACGGAGAGGTATCTCTGGGACCACTCGGTAATGCGTCATCATAATGAGCTCAAAGTGACCAAGTGTCTGGTCACGGGATCATGCATTGCGGTACGAGTAAAGTGACTTGCCGGTAACGAGATTGAACGAGGTATTGGGATACCAACGATCGAATCTCGGGCAAGTAACATACCGATTCACAAAGGGAATTGTATACAGGGTTGCTTGAATCCTTGACATCGTGGTTCATCCGATGAGATCATCGAGGAGCATGTGGGAGCCAACATGGGTATCCAGATCCCGCTGTTGGTTATTGACCGGAGAGCCGTCTCGGTCATGTCTACGTGTTTCCCGAACACGTAGGGTCTACACACTTAAGGTTCGGTGATGCTAGGGTTGTAGAGATATTTGTATGCAGCAAACCGAATGTTGTTCGGAGTCCCGGATGAGATCCCAGACATCACGAGGAGTTCCGGAATGGTCCGGAGGTAAAGATTATATATGGGAAGTCGAGTTTCGGCCATCGAGAAAGTTTCGGGGGTCACCGGTATTGTACCGGGAACACCGGAAGGGACCCGGGGGTCCACCGGGTGGGGCCACCCGTCCCGTAGGGCCCCATGGGCTGAAGTGGGAGGGGAACCAGCCCCTGGTGGGCTGGTGCGCCCCCCCTTGGCCCCCCTGCGACTAGGGTTGGGAACCCTAGGGGAGGGGACGCCTCCACTTGCCTTGGGGGGTAAGGCATCACCTTGGACGCCGCCCCCCCTAGGAGATCCCATCTCCTAGGGCCGGCGCCTCCCTGGTGACCCTATACATATAGAGGGGGAGGGAGGGCAGCTGCACCCATGCACTTGGCGCCTCCCTTCCCCCTTGCTACACCTCTCCCTCCCGCAGACGCCGTCGTGCTGCTGGATCTTCATCAACCTGAGAATGGACCCAAGCCTGAGACGGAGTGCTTTTATTGCAAAGGGAAGGGTCACTGGAAGCGGAACTGCCCCAAATACTTAGCGGACAAGAAGGCCGGCAACACTAAAGGTATATGTGATATACATGTAATTGATGTGTACCTTACCAGTGCTCGTAGTAGCTCCTGGGTATTTGATACCGGTGCCGTTGCTCATATTTGTAACTCAAAGAAGGAGCTGTGGAATAAGCGGAGACTGGCGAAGGACGGGGTGACGATGCGCGTCGGGAATAGTTCCAAGGTCGATGTGATCACCGTCGGCGCGCTACCTCTAAATTTACCCACAGGATTAGTTTTAAACCTCAATAATTGTTATTTAGTGCCAAGTTTGAGCATGAACATTGTATTTGGATCTCATTTAATACGAGATGGCTACTCATTTAAATCCGAGAATAATGGTTGTTCTATTTATATGAGAGATATGTTTTATGGTCATGCCCCGATGGTCAATGGTTTATTCTTAATGAATCTCGAACGTAATGTTACACATATTCATAGTGTGAATACCAAAAGATATAAAGTTGATAACGATAGTCCCACATACTTGTGGCACTGCCGCCTTGGTCACATTGGTGTCAAGCGCATGAAGAAGCTCCATGTAGATGGACTTTTAGAGTCTCTCGATTATGAATCATTTGACACATGCGAACCATGCCTCATGGGCAAAATGACCAAGACTCCGTTCTCCGGAACAATGGAGCGAGCAACCAACTTATTGGAAATCATACATACTGATCTGTGCGGTCCAATGAGCGTTGAGGCTCGCGGAGGATAACATTATGTTCTCACTCTCACTGATGACTTAAGTAGATATGCGTATGTCTACTTGATGAAACACAACTCTGAGACCTTTGAAAAGTTCAAGGAATTTCAGAATGAAGTAGATAATCAACGTGACCGAAAGATAAAGTTCTTGCAGTCAGATCGTGGAGGAGAATATTTAAGTCACGAATTTGGTACGCACTTAAGAAAATGTGGAATCGTTTCACAACTCACGCCGCCTGGAACACCTCAGCGTAACGGTGTGTCCGAACGTCGTAATCGCACTCTATTGGATATGGTGCGATCTATGATGTCTCTTACCGATTTGCTGCTATCATTTTGGGGATACGCTCTAGAGACAGCTACATTCACTTTAAATAGGGCTCCGTCTAAATCCGTTGAGACGACACCGTATGAATTATGGTTTGGGAAGAAACCTAAGCTGTCGTTTCTAAAAGTTTGTGGATGCGATGCTTATGTCAAGAAACTTCAACCTGAAAAGCTCGAACCCAAGTTGGAAAAATGCGTCTTCATAGGATACCTTAAGGAAACCATTGGGTATACCTTCTACCTTAGATCCGAAGGCAAGATCTTTGTTGCCAAGAATGGATCCTTTCTGGAAAAAGAGTTTCTCTCGAAAGGAGTAAGTGGGAGGAAAGTAGAACTTGATGAAGTACTACCTCTTGAACCGGAAAGTAGTGCAGCTCAAGAAAATGTTCCTGTGGTGCCTACACCGACTGGAGAGGAAATTAATGATGATGATCAAGGTACTTCAGATCAAGTTGCTACTGAACTTCGTAGGTCCACAAGGACACGTTCCACACTAGAGTGGTATGGCAACACTATCCTAGAAATCATGTTGTTAGACAACGGTGAACCTTCAAACTATGAAGAAGCGATGGCGGGCCCAGATTCCAACAAATGGCTTGAAGCCATGCAATCCGAGATAGAATCCATGTATGAAAAAAAGTATGGACTTTGACAGACTTGCCCGATGATCGGCGAGCGATAGAAAATAAATGGATCTTTAAGAAGAAGACGGACGCGGATGGTAATGTTACCATCTATAAAGCTCGACTTGTCGCTAAGGGTTATTGGCAAGTTCAAGGGGTTGACTACGATGGGACTTTCTCTCCTGTAGCGAAGCTGAAGTCCATCTTAATCATGTTAGCAATTGCCGCATACTATGATTATGAGATATGGCAGATGGACGTCAAAACGGTATTCTTTAATGGCTATCTTAAGGAAGAACCGTATATGATGCAGCCGGAAGGTTTTGTCGACACTAAGAGTGCTAACAAGGTATGCAAGCTCCAGCGATCCATTTATGGACTAGTGCAAGCATCTCGGAGTTGGAACATTCGCTTTGATGAGATGATCAAAGCGTTTGGGTTTATGCAGACTTATGGAGAAGCCTACATTTACTAGAAATTAGTGGGAGCTCTGTAGCATTTCTCATATTATATGTAGATGACATACTTCTGATGGGAAATGATATAGAACTTTTTGACAGCATAAAGGCCTACTTGAATAAGTGTTTTTCAATGAAGGATCTTGGAGAAGCTTCTTACATATTAGGCATCAAGATCTATAGGGATAGATTGAGACGCCTCATAGGTCTTTCACAGAGCACATACCTTGATAAGATATTGAAGAAGTTCAATATGGATCAGTCCAAGAAAGGGTTCTTGGCTGTATTGCAAGGTGTGAGATTGAGCTCGGCTCAATGCCCGACCACAGCAGAAGATAAAGAAGAGATGAGTGTCATCCCCCATGCCTCAGCCATGGGATCTATTATGTATGCGATGCTGTGTACCAGACCTGATGTAAACCTTGCCGTAAGTTTGGTAGGAAGGTACCAAAGTAATCCCAGCAAGGAACACTGGACAGCGGTCAAGAATATCCTGAAGTACCTGAAAAGGACAAAGGACATGTTTCTCGTTTATGGAGGTGACGAAGAGCTCATCGTAAAGGGTTAAGTTGATGCTAGCTTTGACACAGATCTAGATGACTCTAAGTCACAAACCGGATACGTGTATATGTTGAATCGTGGAGCAGTAAGCTGGTGCAGTTGCAAGTAGAGCTTCATGGCGGGATCTACATGTGAAGCGGAGTACATGGCAGCCTCAGAGGCAGCGCATGAAGCAATATGGATGAAGGAGTTCATCACCGACCTAGGAGTCATACCCAATGCGTCAGGGCCGATCACTCTCTTCTGTGACAACACTGGAGCTATTGCCCTTGCCAAGGAGCCCAGGTTTCACAAAAAGACCAGGCACATCAAGCATCGTTTCAACGCCATCCGTGAAAATGTTCAAGATGGAGACATAGATATTTGCAAAGTGCATACGGATCTGAATGTCGCAGACCCGTTGACTAAACCTCTTCCGCGAGAAAAACATGATCAACACCAGAACTCTATGGTTGTTCGATTCATCACAATGTAACTAGATTATTGACTCTAGTGCAAGTGGGAGACTGTTGGAAATATGCCCTAGAGGCAATAATAAAAGGATTATTATTATATTTCCTAGTTCATGATAATTGTCTTTTATTCATGCTATAATTGTGTTATCCGGAAATCGTAATACATGTGTGAATACATAGACCATAATATGTCCCTAGTGAGCCTCTAGTTGACTAGCCCGTAGATCAACGGATAGTCATGGTTTCCTGACTATGGACATTGGATGTCACTGATAACGGGATCACATCATTAGGAGAATGATGTGATGGACAAGACCCAAACCAAATCATAGCACAAGATCGTGTAGTTCGTTTGCTAGAGCTTTTCCAATGTCAAGTATCTTTTCCTTAGACCATGAGATCGTGTAACTCCCGGATACTGTAGGAGTACTTTGGGTGTACCAAACGTCACAACGTAACTGGGTGACTCTAAAGGTATACTATGGGTATCTCCGAAAGTGTCTATTGGGTTGACATGGATCGAGACTGGGATTTGTCACTCCGTATGACGGAGAGGTATCTCTGGGCCCACTCGGTAGTGCATCATCATAATGAGCTCAAAGTGACCAAGTGTCTGGTTACGGGATCATGAATTGCGGTACGAGTAAAGTGACTTGCCGGTACGAGATTGAACGAGGTATTGGGATACCGACGATCGAATCTCAGGCAAGTAACATACCGATTGACAAAGGGAATTGTATACGGGGTTTCTTGAATCCTCGACATCGTGGTTCATCCGATGAGATCATCGAGGAGCATGTAGGAGCCAACATGGGTATCCAGATACCGCTGTTGGTTATTGACCGGAGAGCCATCTCGGTCATGTCTACGTGTCTCCCGAACCCGTAGGGTTTACACACTTAAGGTTCGGTGACGCTAGGGTTGTAGAGATATTTGTATCCAGCAAACCGAAAGTTGTTCGGAGTCCTGTATGAGATCTCGGACATCACGAGGAGTTCCGAAATGGTCCGAAGGTAAAGAATTATATATGGGAAGTCGAGTTTCGGCCATCGGGAAAGTTTCGGGGGTCACCGGTATTGTACCGGGACCACCGGAAGGGTCCCGGGGGTCCACCGGGTGGGGCCACCCATCCCGGAGGGCCCCATGGGCTGAAGTGGGAGGGGAACCAGCCCCTGGTGGGCTGGTGTGCCCCCCTTGGGCCCCCCCTACGCCTAGGGTTGGGAACCCAAGGGGAGGGGGCGCCTCCACTTGCCTTAGGGGGCAAGGCACCCCCTTGGCCGCCGCCCCCCTTAGGAGATCCCATCTCCTAGGGCCGGCGTCCCCCTGGGGACCCTATATATAGAGGAGGGGAGGGAGGGCAGCCACACCCTTGCACTTGGCGCCTCCCTTCCCCCTTGCCACACCTCTCCCTCTCGCAGACACCGTCGTGCTGCTGGATCTTCATCAACCTCTACTTTCCCCTTGCTGGATCAAGAAGGAGGAGACGTCACGCTGACCATACGTGTGTTGAATGCGGAGGTGCCATCCGTTCGGCGCTAGGATCTCCGGTGACTTGGATCACGACGAGTACGACTCCCTCAACCCTGTTCTCTTGAACGCTTCCGCTCGATCTACAAGGGTATGTAGATGCACTCCTCTCTCTCGTTGCTAGATGAACTCATAGATTGATCTTGGTGAAACCGTAGGAAATTTTTTGTTTTCTGCAACGTTCCCCAACATGCTGGGCCTCCTGCCCCGGCCATCGCTGACCCGGAAGTTATTGCTGCCGCAGCTGTAGAGTTCTGGCCGGGTTGCGTGCCGGCCATAAAGATCCCAACTCTGCTCGGCAGCTTAAAGACGTCCGGAATACTGCTGCCATCGGAACAGCCCCCGAGCCCGCCATCTTGCAGTTGATACAATGAATCCGTCTCGCCTGTGGACGACTCACCATCGGAACAGATGGCCGTCTCACCGGCAGACATAGATCCTTCAGAAAATTCCCCTACATGGATGCATCCCACAAAGGCACGCTTCATGGCAGGCTAAGCCCGGGCGGGTCTCGCACGCTGATCCGTCTCGACAATGTCGGTGCAGATGTCCGGCTCAGGGCCCGGCTCACCGATCTTGCTGATGAAGTCGTGGATTCCGCCGAAGGGGACCCGGTACCCGTACTCAATTGAGCCGGCGTCGGGGCCCCAGCCTGCGTCGTCGATGTAGAGCTTGCCGCGACGACTGTTGGTCATCCGGCCGACAGTGTATCCCTTGAGCCCTTCGAAGTTGCCCTTCATGAACTCAAATCCACCATGCGCTGGCCCCAAGGTGGGCGCCAACTGTCGTGGAATTGTCACGTCAGATGTCCTAGCGAAAGGACTTAGTCATGGATCCATTGCAACTATGAAGCTTAAAGGGGTTAATCGGGACAAAGGGCATGGGGTTTATACTGGTTCGGCCCCTTACGGTGAAGGTAAAAGCCTACAATCCAGTTTTGAGTGGGATTGCTTATGTCTCGATTACCAGGGAGCGAATCCGCTTGACCTAGCTCTCGATTTGATGTTACTTGCCTTGAACCGCCGCCAGGTCATCCCTTTATATACAGAGGTTGACGCCCAGCAGCTCACAAAGTCTCGGCCGGCTCATAAACAGTGTCCGGCTCGGTCTCTCTCTATTCTTTCCTTAGAATACAAGTTATATACATACGGCGGTTTATCTCCACAGGCCTTAAATTGCCTTTGGGCTTCGACCCTTAACTGAACCGCCATCTTCAAGTGTCGTTCTGGGCTTCATGTCTTGACTCGTCATAGGTGTAACCCGGCCCCTCCTGGGCGGGTCATACCTAATAGTTATATCCCCAACAACTTCACTATGAAATTGTTTGAACTTTTCAAATGTTTCAGACTTGTGTTTCATTAAGTAGATATACCCATATCTACTTAAATCATCTGTGAAGGTCAGAAAATAACGATACCCGCCACGAGCATCAACACTCATAAGACCGCATACATCGGTATGTATAATTTCCAATAAGTCATTAACTCGTTCCATTGTTCCGGATAACGGAGTTTTAGTCATCTTGCCCATAAACCACGGTTCGCAAGTATCAAATGATTCATAATCAAGTGATTACAAGAGTCCATATTTATGGAGTTTCTTCATGCGCTTTACACCGATATGACCCAAGTGACAGTGCCACAAATAAGTTGCACTATCATTATCAACTTTGCATCTTTTGGCATCAATATTATGAATAAGTGTATCATCACAATCAAGATTCAACAGAAATAGACCACTCTTCAAGGGTGCATGACCATAAAAGATATTGCTCATATAAATAGAACAACCATTATTCTTGGATTTAAACACCAAACAAGATACAAATATAATGTTCATGCTCAACGTTGCCACAAAATAACAATTATTTACGTCCAAAACTAATCCCGAATGTAGATGCAGAGGTAGCGTGCCAACGACGATCACATCGACCTTGGAACCATTTCTGATGCGCATCATCACCTTGTCCTTAACCAATCTTTGTTTAATCCGTGGTCCTTGCTTTGAGTTACAAATATGAGCAACCGAACCGATATCAAATACCCAGGCACTACTACGAGAATTAGTAAGGTACACATCAATAACATGTATATCAAATATACCTTTGTTCACTTCGCCATCCTTCTTATCCGCCAAATACTTGGGGCAGTTCCGCTTCCAGTGACCAGTCCCTTTGTAGTAGAAGCACTCAGTTTCAGGCTTGGGTCCAACTTTGGGTTCTTTCCAGGAGTGACAACTTGCTTGTCATTCTTCTTGAAGTTCCCCTTATTTTTACCCTAGCCCTTCTTCTTGAAACTTGTGTTAACCATCAACACTTGATGCTCCTTCATAATTTCTACCTCCGCATCCTTTAGCATAGCGAAGAGCTTGGGAATAGTCTTTTCCATCCCTTGCATATTGTAGTTCATCACAAAGCCTTTGTAGCTTGGTGACAGTGATTGAAGAACTCTGTCAATGACACAATCATTTGGAAGATTAACTCCCAGCTGAGTCAAGTGATTATGGCACCTAGACATTCTGAGTATGTGCTCACTAACAGAATTGTTCTCCTCCATCTTGCAGCTATAGAACTTGTTGGAGAATTCATATCTCTTAATTTGGGCACTTGCTTGAAAATATTAACTTCAACTCCTCGAACATCTCATATGGTCCATGACGTTCAAAACGTATTTGAAGTCTCGATTCTAAGCTGTGAAACATGGCACGTTGAACTAACGTTGAACCTCGAGCTTGCCAGGCATTCACTGCAGCAGGCCTTGCAGCTAGCGGGTCATCCAGGGTATAATTCTTCTATGCAGCAATGTGGATAATCCTCAAGTTATGTACCCAGTCCGTGTAGTTGCTACCATCATCTTTCAACTTAGCATTCTTTAGGAACGCATTAAAATTCAAAGGAACGGTAGCACGGGCCATTGATCTACAACATAGATATGCAAAAACTATCAGGACTAAGCTCATGATAAATTAAGTTCAATTAATAATAATACTTAAGAACTCCCACTTAGATAGATATACCTCTCGTCATCTAAATGATACGTGATCCAAATCAACTAAACCATGTCCGATCATCACATGAGATGGAGTAGTCTTCAATGGTGAACATATCTATGTTGATCATATCTACTATATGATTCACGTTCGACCTTTCGGTCTCCAGTGTTTCGAGGCCATATCTATATATGCTAGGCTCATCAAGTTTAACCCGAGTATTACGCGTGTGCAAAACTGGCTTGCACCCGTTGTATTTGAACGTAGAGCTTATCACACCCGATCATCACGTGGTGTCTCAGCACAAAGAACTTTCGTAATGGTGCATACTCGGGGAGAACACTTATACCTTGAAATTTTAGTAAGGTATCATCTTGTAATGCTACCGTCGTACTAAGAAAACTAAGATGCATAAAATATAAACATCACATGTAATCAAAATATGTGACATGATATGGCCATCATCATTTGTGCTTTTGATCTCCATCATCGAGGAAATGTCATGATCTCCATCGTCACCGGCTTGACAGCTTGATCTCCATCGAAGCGTCGTGGTCGTCTTGCCAACTATTGCTTCTACGACTATCGCTACCGCTTGGTGATAAAGTAAAGCAATTACATAGAGTTTGTATTTCTTACAATAAAGCAAAAACCATATGGCTCCTGCCAGTTGCCGATAACCTTCTACAAAACATGATCATCTCATACAACATCTTATATCACATCATGCCTTGACCATATCACATCAGAACATGCCCTGCAAAAACAAGTTAGACGTCCTCTACTTTGTTTTTTGCAAGGTTTACGTGGCTGCTATGGGCTACTAGCATGAACCGTACATACCTACGGCACAAAAACCGCAACGGTGATTTATCAAGTTTGCTGTTTTAACCTTCACAGGACCGGCCGCAGTCAAATTTGATTCAACTAAAGTTGGAGAAATAGCACCCTGCAGCCACCTTTATGCAAAACTAGTTGCATGTCTATCGGTGGAACCGGTCTCATGAACGCGGTCATGTAAGGTTGGTCCGGGCTGCTTCATCCAACAATGCCGCTGAATCAAAACAAGACATTGGTGGTAAGCAGTATGACGATCACCACCCACAGCTCTTTGTGTTCTATTCGTGCATATCATCTACACATAGACCTGGCTCGGGTGCCACTGTTGGGAAACGTAGCATGCAATTTCAAAAAAATTCCTATGCTCATGCAAGATCTATCTAGGAGATGCATAGCAACGAGAGGGGGAGAGTGTGTGCATGTACCCTCGTATACCGAAACGGAAGCATTAACTTAACGCGATTGATGTAGTCCAAGGTCTTCTCGAATCAACCGATCAAGTATCGAACTTACGGCACCTCCGAGTTTTGCACACATTCAACTCGATGACGTTCCTCGAACTCTTGAGCCAGTAGAGGTATGAAGGAAATGAGTTCCGTCAGCACGATGGCGTGGTGACGGTGATGTTGATGTGATCCGTGCAGGGTTTCGCCTAAGCACTACGACGATATGACCAGAGGAGCAAACGGTGGAGGGGGGCACCGCACACGGCTAAGACAATTGATGTGCTTTGGGGTGCCCCCTGCCCTCGTGTATAAAGGAGGAGACGGGAGGAGGCCGGCCCTAGGGGATGCCCCAAGTGGGGGGAGTCCCACTAGGACTCCTAGTCCTAGTCGTCCCCCTTTCCTTTCTAGCGGAGGGGGAAAGAGGGAAGGAGAGGGAGAAGCAGAGGGAGAAGGAAAGGGGGGGCGCCCCTCCCACCTCCTGTGGCCCGCCTCCTCCTCTCCCCTATGGCTCAATAAGGCCCATTACTTCCTCGGGGGCTTCCGGTAACCCCTCGGTACTCCGAAAAATATCCGAACCACTCCGGAACCATTCCTGTGTCCGAATATAACCTTCCAATATATCAATCTTTACCTCTCGACCATTTCGAGACTCCTCGTCATGTCCGTGATCTCATCCAGGACTCCAAACAAACTTCGGTGACCAAAACACGTAACTCATATAATACATATCATCATCGAACGTTAAGCGTGCGAACCCTACCGGTTCGAGAACTATGTAGACATGACCGAGACACCTCTCCGGTCAATAACCAATAATGGAACCTGGATGCTCATAATGGTTCCCACATATTCTACGAAGATCTTTATCTGTCGAACCGCAATGTCAACATACGTTATTTCTTTTGTCATCGGTATGTTACTTGCCCAATATTCGACCGTCGGTATCTTCTTTTGTCATCGGTATGTTACTTGCCTGAGATTCGATCATCGGTATCTTCATACCTAGTTAAATCTAGTTACCGACAAGTCTCTTTACTCATTCCGTAGTGCATCATCCCGCAACTAACTCATTCGTCACATTGCTTGCAATGCTTCATATGATGTGCATTAGAGGGCCCAGAAATACCTCTCCAATACTCGGAGTGACAAATCCTAATCTCGATCTATGCCAACGCAACAAACATCTTCAGAGATACCTGTAGAGCATCTTTATAATCATCCAGTTACGTTGTGACGTTTGATAGCACAGAAGGCATTCCTCCGATGTCCGGGAGTTGCATAATCTCATAGTCGGAGGAATATATATTTGACATGAAGAAAGCAGTAGAAATAAAACTGAACGATCATTATGCTAAGCTAACGGATGGGTCTTGTCCATCACATGATTCCACTAATGATGTGCTCCAGTTTATCAAATGAGAACTTATGCCCATGGTTAGGAAACTTGACCATCTTTGATCAACGAGCTAGTCTAGTAGAGGCATACTAGGGACACATTATTTTGTGTATGTATTCACACATGTATCAAATTTCCGATTAATACAATTCTGACATGAATAATAAACATTTATCATGAATAAGGAAATATAAAATAACAACTTTATTATTGCCTCTAGGGCATATTTCCTTCAGTACATACAAAGCAAAATGAGTGAATTTGCACTCTAAATTATGTATATACATATATACATCGGTATGTAGTCCATATAAAAATCTCTAAAAAGACTATATTTAGGAACGGAGGAAGTATCATATTTATTTTATACTACCCACTATTGCGGTAGTAACATAGAGTAGTAACATACGCATCTAGGTATGAAAGCAGATGGGGTAAGTAGGATTAGGAATCTAATGTGGACAAGCGGATGGGGCAAGTAGGATCAGGATTCTTGTTTAGGGTGCAAGCGGATGGGGCAAGTAGGATCAAGAATCTAATGTGGACTACCGAAGACAGTAGACGAAGTGCAAATTTTGGTGATGTGGTGACCTTCGACGCAATATATAGGACAAACCTGTACGACATGCCGTTCAGTTTGTTTGTAGGGGTTAACAACCATTTCTAGAGCATACTGCTGGGCGGGGTGCTCCTCAGGGATGAACAAGTTGAAAACTTTGAATCGGTGTTCACAGAGTTTGTAAGTTAGAACTAATTTGCCATGAGTATGACTGTGTGAGTATGAGTTGATAGCTTTGAATTTGATGCTACTGGTCATTGCAGGAGGGTGTCGTCTTGCAGACAAACTCATCGATCGAGATAGATGCTAGCACGGTGTACACTCGAGCCATTTTCGAGCAGTTTAGGGACATTCTGTATGACACAGAAGGGTACCGAGTGGAAGAGATAGATAACACTTATTGTACAGGGCAACACACACCAGACCTGAGCAGTGAGTTGTTTTCATGGTGCAGATGCGAGACAACGAGGCTGAGTTTGAGTGCGAGTGTGGGCTGTTCGAGGCTTCGAGCACATGGGCAAGCTTTGCTGCCACATACTGAAGGTAAACTATAAACATGTATGTTTCAGAAAGTTCGGCAGTAAGCAAACTTGCTATGCAAAAAACAGCAAATTGCAAAAGGTCTAATTTTTCCTATGTTTACCAGGTGATGGACTTTCTGGGGATGACAGAGATATCGAAGAACCACATTGTGAAGAGGTGGACAAAATATGCTCGCGACATACAACCAGAGCACCTCCAGCAATACCAGAAAGGTCATATAACTTCGACAACACTTACTCTCATGCAGAACAGGATGTACATGCAGGAGATGCAAGTGTGGAAGCTTATGAAACACTAATGGGCCTACGGCTTCCTAGCAAATTTGATAGTACGACCCAAAGGCGCTAATGTATCGGTAGTTATCAAAAGAAGATACTACGTAGAGAACATACCGACACCATTCAAGCCACTACAAAAGTCCCAATTTATGCGAAAATGCCAAACGGAGACCAAGCTCCATGGAGGCCTTTATTTGAAAATTTAAAAATTCAAAGTTTCTAGTTTCATTCAAAAAATTCTGAAAATAAATACACATATAGCTAGATACATAATATACATGTGTGCAAATTTTTAGGTCGAAATACAATAAAATATGAGCTAGACAAAAAAGACAAATATCTAGGGCTTTTTAGGATATGTATTGTTTATCTTTAAAGTCCATGATTTTCTTTTTGTGCAGCTCACAATTCAAGGTATTTCATCCTGAAATTTTTCACGCATACAGTTTACATCCTTGCATACATCTGTAATTTTTTCAGAATTTTTTAAACCAAAATTTATGAATTTTGAATTTTTTAAAATAAAGGGCTCCATGGAGCTCGGTCTCCAAAATGCCCTACTCATTATATAGGTGAAAAAGAAGGCATCTGCGTCAAGTGAACATGACCAACACTAAGGTAAAGGACCTCTTACCATGTTGCAAATAAATAATTTGTCAAACCATCTAAGAACAATTGTCAAGTATCAAATCCTATGTGTTTAGGATTCTAGTAGTTGCTCTAGGAAAGTAGTTATTGTATTAGGAGCAAGCCTAAACTTTTTAGATTCCACCCCACTATCGAGTCTACCGCAAAAATACACATCTAGATCCTAAAAGTAGACAAACGGTTCATTACAGGTCCTACAAACGAGAGAAAAAAAAAGCAAACATATATACCCCCTCCAGCAGAAGGCCGCTGCAGATTTCATTGGAACTGCGAAGCAAATTGCCAGGGTGAAAATAAAACATTATCAGCAATAGTAGCACAATAGTGCCGCTTATTTCACAGAAGACCTGAACAGTATCCACACGTGCACTGCTCCTATACAAAGAGATATATAAGGAAGCAAAACTTTGTGGCATGGCGTGGCGCACATGTTTCTGGACGGGGCTTGCCTGCTCCCGTCCCGTGCTCCCATCGGTGCTCCCGAAACATTAAACTCCATCGAACGGCTGGGCCCTTTCTACTTTTTCTGAGGAAACAATTCACGGATCTCGCGTATTCCGTCCCCTCCCCCCGTACTTATTCCCCTTCGTCCCTTTTCTTTCCCTTTCGCTCTCACTTCCGACAGCCGACCGTGGTCCGCGGGGAGCGAAGGCATCGAGTGCATCCAGCGACCGCCCTCTGCTCCCGTCGCCGCACTTCCCCGTTTGGTATCCAGGGACGGCAGATCTCAGAGGCCTTGAGCTGGCCGTAGTTTTTTGAGACGTACTACTAATGAAACTGTTTGGTATGTACTAATGCTAGCCTCACGTTTCAGTCTGGATGTGTATCAACTGCAACTCATTCATTTGTACTATGATACTATTTGAGCAGGCGTATTGGTGAGAACTCTGCTCACGCCTGCCGAGGTTGCCTTGCTCCGCTCCATGCTCGGTGAGTGACCCTCTCTGATGGGATTCTCTATCACGAAATGTTGATCATGTTCTGTACTGGCTGAATGAACTGAATTTTAATTAGCTGATGTTGGTGATATTTATAGACAGCACGAGGCCAGAAGACGTGGGTCAACGGTGTCAACACCGGCGTTGTCACAGTGATCAACTACAATTCTGCTTTTGAGGTTAGATATAATATCTATGTTGTTGGATGTTGGTCGCACTACAGTTTGTACCTGATGCACCGGTGAATGAGTTGACAATATTTACAGTGCATGAAAGGTAGAAACGAATTGTTGCATTCCATCGACAGTCACATGAACAAGGAAGAATTGCAAGCATGGTCGTATACTCATAGGTTCTAATAGAATTGCAAGCAAATACATGAGATAAAGATCTGTAACATCGGTTAAGCCAGCTTCTGTTGATGGAAGAATAGTAGATTCTGTCTTGGCATCATCACAGGGGTAAAAGTACCACTCATAAGAGTCTGTTGTTGGAAGAATGATATATTTTTTCCTAGCATCATCATAGGGGTAGAGGTACCACTTGTAGGAGTCTGTTGTTGGGGGAATGATAGGTTTTGTCCTGGCATCATCACAGGGGTAGAGGTACCACTCGTAGGAGTCTGTTGTTGCAAGAATGATATATTATGTCCTGGCATCATCATAGGGGTAGAGGTACCACTTGTAGGAGTCTGTTGTTGGGAGAATGATAGATTTTGTCCTGACAACATCACAGGGGTAGAGGTACCAATGGATTGTCGCAGACTTGAGTTGTAATGTGCTAAATAGGGGTGTGCAAGATTGGACGGAGCTCCCATATGACCCTATGCAGGTAAATAGCAAAGCTTAGGTCGCAGAGGATTGAAAATGAGAAAAAGTTAAAAAGAAGACTTCTTTTACCATTTGGGTTGGGTTGTACTATGGTAGATACCCAGGCATTTGGTTTGCAGAAGGCATTTCAGGTCGTACTTGTAAATAATTGGTCGTCTTCTTTTTCTTCTTCGTTTTTGCTTTCTCCGAGCCACCAACGGATCTTGCTGATCCTGGTATAATATTTTCTCCCAAATGACCCTGAGAAGATTAATAGCAAAGGTTAGCGTCATCATGCAGATTGCGATTGCTTGTTATATCGAGCACTTTAGCATCAATTTTCCATCTTCTTAAATATATATTGTTCAGGGATATGCTTGATATTATTAATATCATATATCTTTAAGCAATGGGAGTAGAGGATTCGAGCAAATTCAAACTTCTTGCAACTGCAATTGACTTTTTCTTCGCTTGGATCAAATCTGACGATATGCTCACGCTGTGTGCCATGGAACTTTACTATATATACCCTCTGCTCTTTGTTAGTACCATCACAAAGAAATGTGTCATAGTTCAGGGTCCGAAGCACTTGCTCCTGAAACATCTTGAATATTGCTGGAGTATACGTAGTTGCGCCTTGCCTTAAAACATAGCTACCTTCTGCCATCATCTTGGGAGTAGTTTGTGATGCCTTAAAGTCACATTTCACCTCTACAAATCTTTTATCCGCAACTAGCCGCTCAAAATGCTCAAAAAAAGTAAGCATGTCATATTGAATACTAATGTACCGCTTTAGTTTGTTGTTCATGCTTTCACTTCTTTGGGTAGTGCTCATATGGGCCGAGAACGTATTTCTGCCATACACTAGAGCCCACTGCTCCCTTTTCTCAAACAACCTATGCAGCCATGTATTATCACGTAGTCCATACTTGTCTATCATTCTATTCCACGCATATACAAAATCATCTTCTTCCTCAATATCATATATACAATGCTGAAAATCAGCATTGAACTTCTTGTATTCTTCAACAACTCCTGCTAGGTGCTTGCAAGCATTTTGATTCATATGCCACACACAAAGTCTATGATGAGAATGAGATAGTACTCTACAGACTTTGCGTCCTCAGCGTTTGCTCTTTGTGCTTCCATCACTTTCCTTTGGGATCTTAAGTATAAGGCCATGTCTCCAGTAGCAAGATTATGATTATGTGCAGCCTCAAATTCGTACACAGAATATAATCCATCTTTAAGACTTATCTTCATATGGGCTTTACATCCACATCGTGTTTCAGGCCTACTGTAACTGAAAGAATCCTCTCTCTCATCTTCCGCGCAGAATCCTGTCAATTAAAATAAGTATATTAGTGATCCATAAGTAATATAACCAAAACAAAATACAAGCAGGTCATACCTTGACGGGAGCATGTAAATATTCATTGTTGTATGACAATAGAATTCTTTACTTTATGTTGACTCCCTCTTCGGATGCTAAAACCAATGGCTTTTGCATAATTGTTATAAAAGGAGTAAGCTTCCTCTTCAGATAAAAATTGTATGCCAAGCTTTGGTACCCTTTCATTACTGTAATCTGTTGCATTGCTAGGAGCAGTTTCATGCACATCCTATATGAATCACTATTCACATTAGTTCATATGCATATGCTTGAAAGTTAGATATATGAAACAATGTTCACAACCCGATTACCTTTTAGTTGCCCTTGCCACAAGTAATCAAATGATGTTCCAAAATTCTAGTGTAACTCTTTGATCCTCACAGTCATACTACATGTCTTGTCTAGAAGGCCGCACTACTGGAATACTAAATGCAAACTAAACTATTCTGCAACAGTTGGTATCTAAATCAATTGGAAATGGACATAATGTTAATTTTTTGAGACTAATATAGACTAACGATAAGAACAATTAGACATCTGATTTTATTACATGTAGTACGCTGTGAATGAATACCAGATTCTTGCAAATGTATAGTTGAAATTACATGAATCACCTAACAAACTAAGTTGTGCAAAACTGCTATGCCCAGTGTGTCTTCATGGCTCTACAGGATTTCAATAGATCTTATACAGTCATGATTGGTTTATTTGTTTGTTAACAGGGAAAAGCAACCATTTCAACAAGAAGGGCAGAAACAACAAAAGGAGATCAAGAAGAATATGAGTCAGATGTCTTACTTTTCGTCCTCCAGATTCATTGTCTTGTTGATGGTTCCCATAGTCCGTGCTTGAAGAATCCATAGGGGACAATAGAGCCCCAGTCCGCTTGATGTTCGCACAGTTGGCGTTCTCCCTAAAATTAATTAATGGCAATAGCTGTGATTGCAATTTTTCTTCTTCCTGTGATTTAAGATACCTCTGGTATATGGGATGGGCGTCCCTGGTTTTTGGCGCGCACTAGTGAGATTGGCGGTCATTTTCCCTCCAGATTTTTGTGCGGGCCTTTTCCGTCCAGAATCATTCGCGAGTATTACCTGCGGGAGAGTAAAATACGGAATACGTGGTTGTTTCCTTGTTTTTTGCGCCAGAAAAGGGATGTGGGAAAGGGAAATTGGCCCCGCCGTTCGATGGAGTTTAATGTTTCGGGAGCACCGATGGGAGCACGGGACGGGAGCAGGCAAGCCCCGTCCCATGTTTCTCAGCAGGATATCATTCTTGTTAGAGTCAGCGTCTTGGTTGGCGCTATGTGGCGGCGGTGATGTCCCTTAGTAGGAATAATGTCTCCCACATTCTATCCCCGTCCCGATGGTGTGTCTAGGAGGGCGTGTGGAGATTTGTCTCAGTCGGATCTTGTGGGATTCGTCGGTCTTGGTCTTCGATGAATCTATTTGGATTCGGTCCCCCTTCACTTTCGTTTAGGTGTTTACAGGTTTGATCCTTCTGATCTACGACTTTCTTCATTGGCGATGTATGCTACGCGCACAACTTCCCGACTGTATACTACAACAAGGTTTGTCGGGCTCCAGTGAGGGAGGGGCGATGATAGCGGTGCGCCTTCGGCTCGCTCGAGTTCTTGTAGTCGTCGCTAGGTGGTCCACAGACATGGTTCTAATTTGTATTACATCTGTTGTTCTTTGTACTGCCATGATTAAAGATGAATAGATTGAAAGTTTCTCGCATAAAAAAGTAGCTACGGTACACGGTTACAGACCAGCGCATCGCTATATCTCGTTGTTCGATTAAGTTGATGCAAATTGGGAATGGCACTTGCCACATGGTGGTTAGCGCCAGCTGGCAGCAGTGGCTTGTTGGCCAGCCTATTGGCCTCCCCCTCATCGATGTCCTTCTGGCTTAGGAAGCTTGGTTTCTTGGTCAATGACAACAGCCTCGCCCACATCCTGTCAGTGATCTTCACCTGTTCTGTGTGGATGTCACCCTATGTGATCAAAAGATATTTTGTTCACCCTAAGCCCAAGATATCCACGGGGAAAGCTTCCAAGAAGGCATCCCATGCCTTCCTTCAACGGATCCATCACCTCGGCTGGGCATCTTATTGGGAAGATCGCACACTTCTACCTGTTGGAAATATGAGCAATTTACCGAATGATTTTATTAACAAAAATACTAGATAAAGTATGACTAAAATAGCAAATATAAAGAAAGTCATGCAATCTAACAGAGAGAAGGTAAACATCGCCTGCATATATGAATTTGAGGTAAACACATCTAGAACAGACACTAGATGAAGTTGCTTATACAGAACAGAACTTAACATACGTAGGGCAGAAACTAGAGCCAAGAACTGTAGGAGGACTCCTAACAGAAAGGAGAAGAACACGTACGGCACAGCAGCAGTAGAAGCGCTGGACTTGGGGTCGGTGTCCTCGCCTGCCATGTCGTCGACGAGGTCGTGGACGTCGGGGAAGAAGTCTTCGTGTGGGAAGTAGTCGTCGGCGATCGGATCGTCCGTGATGAAGCAGCCAGTAGTCACGCTAAGCGCTCCCCAAAAACCTTATCACCCTTCTCCCATACAGGACTCAAAAGGGGCGTTCTCGGAGGCCTACTGTCCCGACGTGCAGTGCACGCCGCAAGCCGGGATGAGGAAGACAGCAGTAGCGCAGTGCTCAGGAACTTGTGGCGAGAGGAGGAAGAGATTCTGGTGCGTCTCTCTGGGAGGAGCGACCTCCCTTTTATAGGCGCAAGAGAAGGAGGCGAGAGGCTGCGCTGGGAGCTGAAGAGAATGAGGGAGACAAAACGAACAGGCAGTAGGCGAAGAGGTGCGTCGTTCGTATTCAATCTCCACTACAGCAAAACATTTCAGCTTTCGCGTGCCCTTTCGTATACCCGTAGTGCGTGGCAAAAATTTACATCGGCTCAGCTCATTCCTGCAACCCGCGGCGCGTCGTGGCGTGGCGAGGCGAGGCGGGCGGCGGAGGAGGAGCGCGCGTGGATGTGCCTCTTGTTCTCATGCTCATACAAGTGGGGAAGGAGCCTCCCTTATAAAGAGGTCCAACTCCCTCTAAACTAGCAAGGTGGGACTAAACTTTAGTTCCACCTCTTGCCTTGCACGAATGGGCTGCGTGGGCCTCTAGGATTTATTAGGAATTTCTGAAACTGTTATTGGGCTAGGCCCAAATAGACAAAATTCCAGCAATCCCCCACCGGATCCCAAAGGCACACAAAATTTGCCTTTGGCTCCAAAACACTGTTTTATATACAGGTACTGTAGTGGAGACTGTTAAGTTGAACTTCCACCTAGAACCCTATGCTACACTAGTAAGCAACTTGAACAGTGGACTGGGCCTTGAACTGCAAGTTTTCTACGAATCTAGTTTCACATAAAGCCGGGACCGATACGTGGCTACCGCGGGTCTTCCCCGCGGGTGGAGCTTATGCGTCATACTCCGTGACCTTTCATGAGTTTACTAGAGAGAACTCTACTCTCATAGATTGCGGCGCTTAACAATCAGGCTCATATAGGTGCATTCTTCAAAAGATGTTCTGCATGACAACATCTCTGCTTCAAAAAGCCACTTAGAACACATTAAGATATACATCAACCTGCCATGCAGATTAGGAGAGTATTGCATGTTCATGGAGTGGTATTTTTAACAGTAAGGATACTCTCCTCTCAGTTGACCAACAGCTTGTCTTCCACATCTAATTCACGGGATCTCGGATCACAAAGAATAGGTTACCACTGTGAACAACTCATATTGTGGGTCTCATTCCCATCTCCCTTGATGCATTATCTATCACATTATGTGATAGACCCTTAGTAAAAGGATCTGCCAGATTTTTAGACGTTTGGATATAATCCAATGCAATAACTCCGGAGTTTTTCATTTTTCTGACAGATTTTAACCTTCTTTGAACGTGTCTTGATGACTTCATGTCATCCTTTGAGCTGCTCACTTTAGTGATCACAGTTTGATTGTCACAGTTCATAAGGATACCCGGTACAGGTTTCTCAACTACCGGCAAGTCATTCAAGAGCCGGCGAAGCCAATCTGCTTCGACCGTAGCTGTATCTAGTGCTGTGAGTTCTGCTTCCATTGTTGACCTCGTTAAGATGGTCTGCTTGCAAGACTTCCAAGAAACAGCGCCACCTCCATGAGTGAATACATAACCGCTTGTCGGAGTAATGGGCCATGGGTAGGCTAACCCGAGCCCCAGGACCTTTCAAGACATCGGGGAAGGCCGCGCCCCTCAGGCCGAGTTCCAGGAGCGACTCCAAAATATGCCGAGTCCCAGACGGCGACGACGAGACAAGCCTAGTCCCAAATGGCGACTCCCAGATGAGCCGACTCCAAGCTGGCGACCTCTAGACAGGCCGACTATGGAGAGTCGGCCTATGACTCCTCCCTCATCTCGAAGTACGATGCGGGGTACGGCCACGACATGGCCGTTTCCCCCTCCTGCTTACGGAGGTCCGGCATGGCTACAGTGAGCCGTATCGCTGGAAGATCTCTGGCGAGGCGCGGCACTGTTGCCATGCCTGCCCTGACCTCAGCCACAATGCGCAGTGCACTGGGCTCACGACGCCGGCCTGTACGACCCAAAGGCGGCGGGGCCGCCTTTCAGAGGGTGGGCCGAAGGCGGCCTGGGCGACCCGAAGATGGACCTGTGGGAGTCGGCCTCCCTGGAGTCGGCCAGCTCCTCCCCAGGGCCCCACGAGCCATTAACCAGATATGATGGGGAATGGCGACAGTGATCGCCCGATAGACGGCGGCACTGTTGCCACGATCCAATGACCAAGCCTGCGTCATTAGGAGCACCGCTACAGTATCAAGCCTGTCCGCGGGACCCGCCAGTCGGCGGGCCCAGAAGCCGGCGGGAAGGATGGCGGCCTGAGAGACAGACGGCTGGGACCCGCGCCCAGCCGGATTACTATTGTACCCCCGGGGGTAGGCCTATATAAACCCCCCGGGGCACCCATGCAAAGGGTTCGGACCTGAATAGAGATAGACCAAATAGCATAGGGAGGAGAGAGCTAGCCTTGCCCTCTCCCGCCTCCCGAAACAGCTCCAGGAGCATCGTTGTAGTCACCTTGCTTTAGTGATCATGCGGAGACCCCGCAGAGCAGCAGTAGGGGTGTTATCTCCTAGGAGAGCCCTGAAGCTGGGTAAGTTCCGCCGGCGTGCATGTCTTTGCCTCATCCCGCTTCCAGGCACCGGCGACGTTCTACTCGCTCCCACCATGATAAGCCATCCTTTGGCATATCTCGTATCCAACCCCCAACATTTGGCGCCCACCATGGGGCGAGGTGCACCGTCGTCCGGAGATCTGCTCTGGACGGGAACCCTGTTCCTCCCCGACAAGCACAGCCAGCCCGGCACGCCGAATGGCGTCTGTGCCGATGCGCTGCACGGCGTAGAGATCGCCTGTGCGGCCAGCTGCCTCGCCGATCTTATCAGTGAGGTTCGCCTCTCCGATGAGCCTGCGTCCGACGTAGGCACGAGTGGCCCCGAGAGCCTCCTCGCAGGCCTCCTCGACCAACTCCACGTCGCCGGCGAGCCTGCCGTGGACCTGGAGTCCATAGGATCCACCGACCCGATGCTGGTTGACTCCGACACCGCGTCGCTCGATGCGTTCCCTACCAACGTGGTTGTCTACGACGAGCCGCTCCCTTACACGGGGAGCGGCTGAAGCACCGTCACCGAGGTTCTCGTCCTCGACCACGGCGAGCGCTCCGGCGAAGGAGCGCACGACCCGCTCGATGCGGCCCTGCGAGACCTTGCAGCGCTGATTCCGGAAGACGCCGATGCTGAGACGCTGGAGGCGCTCCGCCTTCAGCTCATCGAAGGCGCGAAGAAGCTGGCAAGCATGAGGCGCTTGTCAGAAGCTTACCAACGCGAGATGGATCGCGCCGTAGGCGGCTCGCCGGCTCCGACTGGGCCTAGCCGCCTAGGCATGGTCAGACAGCGCGGCGCGGCAATCGCCAACCTCTTCGGGGCTGATCGCCCTGTGTATGCCACGCCTGCACAGAATATCCGCGCCGCCCAGGCGGCGGCAAACGAGCTCGACAACTTCGAAGGCGAAGAGCGCCGCACAATGAAGGAGCGAGTTCAGCAACTCCTCGACGCGGCTGTCGCACAGAATGGTGCCGGATGCCGCACCGAGGTGCCGCAGCGCCAAAACGACGACCCACTGCCTCGCCGAGACCAAGGTGCGACGTCTCGGACGCCGACTAGCAGGGCCCGTGGGAATAAGGACAAGGAGCCGGCTGTCAGCCACAGTCGGACTCACATCACCATCGAGCGCGACCAAGACGGCCGCCCCAGAGCGGTGGAACGGCGGGACGACTACCAGCCTCCCCCTCCTCGCGGAGAAAGGCGAGTCTCCCCGCCACCCATGGAACGTCCGACTCTCGGCGACCGCCTTGGCCGCCGAGAAGGAGTCGGAGAGAACGACACCCGCCACCGGATTGACCGACTCCACCGATCCCTGGCGCTGGAAGAAGAAGATGAGTTGGGTCCCCCCTGCTTTGGACCCCGCATCCGAGATGAGCCCTTCCCCAAAGGGTTCACGCTCCCCCGAGACACGCCTAAATACACCGGCACCGTGAAGCCGGAAGATTGGCTGATCGACTACTCCACAACCGTCAACATAGCGAACGGCAACAAGCATGTTGCCGTAAGATACGTCCCGCTCATGCTCCAGGGCTCGGCCCGGACGTGGTTGAACAGTCTGAAGCCTCGCAGCATCAACAGTTGGGTCGACCTCACTGAGGCTTTCGTCCGCAACTTCACGAGCACGTACAAGCGACCTCCCAAGCCACGCCAACTCTCCTTGTGCGTGCAAGGCCCTGATGAGTCTACCCACGACTACCTCACGCGCTGGGGCGAGCTCCGGAACTCCTGTGAGAGCGTGCACGAGGTGCAGGCCATCGAGTAATTTACTGCCGGTTGCAGAGAAGGCACCCTCCTCAAGCACAAGCTCCTCTCCAACGAGCCGGAGACCCTCGATGAGCTGCTGATCACGGCGGACAAGTACGCCACGGCCGACTCCTCCATGAAGGCGAAGATTCGGGTCAGCACGACTGGCAAAGTCGCCCCTCAGGCTCGAAGAACTCCGGCTGGAGACACCAGTCGGTGGCAACAGCAAAACGACCAGAAGCGCAAAGCCCCGCAGCTGACTTCCCACAGTCGGCAAGTGGCAACAGCGGAGGACCAGCAGTTGGAGGGGCCGCCTCCGGCGAAGCGACAGAAGGGCGGAAAGTCAAACTGGCTGCCGGCTTTCTCCTACGAGTAGACTCTAGATGGCCCCTGCAAGTTCCACAGCGGCGCGAAGCCGTCAAACCACACCACCAGGAAATGCCACCGGCTGACCAGAATCGCCAAGGGGGACGGCTTGCCCCCTCCCCCTCCTGCTGGGCCGCCTCCTCCACAGCCGCCCCAGCAGCCGGCCGTCAGGCCAGTCGGCGCAATACAAGACGAGTTCCCGGATGAGCACGGAACCTATGTGGTGTTCACTAGTGTGGCGGATGATCGGCATAGCAGGCGCCAACAGCAACAAGAAGTGAATGCGGTTGCATCAAGTCCCCCTGAGTTCATGCATTGGTCCGAAAAGCCTATCAGTTGGAGCAGAGCTGATTACCCAGAGGTGATGCCGAGTCCAGGCTCCTATGCCTTGGTCTTAGGCGCCACACTCGCCACAGATAGGCGGGCCGCTCGCTTCTCGCAAGTACTGATAGACGGAGGCAGCAGTATCAACATCCTGTACAAGGATACGATGGAGAAACTAGGAATCAAGCGGAGACAGCTTCAGAGCAGCCGGACTGTGTTCCACGGAATCGTCCCTGGCCTTTCCTGCTCAACAATCGGCAAGATCCTGATAGATGTCCTCTTCGGAGACAAGGATCATTTCCGCCGAGAGCCAATTTGGTTCGAGGTGGTGGACCTTAAGAGCCCATATCACGCATTGCTTGGCCGACCCGCCTTGGCCAAGTTCATGGCAGTCCCCCACTACGCCTACCTCAAGATGAAGATGCCGAGTTCCAAGGGAATCCTAACCGTGTCCGGCGACTACAAGAAGTCGTCCGCTTGCGCGGCCGAAAGTTGTCGCCTGGCCGAATCCTTGGTGATCGCGGCTGAGAAACGGCTTCTCGATCGGGTCGTGGCGATGGCCGGCAAGCAGCCCGAGTTATCGCCCGACCCCAAGGAGTCGGAAGCAGAAGGATCATTCAAGCCGGCCAGAGAAACAAAGAAGATACCGTTGGACCCGGAGCACCCGGAGAGGTACGCTGTCATGGGCACAGGCCTTGACAGCAAATAGGAAGGCGAGCTCGTCGATTTCCTCTGTGAGAATCGTGACATCTTCGCATGGTCCCCCAAGGACATGCCTGGTGTCCCGACGGAATTCGCCGAGCACAAATTACATGTCCGATCTGATATGGAGCCCGTCAGGCAGCCCCTGCGCCGCCTATCAGAAGGAAAAAAGAAGAGTTGTCAGAGAAGAGATAGCCCGGCTCCTAGCAGCCGGCTTCATCATGGAAGTATTTTTTCCAGAGTGGCTGGCAAACCCAGTACTGGTGCTGAAGAAGAACAAGCAGTGGCAGATGTGCATTGATTACACGAGCCTCAACAAAGCCTGCCCCAAGGACCCATTTGCTCTGCCGAGAATTGATCTGGTGATAGACTCCATAGCCGGATGCGAGCTGTTGAGTTTCCTAGACGCATATTCAGGATATCACCAGATCAAGCTGAACCCGGCCGACAGACTGAAGACCGCCTTCATCACGCCATTTGGAGCCTTCTGCTACCTGACCATGACGTTCAGCTTGCAAAACACCGGCGCCACCTTTCAGCGTTGCATGCAGAAGTGCCTCCTGAAGCAACTCGGCAGAAATGCCCACGTCTATGTGGATGACGTGGTTGTGAAGACGGAGAAGCGTGGAACCTTGCTGGAGGACCTCAAGGAAACCTTTGAGAATCTGCGCCGATTCTAGATCAAACTCAACCCAGAGAAGTGCGTTTTTGGAGTACCAGCCGGCCAGCTCCTCGGTTTCCTGGTCTTCGAACGCGGCATAGAGTGCAACCCTGTGAAGATCAAGGCCATCGAGAGGATGGAAGCACCCAGACGACTGTTAGATGTGCAGAAGTTCACTGGCTGTTTGGCATCCATCAGCTGATTCATCAGTCGGCTGGGCGAGAAGGCTCTCCCCTTGTATCAGCTCATGAAGAAGACACCTTCTTTGAGTGGACTCCCAAGGCGGACGAGGCTTTTCTCCAACTAAAGAAGATGTTGACTACTCCCCCTGTGCTGGCGGCTCCGACTCCCAAAGAGCCCATGCTCCTATACATTGCCGGCACCAGCCGAGTAGTCAGCACAGTCATTGTAGTCGAGCGCAAGGAGGAAGGCAAGGCGCTACCTGTCCAAAGACCGGTATATTACCTAAGCGAAGTACTGTCGACCTCCAAGCAGAACTACCCCCATTACCAGAAGATGTGCTACGGCGTGCATTTTGCCGCCAAGAAATTGAAGCCTTACTTCCAGGAGCACCCAATCACTGTGGTCTGCACAGCCCCACTGGCCGAGATCATCGGAAGCCGAGACGCTTCTGGCCGAGTGGCCAAATGGGTCATCGACCTGGCCCCCTACACCATCTACTACGAGCCCCGCACCACCATCAAGTCGCAAGCACTGGCCGACTTCCTCGTCGACTGGGCCGAGACCCAGTATCTGCCGCCAGCACCCGACTCCACCCATTGGTGGATGCACTTCGACGGCTCCAAGATGCGCACCGGCTTGGGAGCCGGCGTCGTCCTCACTTCCCCCAAGGGCGACAAGCTCAGATATGTGCTGCAGATCCACTTCGCCGCCTCCAACAACGTGGCCGAGTACGAGGCGCTCATCCACGGGCTCCGGCTTGCCAAAGAACTCGGCATTCACCGGATCCTGTGTTATGGCGACTCTGACTTGGTAGTCCAACAATCATCTGGCGATTGGGACGCCAAGGACGCAAATATGGCGAGCTACTGTTTCCTCGTCCAGCAACTCAGCGAATACTTCGAGGGGTGCGAGTTCCTCCACGTGCCAAGGAACGACAACGACCAAGCAGACTCCTTGGCACGAATCGGCTCCACCCGCCAGGCAATACCATCTGGTGTCGCCCTCCGGCGCCTCCTCAAGCCTTCTATCAAGCCGTCACCAGAATCAGATTCAATCTATGTGCCGGCTCCGCCTGAGGAGGACGGATACGACTCCAAGAAACATACAGTCGAAGACGGCCCGGGGACTTCAGAACCCGGCTCGGGGACTGCAGTAGCAAGATCGAAGATCCCAGAGCTCGGCCCGGGGACTGCTCCAGTCGGCCCCGGGACTTTGTCAAACCAGCAAGCGGCTGCGGACTCCAAACCACCGCCTCCCAGCCCGGCCGCCCTTGTCCAAGTCGCACTAGTGGCAGTTGAAGAAATAGCAGCTCCTTCATGGGCCCAGCCCATCCTCAGATTCTTAGTAAACAGAGAGCTGCCAACTGATGAAATCTTGGCTCGGCAAGTGCAACGCCGAGCAGCAGCCTACACCATAGTCAACAGGGAGCTGGTCAGGCGCAGCATTACCGGCGTCTTCCAACGCTGCGTCGAGGCAGAACAAGGTCAGGCAATCCTCAGAGACATCCATGAAGGCGAGTGCGGTCACCATGCAGCCTCCAGGGCACTCATCGCCAAACCCTTCCGGCACGGTTTCTTCTGGCCAACCGCCCTGGAAGAGGCCAAAGAGTTAGTCCAAAAGTGCAAGGGGTGCCAGATTTTCCGTTCCAAACCACTTCAGACAGCTTCCGCACTCAATACTATCCCTATCGCCTGGCCCTTCGCAGTCTTGGGCCTGGACATGGTGGGACCATTCAAGACGGCACGAGGTGGCTTGACTCACCTACTTGTCGCAGTGGACAAGTTCACCAAGTGGGTGGAGGTGAAACCCATCAAGAAGTTGAATGGTCCGACTCCAGTGAACTTCATCGCTGACATCACAACTCGGTACGGCATCCCACACAACATCATCACCGACAATGGAATGAATTTTGCCAAAGGCGCCTTGGCCCGTTTCTGCGCGACACAGGGCATCCGACTGGACTTAGCGTCCGTTGCCCATCCGCAGTCAAACGGCCAGGTGGAGCGAACGAACGGCCTCATCTTATCCGGCATCAAGCCTCAACTCGTCGCCCCGCTGGAGCGATCTGCCGGATGTTGGCTTGAGGAGCTGCCGGCCGACCTCTGGAGTCTGCACACGACTCCAAACAAGTCAACCGGCTTTACACCCTTCTTCCTCGTCTATGGTGCCGAAGCCGTCATCCCAACGGACATAGAGTTCGACTCCCCGCGAGTCACCATGTACACCAAGGAAGAAGCAGAAGAAGCACATCAAGACGGCGTCGATCTGCTGGAAGAGGGCCGGCTGTTGCCGCTCAGCCGGTCCAGCATCTACCACCAGAGTCTGCGTCGATACTACAACAGGAAGGTCTGGCCAAGATCTTTCCATGAGGGCGACCTTGTGCTCTAGCTGATCCAGCGAACAGCCGGCCAGCACAAGCTGTCGGCACCTTGGGAAGGCCCCTTCATCATCAGCAAGGTACTAGGAAACGACGCCTACTATCTGATCGATGCTCAGAAGCCCCGAGCGCACAAGAGGGACGACTCCGGCAAAGAGATAGAGCACCCATGGAATGCAAATCTTCTTCGAAGATTTTACAGTTGATGCAGTATGTATCGCACTACCCCTTTGTATTAAAGTACTAAGACTTTGGGCCCCCCGAGACGAGCTCGGGGACTGCCCTTTTTTGTTATCTGTATGATAAGAATTATGCCTTCGAGAACATCACTTTCATTACAAGCTGCTTGGCACCGGGCCAGACTAGTCAGCCCGGGGACTCACCGCCTTGCGCTATGAAGAGCTTCCCGCAGTCAGACAAGTAGTGTGCGGTGCCCAATCTGCCTCCTGGCAAAGCCGCAACTCGCAGAGCGACTATGAGGCGAACAGGAGTGAGGAAGAACGGGCGCCCACACGAAAAATGGCTAGGGACCTAAAGCATGAACATAGCGTAAGACGGCTTCCAGCATTTCTGAAGCAGAAAACCGACTCATGAGTAGCCAGCTCGCCGTCTTTACTAGCCTCTATCAAGGACGGCCGACTCTTGGGTAGTCGGCCTGTCGCTTTCCATCCGACTTGCTAAAGAAACTCTAAACGGCCAAGTACTTGCCTTCCCGAAGTAGCCGAGCACTTGACCCAGTGGCAGTCCGTAGAGCGGCTGTCCGACTGGCAAGGCAGCGACTAAGGGAAGGCGGCAAAGGGAAAAGCCTAAAGAGTAGTAAGCAAGGAAAGACGGAAATTGGATCAATATTTACATAGGCCCTTGGCCGAATCTTCGAATAGAAGTGCAAGATACACCCCGCGGGTGGAATTGTTCGAATCTAACAAAGTTTTCAAAAAGATTACTAAGACAGACAAGCAGAGGCGAAAAAGGAAGCCTAGGAGGCGGCATCGGGGAACGGAGGATCGAAGGAGACGGCGGTGTCAGGCGCCGGGGCAGTCGGCTGGGCGGTCTCGGCTTGATAACCTCCGGCGGCAGTCGCCTTCTCTTGACGCGGCTCGTTGCTAGAGGCGCGTCGAGCTGAGGCTGGCCGCCTGCTCCGTCTTCTGGCACCTCCGCCTTGCCTTCGTCCTCCGCCTCGTCCTCCTCCTCAGTGCTGGAGTCGATCACCTCCACCGAATCCTCGCCATACTCCGGGTTCATCCCGAACCACTCTAGCGGCACTTCCTCGCCGCCTTCAGCCCTCTCGGGGACGAAGACACTGGTGTCCGTGTACTCGGCGATGGCCGCCGCACGCTCGATAAGGGAACCCTCCACGGCCTCCAGCTCGGCCTGGGCTTCTGACCGAAACGCGGCCAGACGGTCCAGGTCCAGCCCTGGATACCACGCCTTGACGAACTCCAAGGCCCGGCGCGCTCTGGCCCGGGCCGAGGGGCCCTTCCAGGCCTCAAGACGGCCGGCAGCGACCTCCAGCCAGTCGGTAGTTCGACTGGCGGTGCGCAGAGCCGGCGTGCCTGGCCATAGGGCGGCAACCGCCTGGGCGCCGGCACGCTGAAGCGGGCGCATCAGCCGGCAGGCCGGAGAAGACGGGCTTCAATGCTTAGAAGCTGCTCATCGACGGTTCGGGGGGCATTAGCGGCGATCTCCTCACCGTTGGCCCTTCACGCCTCGCGAGTAGGCTCGATGGCCAGAGGGACTGCCTGCGGGTGACCAGGGAAGAAGTCTGCCAAGACAAAAAAGAAGCAAGTCGAAAAATCAGAAGTCGGCCTCACACATAAGTCGGAAGCCCGAAGAAACGAAAGAAACTTACCATCAACGATATCCTCGATCTCGTGGAAGCCAGAGGTCAGCATCGCCTCCCTGTCAGTTCAGGAGGAGCGCTCGCTCTCGAACTCGGCCAGAAGGGTGGGATCCTTCTTCTCGGCCTCGTCCTGTGCCTTCTTGAGCAGCTCTTTCTGCTCGGCCAGCTGCGCCGCCAGCAGGTCGCGCTCCGTGGCGAGCTTGCCACACTCCTCCTCCTTGGCACGACGGGCGGTATTGGCCTCGCCCAGCTGCTCCTGAAGAACGGCGTTGGCTTCTGAGGAGCGAAAGAAGAGACAAATAAATCGTCAGCAAAGAAGATCGCCGGGAAGATCCGGCCTGATTGCTCAGCAATCGGCCCGGATCTCGGGGACTACAGCCCGCGGGTGCGCCGGCGCGCCCCTGCGAAGAAGAAGAGCTTACTCCGGCTTTCCGACAAGTCGGCAGCCCGCTTGCTCAACTCCTCAACATTACAGTTGAAGGCAGTGGCGCGGAGGTTGTGGTACTCCTGCAATAAGTCATTGAGGACAAAGTTAGTGTCTGGAACTCGCCAGAGGGAGTTCCGAACCGCCTGCTCAGCAGCCGGTCCGGAACTCGGGGACTACACCCAGTTGGTGCGCTGGCGCGCCCCCACAGAGAAAAAACAAGAATCAACAGGAAAAGAAACGTACTCGGACGGCCGTTCGTGCGGCCAAATGCGCTCTGGTGTAGGCTTGAAGGGCGTCGCCCTCGGCCCGCAGCTTCACCTGGACTTCTAGGAGCAGTTGATTTAGCGGCCCGGTGCCGCCTCCGCCGTCCCACCCGGTGGGCGCGGCGCTTGTGGCCTCGGCGTCTAGGGTTGCCGATCTGGCAGCGCCGGTCTCCCAAGGACGCGGCGCCGAGGTCGCCCTCTCAAGACGGCGGCGCATCGGCGAGGCGACTTGGAGAAGCAGCCGTGCCTCGGCCTCGTCCATGACCGGCGGCTCCGACTGACCCACCGGCTGTTTGCCGTGCGGCCTCCCAGACGGCGGTGGAGGCGGCGGTGGCGGCACGAGGGTGTCCGACATAGAAGCCTCGCCGCCCTCCTTCTCCACGACGGGGTTCTCGGTGCCGGCCTCCCCAGTCTGCCCCGTGAACTCCGGAGCCGGCGGTGCAGACGACAGTGGGGGATGAGCATCGCCGATCGGCGACGCGCGACCTCCTCGGCACGCCGTCTCGCCGCAAGGGCGGCTTCGGCATCCTCCAGCTTCTTCTGGGCGGAGGCGTCCGCCTTGTCGGCCTCCGCCTTCTCCAGGCGTTGGGCTTCCTCCTCCTCACGCTTCTCCCGCGCGTTTCGCTCCGTCGCCTCCCGGAGGTCGGCGGCGGGGTCGGCCCGCCGTGTGTTGGCGGACGTCACTGCCGACCCCATGATGGAGGGGACGGCGACTCTCTCAAGAGAGAGAGGGGCCCTGAAGAAGAATGGAGGGAGTATAAAAGAAAACTCGGACAAGATTCAATGAAGGAAAATAAAGAAGTGTAAAGACTTACGCAGAGACTAGCGGCGGCCTTCTCACTTCCCTTCGGAAGCGGTTGGCCTTCGCGGCCGCCTCCTCCCGTCTGGTCGCGGCGGCCGCCCCCTTTATCTTCTTCAACTTGCCGCCAGGCGCACTCGGCCCGGCGTGACGCCTCTTCAAACCGCCCTGGCCGGCGGAGGAACCGACCTTCGCCTGGTGGTGCGGGGCGACCTCCCCTTCGGCGTCGTCATCAGGCCAGTCGGCGAAGGTGGCCGAGGGCCTGAAGTCGCCTTCTGCCCCTTCTCCACCGCCTTCGGCGTCGGCTTCCATTGCTGCCGCCCCCAAGTCGGGGTCGTCCACGTCGCTCTCTGCGCGGTCGGGAACATACTCGCGGGGCTATCTCGTGGTGCCGGCGGCAGGCTGCATAAGAGGATTCTAGTTCAGAAGAAACCAACACGAGTCAGAAGCCGGAGTCGGCTGCGAAGAAGACAAAATGATAGGGGGACGCGACTTACTACTGGTGGAGGGTTGTCGCGCGAGTACGGCTCCTTGCCGAACTGCCAGTCCTCCTCGAACTCGTAGTGCGCGATGTAATTCACGATGTTTGCCACCTCCTTGCGGGGCATCTCCTTGGTGCTCATCCGACTTGGGTCTCGGAGGCCGCTCATCTGACAGATCAGGTGAGGCCGGCCTTGGAGCGGGAGAACTCGGCGTGCCACGAAGGCGGCCAGCAAGTCGGCCCCAACCAGTCCCTCCGACTGTATCAAGACTCGGAGTCGCGCTACGGCGGCGGCTCCGGCGAGAGTCAGCGACTTGACTCGGTGGGACCAGCTAGGGAGCCTCCCAGTTAGGGGGGCAGCGTTGTAGGGCGGCAGGTTGACCCAGTCGCCGTCGGAGGCGAGGTTCTTCACATAGAAGTATGAGCGCTGCCACATCTTCACCGACTTGATCAGCGTGATGGGAGGAAAGGGGTTGTCGGCTGTCGAGCGCCGCATCACGATGAAGCCGCCGGACTGAGCCGGCACGCCGGCGATGTGCGTGCCGAGCTTAGAAGAGAAGAATTCTCCCCACAGCTCGATGGTGGGGAGAACGCCAAGGAAACCTTCACACAGAGTGGCGAAGGTGGAGAGTAACACCACCGTATTCGGAGTGAGGTGGTGCGGCTGAAGACTGTGGAACTCCAAGAATGTCAGGACCCCGACTCAATGTCACATCGATCTACCCTGTAACACCTCATATCACTTTGTGGCCTCACGCACGGTATTCCCACGGGTGTCGCCTTACCTTTGCCCGGGACCGTTTGCGCCTTTTGGCTCACGTATATGATGATGTCGCTAGCATCCATATGATATGGAGGCCGGGCTGAAATGACTAGTCGTAAACCCAAAGTGGCACAGACTTACAGGGACAGGCATCCATGACCCAGCATCGAACGTGTCGGTCATCAGCAAGTGGGTCTGGGCTGTAGCACTGGGCTAGCAGGACTCCGGTAAACCGGGCTGTAGCGGGCTAACAGGGCTCCGGTACTCAATGCGTGACATTTCCTCGAAGGGACAGACATAGGAATGAAGAAGGACACATGCCGGCCAGCCTAAGTGTTCCGGAGCAGTAGCAAGCTACCATGGCTCAATGGAAACACTAGAAGACATTTCCCGGTAAGAGAGGCTACTAAAGATAAACAACTAGATAGTCAGATCCCACACATACCATGCATTTCAACCATACACACAATATGCTTGATATGTGCAAATACAACAAGGCATCACAACATGACTCTACGACACAAGTACTTTATTTAAAGGCTCAGAGAGCCATACATAACATACATACAAGTACGGGTCACATGACCCACATTCAAGTCATACAGTCATACAAACCAGCAGCGGAAGTAACTTGTCTGAGTACAGACAACTAGTAAAATAAAAGAGGCTTGGAAAGCCTCGCTATACTACGTGGACCTTCACAAGCTCAGGATTACCACCTGGGCCTCAGTCTTCTCATCGATGTCAATGTCTATGAAGAACCCATCAGAAGGGGTTGCAGCGTCTTCTGTAAAATGTAAATTATAGCAACATGAGTACAAAGGTACCCAGCAAGACTTACGTCAGATCCTACATACATGCACATTATCAAGAAGGGTTGGTGGAGTTATTGCAGCAAGCCAGCTTTGACTCTTGGCTAACTATCCTACGAGACTCCAACTTGAAATGGTTTTGCGCACACGAGTCCACTACTCACCACTTCAATACACCACGGAGGATGCACCTCCGTCATCCTACGGAAGAGCCATCCTCGGCACTCACGCTTATCTTGAGATTTTTAGTAGTATCCATTCACTTGTCTATGAACTGTATAAGCAACCAAGTAGTCCTTTACCGCGGACGCGGCTATTCGAATAGATCATGTTAACCCTGCAGGGGTGTATTTCTTCATACATGTTTCCACCACTTAGCGTCTGCACACGACATGTGCTCGGCAGACTTCAAGCGAAAGCCGACGTGGGTGTAGACCACGACCTACCTAAACACCTAAGTCTCTAGTCCAGGTTTATCTCCTATCCAGGTTCCATCCACAGGGAGTCCGGCTGAGGTTTCCCATACGGCCCCGAACGATGTGTACAGGGTTCCCGAGATACCTAACGGGTATTCGGTACACCGTGCCACGTGCCTACCGCATCACAGCCCACCCCGCGGGTCAGCGCTATCCACGGCCTCCAGTAAGCTACAAACACCAGAAACTACTTGCAACTCCTGGACAGAGGACTAGGGTGAATAAGAAGTCGAGCGGGGTCATATTTCAGGGCCCAATGCATGGTAGTAGCTGAATCTCAAATCACGCATACAAATCTCAGTTCTTGAGGTCGGCTTCAATGAAACAACCCACCATGTACTCCTACATGGCCTCTCATCGATACCTTTACCAAATCGTGTTCACCACATCACTCTCATTACCGACATGATCATTTCACTCTAGCCCATCACCCAGATGAACCAGACCTGACACGACTCTAAGCATAGCAGGCATAGCAAGGTAGGAACAACACATACATATGGCTCAATCAATTCCTACACATGCTAGTGGGTTTCATCTAATTATTGTGGCAATGACAGGTCATGTAGAGGAAATGGGTTCAACTACCGTAGCACACAGCAGTTTGAAACGCGTTGTCTTAATGCAGTAAAAGAGAGCAAGAGCGAGAACATGGGATTGTATCGATATGATCAAATGGTTGGTTGCTTGCCTGATGGATCGATGCACGTATACGGTTCTTCGCTAGGGTAATCACGGTACTCCTCGGAGGCAGGACCTGCCGCAAAGAACACCGATACACAACCATCACCAAACAATGTGCGACAATATGGTGCATTCATGAAAGATGGCAATATAAGTGTGTTGGGCTAATGCAACTAAAACCAGATGGGTTTGAATCAATTTGAACCAAAGATTCAAATTTCAAACTCATAAATGGCCCTTTAAAGTGTTTTATCTTGTTCTGCACTAAACCTCAAGTTAGTTTGTTTAAACATGCATGAAACTAGTACATATGGATAGATTGGATTTTTCTGATCATTTTTCATATATAATTTGTTTGATTTGGAGCTACGGTTGAATTTATATGAATTTTTAAAGTTTGGGCTATTTTCTAGAATTTATAAATCATTTTAGATTTATTCTAATTTCAGAAAAGGTTTACTGCGTCAGCATGAGGTCATGCTGACCTCAGCAAGTCAACAGACCCGGTCCAGGTCAAACTGACCAGTGGGTCCAGGGTGTCAGTGGATAATTAACTAATTTAATTTAGTTTAAACTAATCTGGATAATTAGCAGAAGGGGGCCCCACCTGTCATTGACTCAATAGAGTCAACCAGGGCCCACCCGTGGTCAAAGTCAAAACGGCTGCACCGGTGTTTAGCCGCCGGCGAGCCCGACGCGGCGGCGGAAGTGGTTTTGGCCGTTCCGGCCACCAAATGGGGCGCGGAAGGCATTTATGTGGAGCTGGGGACGAACCGCAACTCTTGGTGGAGCGAGTTGAGGTCGGGGTGGCCGGAGTTGGCACCGGCGACGACCTAGGCAGTCACCGGAGTTCGGGTGAAGGCGAACTCGGGGCTAGGGTGTGCGGTGAGGTGCGGGGAGTGCACGGTTGGACTCAACGCAACGTGGTGAGTGCGTTAGACACCGTGAGTTGGCCGGAGGATGGCCGGGAGCACGTCGGCGACGAGATCCGCGGCGGTGCGTGCGGGTGATCTTCGTGCGGTGGCTACACGGCTCGGGGGCGAGAGAGGAAGGGTAGGAGGGGTAGCTAGGCTCACAGAGCACCCGTAGAGGTCACCGGCGGGGTCGGGGATTTGCCGATGCGGTGACGGCGTTGAAGGGGATCTCCGGCGACGGCGAACTCGGGCGAGGTCGGTGCGGTGGACTAGGGCCTCACGAGCACGCGGGGCTCGGTTAGCTCGACGAAGTGGACGGCGGCGGAGCTCCTGGGCACCACTAGACGACGCACGGGCAGCGGGGAGCGCGGCTACGACGATGGAGCGGCGGCGGTGGCGTCGGCCATGGCTGGGGAGCGCGAGGGGGAGGAGCTGGAGAGGAGAGGAGGTGTCTGGGGGGTTCGGGAGAGAGAGAGGGGTCGATCCACGGCGTTAGCCGGGAGAGTGGAGCTGCGAGGCGGCGAGCAGGTGCATGGCACCCATGCGGTGCTCGCCGTCGAGCACCTGCCTGCCTGCCTGGCCGGCAAGCAGCTCGCTGGCGCGGCGCTGGGCTGGGCCGGCAGGTGGGCCGGGTTGCAGGTGCCAGGTAAGTTCTTCCCTTCTGTTTTTTTCTCTTTTTCTATTTTTCTGCAACTTTGTTGAATTATTAAAAATACCTAGGCAACTCCTAAAATCACCAAACTGCTCCTGGTCCATAGTTGGATTATTTCCAACATGAAACATTTCAGTTTAGGAATATTTGAGCATTTGAAATATTTTATATAATTTTAAATGCCCAAATTCAAATACTTATCATTTAATTCAAAGACCCTAAGATGACCTAGAAAATTGTGCAACACTTTTGGCAGAGGTTCTGAACCAAGACAAAAATGATGGACATTTTAGAAGGGCATTTCAGGTTCATTGAAAAAGTTTTTAGTAAACCCTAGTTGGTTTCAGAGGGGCCTGGGGGTTCTGACATCCCCATTTCAAGTTTCTGATGAAAGGATAGGCATGATGAAACACTCTAATGCATGAACTAGCTAGGGTGTGACAACTCACCCCCACTCAAAAGAATCTCGACCCGAGATTTGGGTTCCTCCGGGAAGAAGGCGGGATACTCGAGTCGAAGACGATCCTCCCTTTCCCAAGTTGCTTCATTCTCAGAATGGTGCGACCATTGAACCTTGAGAAACTTGATATTATGACGTCGAGTGGTACGCTCAGCTTGATCGAGGATACGAACGGGGTACTCTCGATACGTGAGATTATCTTGGAGATCAAGCGTTTCGTGGTCTACTTCACGGATAGGATCCGAGAAGCAACGCCTGAGTTGAGAAACGTGGAAGACGTCGTGGACTCTGGAGAGATGTGGAGGTAGTTCCAATTGGTAGGCAACTTCTCCTCGTTTTGCGAGAATGCGAAAGGGTCCGATGTAACGAGGAGCCAATTTTCCCTTGATACCGAAGCGATGGGTTCCCTTCAGAGGAGTAACCCGAAGGTAAGCCTTCTCGTCAACCTCAAAAGTCATAGCCTTATGTTTTCGGTTGTATTGACTCTTTTGACGAGATTGGGCTGTTTTCAACTTTTCACGAACAATGCGAACTTGCTCTTCCGCTTCCTGAATCATATCCGGGCCAAAGAATTGTCTTTCCCCGGTTTCTGACCAGTTAAGAGGCGTTCGACACCTTCGTCCATAGAGAACTTCAAAAGGGGCTTTGCCCAAGCTGGATTGATAGCTGTTGTTATAAGCAAATTCGGCAAATGGAAGGCATTTCTCCCACTCCATTCCAAATGAGATAACAGAAGCTCGAAGCATGTCCTCTAGAATCTGGTTGACGCGTTCCACTTGACCACTTGATTGAGGGTGGAAAGTGGTACTAAAAGAAAGGCGGGTTCCCATAGCATTTTGGAAACTTTCCCAAAATTGAGAGGTGAAAAGACTTCCTGGATCCGAGTTAATTTCCAAAGGAACACCATGGAGAGACACTATTCGGGAGATGTACAAGTCTGCTAACTGACTAGCAGTTATACTCTCACGAACAGGTAAGAAATGGGCCACTTTGGAAAGACGGTCGATAATGACGAAGATAGCGTTATTCCCTCTCTTGGTCCTGGGAAAACCGGTAATGAAGTCCATACCAATTTTATCCCATTTCCTTTCAGGAATAGCTAGGGGTTGAAGGGTGCCAGCAGGCCGTTGATGCTCTGCTTTTACACGACGGCAGACGTCGCAATTAGCAATATATTGAGCAATTTCTCTCTTCATCCTAGTCCACCAGAACCTCTGGCGTAGGTCCTGATACATCTTGGTACTACCGGGATGAATGGTGAGAGGAGATTCATGAGCCTCCTTAAGGATCAACTGCCGTAGATGCTGGTTCTTGGGAACCACTAAACGGTTCTCAAAGTACACAACACCATGATCATTTGTGGAGAAACATCTAGCACCTACGCTAGCAATGTTCTCCTTGATCTTAGATATTCCCTTATCTCGCTTTTGGGCAGCGATGATTTGATCCGTAAGAGTAGGTTTCGCCACCAAGGTGGAAAGAAATCCTTGAGGAACAATGTGAAGGTTAAGCTTCCGAAATTCCTCATGGAGAAGCGGTTGACTTTGTTGTAACATCAGGTTGTTACAATAAGATTTACGACTTAGCGCATCAGCCATGACGTTGGCTTTCCCTGGGGTGTAAGTTATTCCTAAGTCGAAATCTGTGATCAACTCGACCCAACGTCTTTGCCTGAGATTTAAATCCGGTTGGGTGAATATATACTTCAGACTTTGGTGATCAGTGTAGATTTCGCAACGATTACCGAGAAGGTAATGTCGCCATGTTTTGAGTGCATGGACTACAGCTGCAAGCTCTAGATCATGAGTGGGGTAGTTTTCCTCATGTGGGTGTAATTGCCGTGAAGCATAAGCAATTACGTGTCGATCTTGCATGAGAATACAACCTAGTCCTTGTCGCGATGCGTCGCAGTAGATAACAAAATCCTTGGAAAAATCCGGTGGTACCAGTACGGGAGCAGAGGTTAAACGTCTTTTCAGCTCCTGGAAATTGTGCTCACATTGTGGAGTCCACTCGAAGTTTTTATCTTTCTTGAGGAGTTCAGTTAGAGGTTTGGCAACTTTGGAGAAATTCTCGACAAAGTGACAGCAATAGCTCGCTAGGCCAAGGAAACTCCGAACTTGCTTGACCGATTCAGGTGGAGTCCAATTAAGGACGGCTTGAACTCGCTCAGGGTTAAAAGCAATGCCTTTACCAGAAATTACATGTCCAAGATAGGTCACTTCTGACAACCAGAATTCACATTTAGAAAATTTGGCATAAAGGCGATGCTCTCGAAGTTTCTTCAACACTAGCCTTAGGTGTTCGGCATGTTCTTCCTCGTTCTTGGAGTAGATGAGTATATCATCGAGGTAAACCACGACGAATTTATCCAAATACTCCATGAATATTGAGTTCATCAACCGAGAGAAGGTGGCTGGAGCGTTGGTTAAACCGAAGGACATGACGGTGTACTCATATTGGCCATAACGAGTAACAAAGGCCGTTTTTGGAATGTCCCCGTTTCTGATTTTGATTTGATGGTAGCCCAACCTCAAATCCATTTTAGAGAAGACTGGGGATCCAGCGAGCTGATCATACAGGTCATTGATCCTGGGGAGCGGATACTTGTTCTTAATTGTGACCAAGTTGACAGGTCGATAATCTACAACCATCCGGTCCATACCATCCTTCTTCTTGACGAAGAGGACGGGGCAAGCCCAAGGAGATGAACTAGGTCGGATGAAACCCTTTTTCAAGGACTCATCGAGTTGTTTCTTAAGCTCGGCTAGTTCAAAAGGTGCCATCTTGTAGGGTCTTCTGGAAATCGGGACAATTCCTGGAATGAGATCTATCACGAATTCGACATCTCTGTCAGGTGGAACACCTGGCAATTCCTCTGGGAAGACATCCAGAAAGTCACGGACTACCGGAACGTCCTCAAGGTCTGGCAAAGGGCTGGCGTTAAGAGAATATAACTGTCGCTTGGCTATTCCGGTCAAGACATTGACTATCTTCCCCGAAGGATGGGTGAGTTGAACAGTCCTAGAGAAGCAATCAATTTTGGCATGATGGGCTGACATCCAGTCCATACCCAAGATGATATTAATATCCGAAGATTTGAGGGCTATCAAAGATGCGAGAAAAACAAGTTTGTCGACTTGAATTTCATTTCCATGGCTTACTCTAGAAGTTTGCCATTTGGATCCCGGAGTTTGAATTACCATAGAGGTGGGCATCTCACAGAATGTGGTGTTATGCAGACGAGCATAGCTCTCGAATATAAATGAATGAGATGCTCCTGTATCGAAAAGAACAGATGCCGGGTGGCAATTAACAAGGAGCGTACCGAGAATGACGTTGGGATCTTCTTGAGCCTCTTCCGCAGAAACACAATTAACATGGCCACGGGCAGTGGTGGCTGGTTTGGCGTAGAACACTTTCCCTGTCGGCTTGCCGCGGCCAATAGTTTTTGCTGTCTGGTTGGGGTTGGTTTGGGGACACTCGCGCATATAGTGGCCTGATTCTCCACACTTGAAACAAGTCACGGAACTGGTGCATGGGGGAGCATTGTTGGTTGGACCACCATAGGGCTTGGCTGGTGCATATGGCTGAGCTGGGCGAGGCGCCTGGAAGGATGGCCTCGGTGTAAACCTGGGTGGCAGAGCAGTGTTAGGCACCCACACGCGGCGCTTCTGAGGACCAGCACCGGATGAGGAACCCAAGTCATGGCCATGCTTGTGTGTTGCTTCATAATCAGTCTGACCAGTCTCAGCACTGATGGCTTTGTTAACAAGCTTCTGAAAAGATGTGCACTCATGCAGACGGAGGTCACGACGGAGCTCAGGACTAAGCCCCTTACGGAACCTTGCCTGCTTCTTGACATCAGTAGAAACTTCCTCCGTTGCATAACGGGCAAGGTTACCAAACTCCCTGTTGTAAGCGTCAACAGAGAGTCGACCTTGAGTGAAACTACAGAACTCCTCACGTTTACGGTCCATGAGACCCTTCGGAATGTGATGTTCATGGAAAGCCTCGCTGAATTCAGCCCAAGTAGTGACATGGTCCGCTGGGCGCATAGCTCCATAATTCTCCCACCATAGACTGGCGGGGCCTTCGAGATGATATGCAGCAAAGGTGACCCTATGATCGGCGCGGGTGTTGAAAAGCTCCATTCTCAAGGCCCGATTATCTCGGTACTTATCCTCGAGCAACTCAGCAGTGGTGCGAGTTAGTGAGTCCTCCTGACTGGGGTCAGCATAGATAGCCCGGAGATAACCGTGCGCTCCAGGAAGTGAAGCCGGCATATACCGAAAGTCGGTGTTGCGAAGCAGGCCAGTCCTGACTCGCATGATGGTCATCATAGAATAAGTCGCATCTTGCACAACCATCTCAATAGTAACACCGAGCCCATAGGAACAGTGAAGAGCCTCGGTAGAACCAGGATAAGAGGGAACTATCCGGACGGTGCAAAGATACTGGCTTTGGTTAAAATCTCGAAACTATTCTTCGACCGTGTATTCGGGATACCAACGGTAACCCGTCTCGATCATCACTCGGACTAACATGGCCGTATGACCGGTCACACCAATGCATCGGGTTAGGCGAACCACTTGATTTTGGTCGCGAGTGGCCATCTGAAAGCACAATCATAATGCAAAGGCATTAGAATTTCTAGCAAAATTTCGACAGCATAACGGCTGTAAATGCTCAAGAAGGGTTTGAGACATTTATCAAAAAATTGCATCGACACTCAAAAATATCATATCAAGGTTCTGAGTTCAACTTATTAGCATAACAAGGTAGTAGAACTGAACTAGGCTTGTAGTCATCAAACCTATAAGGTACTACTGATTCGTAACACGTGAACCTGATAGAGAGAGAAGATCCTAATCCTTAACCCCCGGTAGAAGAATGGACTGACTCAGATCAGAATGCCATGAGGTAAAGAAGTAAAAAGAGCCTTACGTACCATCCCACAATCAATTCCCCTACATATAACTAAAGCATTTCTAGACTCAACATCGACCAGTTTGGCTTGGAGAACCTACAGGCAGTCCGGCTCTGATGCCAATGCTGTCAGGACCCCGACTCAATGTCACATCGATCTAGCATGTAACACCTGATATCACTTTGCGGCCTCACGCACGGTATTCCCACGGGTGTCGCCTTACCTTTGCCCGGGACCGTTTGCGCCTTTTGGCTCACGTATATGATGATGTCGCTAGCATCCATATGATAAGGAGTCCGGGCTGACATGACTAGTCGTAAACCCAAAGTGGCACAGACTTACAGGGACAGGCATCCATGACCCAGCATCGAACGTGTCGGTCATCAGCAAGTGGGTCTGGGCTGTAGCACTGGGCTAGCAGGACTCCGGTAAACCGGGCTGTAGCGGGCTAACAGGGCTCCGGTACTCAATGCGTGACATTTCCTCGAAGGGACAGACACAGGAACGAAGAAGGACACATGCCGGCCAGCCTAAGTGTTCCGGAGCAGTAGCAAGCTACCATGGCTCAATGGAAACACTAGAAGACATTTCCCGGTAAGAGAGGCTACTAAAGATAAACAACTAGATAGTCAGATCCCACACATACCAAGCATTTCAACCATACACACAATATGCTCGATATGTGCAAATACAACAAGGCATCACAACATGACTCTACGACACAAGTACTTTATTTAAAGGCTCAGAGAGCCATACATAACATACATACAAGTACGGGTCACATGACCCACATTCAACTCATACAGTCATACAAACCAGCAGCGGAAGTAACTTGTCTGAGTACAGACAACTAGTAAAATAAAAGAGGCTTGGAAAGCCTCGCTATACTACGTGGACCTTCACAAGCTCAGGATTACCACCTGGGCCTCAGTCTACTCATCGATGTCAACGTCTACGAAGAACCCATCAGAAGGGGTTGCAGCGTCTTCTGTAAAATGTAAATTATAGCAACATGAGTACAAAGGTACCCAGCAAGACTTACGTCAGATCCTACATACATGCACATTATCAAGAAGGGTTGGTGGAGTTATTGCAGCAAGCCAGCTTTGACTCTTGGCTAACTATCCTACGAGACTCCAACTTGAAATGGTTTTGCGCACACGAGTCCACTACTCACCACTTCAATACACCACCGAGGATCCACCTCCGTCATCCTACGGAAGAGCCATCCTCGGCACTCACGCTTATCTTGAGATTTTTAGTAGTATCCATTCACTTGTCTATGAACTGTATAAGCAACCAAGTAGTCCTTTACCGCGGACGCGGCTATTCGAATAGATCATGTTAACCCTGCAGGGGTGTACTTCTTCATACATGTTTCCACCACTTAGCGTCTGCACACGACATGTGCTCGCCAGACTTCAAGCGAAAGCCGACGTGGGTGTAGACGACGACCTACCTAAACACCTAAGTCTCTAGTCCAGGTTTATCGCCTATCCAGGTTCCATCCGCAGGGAGTCTGGCCGAGGTTTCCCATACGGCCCCGAACGATGTGTACAGGGTTCCCGAGATACCTAACGGGTATTCGGTACACCGTGCCACGTACCTACCGCATCACAGCCCACCCCGCGGGTCATTGCTGTCCACGGCCTCCAGTAAGCTACAAACACCAGAAACTACTTGCAACTCCTGGACAGATCTCAGTTCTTGAGGTCGGCTTCAATGAAACAACCCACCATGTACTCCTACATGGCCTCTCATCGTTACCTTTACCAAATCGTGTTCACCACATCACTCTCATTACCGACATGATCATTTCACTCTAGCCCATCACCCAGATGAACCAGACCTGATACGACTCTAAGCATAGCAGGCATAGCAAGGTAGGAACAACACATACATATGGCTCAATCAATTCCTACACATGCTAGTGGGTTTCATCTAATTACTGTGGCAATGACAGGTCATGCAGAGGAAATGGGTTCAACTACCGTAGCACACAGTAGTTTGAAACGCGTTGTCTTAATGCAGTAAAAGAGAGCAAGAGCGAGAACATGGGATTGTATCAATATGATCAAATGGTTGGTTGCTTGCCTGATGGATTGATGCACGGATACGGTTCTTCGCTAGGGTAATCACGGTACTCCTCGGAGGCAGGACCTGCCACAAAGAACACCGATACACAACCATCACCAAACAATGTGCGACAATATGATGCATGCATGAAACATGGCAATATGAGTGTGTTGGGCTAATGCAACTAAAACCAGATGGGTTTGAATCAATTTGAACCAAAGATTCAAATTTCAAACTCATAAATGGCCCTTTAAAGTGTTTTATCTTGTTCTGCACTAAACCTCAAGTTAGTTTGTTTAAACATGAATGAAACTAGTACAGATGGATAGATTGGATTTTTCTGATCATTTTTCATATATAATTTGTTTGATTTGGAGCTACGGTTGAATTTATATGAATTTTTAAAGTTTGGGTTATTTTCTGGAATTTATAAATCATTTTAGATTTATTTTAATTTCAGAAAAGGTTTACTGCGTCAGCATGAGGTCATGCTGACCTCAGCAAGTCAACAGACCCGGTCCAGGTCAAACTGACCAGTGGGTCCAGGGTGTCAGTGGATAATTAAATAATTTAATTTAGTTTAAACTAATCTGGATAATTAGCAGAAAGGGGCCCCACCTGTCATTGACTCAACAGAGTCAACCAGGGCCCACTCGTGGTCAAAGTCAAAACGGCTACACCGGCGTTTAGCCGCCGGCGAGCCCGACGCGGCGGCGGAAGTGGTTTTGGCCGTTCCGGCCACCAAATGGGGCACGGAAGGCATCTACGTGGAGCTGGGGACGAACCGCAGCTCTTGGTGGAGCGAGTTGAGGTCGGGGTGGCCGGAGTTGGCGCCGGCGACAACCTAGGCGGTCACCGGAGTTCGGGTGAAGGCGAACTCGGGGCTAGGGTGTGCGGTGAGGTGCGGGGAGTGCATGGTTGGACTCAACGCAACGTGGTGAGTGCGTTGGACACCGTGATTTGGCCGGAGGATGGTCGGGAGCACGTCGGCGACGAGATCCGCGGCGGTGCGTGCGGGTGATCTTCGTGCGATGGGTACACGGCTCGGGGGCGAGAGAGGAAGGGTAGGAGGGGTAGCTAGGCTCACAGAGCACCCGTAGAGGTCACCGGTTGGGTCGGGGACGAGCCGATGCGGTGACGGCATTGAAGGGGATCTCCGGCGACGTCGAACTCGGGCGAGGTCAGTGCGGTGGACTCGGGCCTCACGAGCACGCGGGGCTCGGTTAGCTCGACGAAGTAGACATCGGCGGAGCTCCTGGACACCACTAGACGATGCACGGGCGGCGGGGAGCGCGGCTACGGCGATGGAGCGGCGGCGGTGGCGTCGGCCATGGCTGGGGAGCGCGAGGGGGAGGAGCTGGAGAGGAGAGGAGGTGTCTGGGGGGTTCGGGAGAGAGAGAGGGGTCGATCCACTGTGTTAGCCGGGCGAGTGGAGCGGCGAGGCGGCGAGCAGGTGCGTGGCACCCATGCGGTGCTCGCCGTCGAGCACCTGCCTGCCTGCCTGGCCGGCAAGCAGCTCGCTGGCGCGGCGCTGGGCTGGGCCGGCAGGTGGGCCGGGTTGCAGGCGCCAGGTAAGTTCTTCCCTTCTGTTTTTTTTCTCTTTTTCTATTTTTTGCAACTTTGTTGAATTATTAAAAATACCTAGGCAACACCTAAAATCACCAAACTGCTCCTGGTCCATAGTTGGATTATTTCCAACATGAAACATTTCAGTTTAGGAATATTTGAGCATTTGAAATATTTTATATAATTTTAAATGCCCAAATTCAAATACTTATAATTTAATTCAAAGACCCTAAGATGACCTAGAAAATTGTGCAACACTTTTGGCAGAGGTTTTGAACCAAGACAAAAATGATGGACATTTTAGAAGGGCATTTCAGGTTCATTGAAAAAGTTTTTAGTAAACCCTAGTTGGTTTCAGAGGGGGCTGGGGGTTCTGACATCCCCATTTCAAGTTTCTGATGAAAGGATAGGCATGATGCAACACTCTAATGCATGAACTAGCTAGGGTGTGACAAAGAACGAGCGGAAGAAGCCGCTCGCCGGCAGCCCTAGGCCGCGCATGAGGTGCGAGCGGAACATGACCCGCTCGCCCTCTTCCGGCGCCGGTCGTACCTCCCCCTCCGGCGCGGCGCGGGCGCACACGAGGTCTGCGTTGGGGAGACGGCGTGTCCGGCGGAGGAACTCGATGTGTTCTTCTTCTACCTCCGAGCCATCCCATACGCCGGAGCGCACGGCGGGGGCCGCGACGGAGGAAGAGCTCATCGCCGCGGTGCGGAATGCTCTTGCTCAACGGCGGAGGCAGGAGGAAGAGAAGGCAAGATGAGGCAGGGGGCGGGGAAGAAGGGCG
>NC_041381.1:607799913-607870015 GCF_002162155.2 Triticum dicoccoides | reverse complement strand
ACTGCGTGCAGTAACGATGTGGGAAAGCCAACCGTCCACGGCCGCAACGGATCCGTTCGTACGCCGAGGCACGGTAGTGGCGGGCCTCGCCTGAAGGCCCGTCCCGTCGCGCGCGTGGGCAGGCAGACTGTTCTCCCCACATGGCGCCACGCGATAGGACCGCCCTGATGGCCGCGGGGAAGCGTATCAGGCACGCCGCCTGGTTTCCCGCCGCGACTTTCGAGCTGCGGCTCTTCACTAAAAAACTCCGAATCTCGACAGTCGGCCCAAGGGAAGACGGCAGCCAAGTTTCAGAGTCTGCTCCTTGAAGGTTGAAACTGTCGAAGCCCCACCGTGCAGCGTCCGCAGGGCTTCACCAGCTTCGGGGACTACTATCGGAGTAATGGGCCACGGGTAGGCTAACCTGAGGCCCAGGACCTTTCAAGACATCGGGGCAGGCCGCGCCCCTCAGGCCGAGTTCCAGGAGCGACTCCAAAATATGCTGAGTCCCAGACGGCGACGACGAGACAAGCCGAGTCCCAGACGGCGACTCCCAGATGAGCCGACTCCAAGCTGGCGACCTCCAGAGAGGCCGACTATGGAGAGTCGGCCCGTGACTCCTCCCTCATCTCAAAGTACGATGCGGGGTACGGCCACGGCATGGCCGTTTCCCCCTCCTGCTTACGGAGGGCCGTCATGGCTACAGTGAGCCATATCGCTGGAAGATCTCCGGCGAGGTGCGGCACTGTTGCCATGCCTGCCCTGACCTCTGCCACAGTGCGTAGTGCACTGTGCCCACGACGCCGGCCTGTACGACCCAAAGGCGGCGGGGCCGCCTGTTAGAGGGTGGGCCGAAGGCGGCCTGGGCGACCCGAAGACGGACCTGTGGGAGTTGGCCTCCCTGGAGTCGGCCGGCTCCTCCCCAGGGCCCCATGAGCCATTAACCAGATAGGATGGGGAATGGCGACAGTGATCGCCCGATAGATGGCGGCACTGTTGCCACGATCCAATGACCAAGCCTGCGTCATCAGGAGCACCGCTACAGTATCAAGCCTGTCCGCGGGACCCGCCAGTCGGCGGGCCCCAGAAGCCTGCGGGAAGGACGGCGGCCTGAGAGACAGACGGCTGGGACCCGCGCCCAGCCGGATTACTATTGTACCCCCGGGGGGGTAGGCCTATATAAACCCCCCAGGGCACCCATGCAAAGGGTTCGGACCTGAATAGAGATAGACCAGATAGCACAGGGAGGAGAGAGCTAGCCTTGCCCTCTCCTGCCTCCCGAAACAGCTCCAGGAGCACCATTGTAGTCACCTTGCTTTAGTGATCATGCGGAGACCCCGCAGAGCAGCAGTAGGGGTGTTATCTCCTAGGAGAGCCCTGAAGCTGGGTAAGTTCCGCCGGCGTGCATGTCTTCGCCTCATCCCGCTTCCAGGCACCGGTGACGTTCTACTCGCTCCCACCATGATAAGCCATCCTTTGGCATATGTCATATCCAACCCCCGACACCGCTCGCGGCATTTATCTCATCAACATCTGAGATCCAGTTTGAGTCACTATACCCTTCAAGCACCTTTGGATGCCCAGTGTAGTGAATTCCATAATTCGCAGTGCCTTTCAAATAACGCAAAACTCTCTCTAGAGCCTACCAATGCACATCTCCTGGTTTTGAAACAAACTGACTCAGTTTTCTAATAGCAAAAGAGATGTCAGGTCTTGTAGCACTTGCTAAGTACATAAGCAAGCCAATAAACTGAGAATACTTCAATTGATCTCTAGCAATTCTTCCATTCTTTTGAAGCAGCACGCTAGCATCATATGGTGTTGGAGAGGGCTTGCAGTCACTATATCCAAAGCGACTCAAGATCTTTTTCACATAGTGAGATTGAAGCAATGTAATCCCACCATCATCATCTCTCAACAACTTGATGTTCAGAATGACATCAGCCACTGCTAAATCCTTCATCTCAAAAAAACAAGATAGGAAATCCTTGACCTCCTTAATAACATTCAGATTTGTTCCGAAAATCAGTATGTCATCAACATACAAGCAAAGCATAACTCCCTCGCCCCCACCATGGCGATAGTACACACATTTGTCAGCTTCGTTCACAACAATGCCTACAGCTGTTAAAGTTCTTTCGAATTTCTCATGCCACTATTTGGGTGCTTGCTTGAGTCCATACAAAGACTTCAGCAACTTGCACACTTTCCCTTCCTGGCCATCTATTACAAACCCATCTGGTTGTTCCATATAAATTTCCTCATCCAACTCTCCATTTAGGAAAGCAGTCTTAACATCCATTTGATGAACAAGAAGACCATGTGAGGTAGCTAGTGAAAGGAGAACTCGAATAATGGTCAGTCGAGCCACAGGTGAGTAAGTATCAAAGAAGTCTTCACCTTCCTTTTGGGTATAACCCTTTGCCACGAGCCGAGCCTTGTACTTTTCAATAGTACCATCAGGCCTAAGCTTCTTCTTGAATACCCATTTGCATCCTATAGGTTTACACCCATAAGGATGATCAGTTATCTCCCAAGTTTCATTCGCCAAGATGGAATCCATCTCGCTACGAACCGCTTCCTTCCAATAGTCAGCATCTTCAGATGCATAGGCCTCTGAAATAAAAATATGAGTGTCCTCTATGAGATACACAAGAAAATCATCACCAAAAGACTTGGCAATCCTCTATTTCTTGCTCCTAGTAGGAACTTCATTGTTCTCCTCCACAGGACTTTCAAAGTGTTCCATTGAAATGGCAGGTTCAGTAATTGTAACTGGTTCCTGAAATGAGGTAGCCATATCCTTCATGCGAAAGATATCTTCAAAGAAAGTCGCATCATTCGACTCCATGATCGTACCGACATGCATGTCAGGTACCTCAGATTTTACAACCAAGAATCTATAGCCAATGCTATGAAAAGCAAATCCCAGGAAAACACAATCCACAGTTTTTGGTCCCAGCTTCCGCTTCTTTGGAATTGGCACATTGACTTTCGCCAAACAACCCCAGGTTCGAAGATAAGAGAGCTTTAACCTTTTCTTCTCCCATTCCTCGAATGGAGTTATCTCTTTGTTCTTTGTGGGAACTCAGTTTAGGACATGACAAGCAGTCAATATCGCCTCCCCCCACCATGCCTTGGAGAGACCCGATGTGTCTAACATGGCGTTAACCAAATCAGTTAGAGTACGGTTCTGACTTTCGTCCACCCCATTTGACTGAGGTGAGTAGGGAGGCGTCCTCTCATGGATTATACCATGTTCCGCACAAAAAGCATCAAATTCATTGGAAAAATACTCTCCACCACGGTCGGATCTAAGCCTCTTGATTTTTCGATCAAGTTGGTTTTCCACTTCAGCTTTATAGATCTTGAAAAAGTTCAAAGCCTCATCCTTAGATTTCAGAAGATACACACGGCAGTATCTAGTGGAGTCGTCAAATAACGTCATGAAATATTTCTTTCCACCTTCTGTCAAAACACCATTCATTTCACATAGATCTGAATGTATAAGTTCTAGTGGTGCAAGATTTCTCGTCTCCGCAGTCACGTGAGACTTACGAGGTTGCTTCGCTTGCACACATACTTGACACTTAGATCCCTTGACAGTGGTGAAACTAGGGACTAAGTTCAACTTCGCTAGTCGTGACATGCAACCAAAGTTAACATGACAAAGATGTGAATGCCACACATTTGATTCACTATTGTTGCAAATATGATTAACAACTTTATTGCAAATGCCTGATAATGATAAACGAAACAGGCCTCCTGACTCATAGCCTTTACCAACAAAGGTTCCATACTTGGATATTACAAATTTATTCGAATCAAAGACAAGCTTATGGCCATCTCTACACAGAAGAGATCTGCTAACAAGATTTTTATTGATGGAGGGGACATAATGCACGTTCTTCAGCCGCACGATCTTCCCCGAAGTAAACTTCAGATCGACCATGCCAACACCACGAACAGAAGCACTTGAACCGTTGCCCATTAGCACGGTTGAAGTCCCTCCGGTCTGGTAAGACGAAAACATGGAAATATCACCGCATACGTGCACATTAGCACCCGTGTCAATCAACCAATCAGGAGAATGACATACTGAAAGAATAGTGGGAAATATACCATACCCAGCATCCTTCATGTCACTGTCTCCAATGACAACATTAGTGGTCTTGCCGCCTTTCCCAGGATGACGCTTTTCATAGCGATTGGGGCAACTAGGAGCCCAATGATCATGATCTCCACAAACATGACATACACCTTTCTTCTTGTCATTCTTCTTCTTGAAGTTCATGTGTTGTACAACCTTGTTCTTCCCATCAAACTTTGCTTTACCATCAAGCTTGCCCTTGTTCTTGAACTTGTGGGACTGGAAGTTTTCTTCTGTACCAGATTGGCACTAGATCCTCCCTCAATACCTCGAGCACGTGTGTCCTTTGCTCTCGCCTTTTCTTCCACATCAAGAGTACCAATGAGATCCGGAACGGAAAACTCCTGTCTCTTATGCTTCAGTAAGGTAGCAAAGTTCCTCCATGAAGGAGGAAGATTAGTGATGATACCCCCAGCGACAAACTTGTCTGGTAGCATGCAATTGAAGTGCTCAAGTTCTCTAGCAAATGACTGTATCTCATGAGCCTGCTCAACCATGGAGCGCTCTTCAGTCATCCTGTGATCATAGAATTGCTCCATGGTGTACAGCTCAGTGCCGGCATCCGAGACCCTAAACTTGGCCTCGAGTGCGTCCCACATATATTTTCCATTGTCAATTGACGCATAAGAATCAACTATGTTCTCACCAAGAACACTCAAGAGAGCATCCTTAAACAAGGTATCCATTTTCTGAAAAGATTGTGCCTGTTGGGCATCTTGCTCTCCTTCAGGTTTGCCAAGAGTGGCGTCATAGCAGCTCATGGTCTGAAACCATAAGACTGCTCTCACGCGCCACCTCTTATAGTGGATACCCTCAAACATAGCAGGTCTCATGGAAGCAGCAAAACCACTCGGGGTAAATTGCCTATAATAAGGTTTTTGGATTGTTGGAAATATGAGCAATTTACCGAATGATTTTATTAACAAAAATACTAGATAAAGCATGACTAAAATAGCAAATATAAAGCAAGTCATGCAATCTGACAGAGAGAAGGTAAACATCATCTGCATATATGAATTTGAGGTAAACACATCTAGAACAGACACTAGATGAAGTTGCTTATACGAAATAGAACCTAACATACGTAGGGCAGAAAGTAGAGCCAAGAACTATAGGAGGACTTCTAACAGAAAGGAGAAGAACACGTATGGCACAGCAGCAACAGAAGCGCTGGACTTGGGGTCGGTGTCCTCGCCTGCCATGTCGTCGAGGAGGTCGTGGATGTCGGGGAAGAAGTCATCGTCGGGGAAGTAGTCGTCGGCGACCGGATCGTCCGTGATGAAGCAGCTAGTAGTCGCGCCGAGTGCTCCCCAAAAACCTTATCACCCTTCTCCCGTACATGACTCAAAAGGTGCAGCCTCGGAGGCCTACTGTCCCGACGTGCGGTGCACGCTGCAAGCCGGGATGAGGAAGACAGCAGTAGCGTGCTTAGGAACATGTGGCGAGAGGAGGAGGAGATTCTGGTGCGTCTCTCTAGGAGGAGCGACCTCCCCTTTATAGGTGCAAGAGATGGAGGCGAGAGGCTGCGCTAGGAGCTAAAGAGAATGAGGGAGACGAAACGAACAGGCAACAGGCAAAGAGGTGCGTCGTCCGTATTCAATCTCCACTATAGCAAAACATTTCAGCTTTCATGTGCCCTTTCGTATACCCATAGTGCGTGGCAAAAATTTACATCGACTTGTCTCATTCCCGCAACCCGCGGCGCGTCTTGACAAGGCGTGGCGTGGCGAGGCGGGCGGCGGAGGAGGAGCGCGCGTGGATGTCCCACTTGTTCTCATGCTCATACAAGTGGGGTAGGAGCCTCCCTTATAAAGAGGTCCAACTCCCTCTAAACTAGCAAGGTGGGACTAAACTTTAGTTCCACCTCTTGCCTTGCACGAATGGGCTGTGTGGGCCTCTAGGATTTATTTGGGATTTCTGAAACTGTTATTTGGCTAGGCCCAAATAGACAAAATTCCAGCAATCCCCCACCAGATCCCAGAGGCACACAAAATTTGCCTTTGGTTCCAAAACACTGTTTTATATACCGGTACCGCAGTGGAGACTGTTAAGTTGAACTTCGAACTACAACCCTATGCTACACTAGTAAGCAACTTGAAAAGTGGACTGGGCCTTGAACTGCAAGTTTTCTGCGAATCTAGTTTCACATAAAGCCTTGACCGATACGTGGCTACCGTGGGTCTTCCCCGCGGGTGGAGCTTATGCGTCATACTCCGTGACCTTTCATGAGTTTACTAGAGAGAACCCTACTCTCATAGATTGCGACGTTTAACAATCAGGCTCATATAGGTGCATTCTTCAAAAGATGTTCTGCATGACAACATCTCTGATTCAAAAAGCCACTTAGAACACATTAAGATATACATCAACCTGCCATGCAGATTAGGAGAGTATCGCATCTTCATGGAGTGGTATTTTTAACAGTAAGGATACTCTCCTCTCAGTTGACCAACAGCTTGTCTTCCACATCTACGGGATCTCCGATCACAAAGAATAGGTTACCACTGTGAAAAACTCATATTATGGGTCTCATTCCCATCTCCCTCGATGCATTATCTATCACATTACGTGATAGACCCTTAGTAAAAGGATCTGCCAGATTTTTAGACGTTTGGATATAATCCAATGCAATAACTCCGGAGTTTTTCATTTTTCTGACAGATTTTAACCTTCTCTGAACGTGTCATGATGACTTCATGTTATCCTTTGAGCTGCTCACTTTAGTGATCACAGTTTGATTGTCACAGTTCATAAGGATACCCGGTACAGGTTTCTCAACTACCGGCAAGTCATTCAAGAGCCGGCGAAGCCAATCTGCTTCGACCGTAGCTGTATCTAGTGTTGTGAGTTCTGCTTCCATTGTTGACCTCGTTAAGATGGTCTGCTTGCAAGACTTCCAAGAAACAGCGCCACCTCCACGAGTGAATACATAACCGCTCGTGGCCTTTATCTGATAAACATCTAAGATCCAGTTTGAGTCACTATACCCTTCAAGAAACTTTGGATGCCCAGTGTAGTGAATTCCATAATTCGCAGTGCCTTTCAAATAACGCAAAACTCTCTCTAGAGCTTTCCAATGCACATCTCCTGGTTTTGAAACAAACCGACTCAATTTGCTAACAGCAAAAGAGATGTCAGGTCTTGTAGCACTTGCTAAGTACATAAGCGAGCCAATAATCTGAGAATACTTCAATTGATCTCTAGCAATTCTTCGATTCTTTCGAAGCAGCACGCTAGCATCATATGGTGTTGGAAAGGGCTTGCAGCCACTATATCCAAAGCGACTCAAGATCTTTTTCACATAGTGAGATTGAAGCAATGTAATGCCACCATCATCATCTCTCAACAACTTGACATTCAGAATGACATCAGCCACTCCTAAATCCTTCATCTCAAAACAGCGAGATAGCAAATCCTTGTCCTCCTTAATAACATTAAGATTTGTTCTGAAAATCAGTATGTCATCAACATACAAGCAAAGCATAACTCCCTCGCCCCCACCATGGAGATAGTACACACATTTGTCAGCTTCGTTCACAACAAAGCCTGAAGCTGTTAAAGTTCTTTCGAATTTCTCATGCCACTGTTTGGGTGCTTTCTTGAGTCCATACAAAGACTTCAGCAACTTGCACACTTTCCCTTCCTGACCATCTATTACAAACCCATCTGGTTGTTCCATATAAATTTCCTCATCCAACTCTCCATTTAGGAAAGCAGTCTTACATCCATTTGATGAACGAGAAGACCATGTGAGGCAGCTAGTGAAAGTAGAACTCGAATAGTGGTCAGTCGAGCCATAGGTGAGTAAGTATCAAAGAAGTCTTCACCTTCCTTTTGGGTATAACCCTTTGCCATGAGCGGAGCCTTGTACATTTCAACAGTACCATCAGGCTTAAGCTTCTTCTTGAATACCCATTTGCATCCTATAGGTTTGCACCCATAAGGACGATCAGTTATCTCCCAAGTTTCATTCGCCAAGATGGAATCCATCTCGCTACGAACCGCTTCCTTCCAGTAGTTTGCATCTTCAGATGCATAGGCCTCTGAAATAGAACTAGGAGTGTCATCTATGAGATACACAAGAAAATCATCACCAAAAGACTTGGCAGTCCTCTGTCTCTTGCTCCTAGTAGGAACTTCATTGTTGTTCTCCACAGGACTTTCAAAGTGTTCCATCGAAATGGCAGGTTCAGTAATTGTAACTGGTTCCTGATTCGATGAACTAGGCATCTCCTGATTAGATGAGGTATCCATATCCTTCATGGGAAAGATATCTTCAAGAAAGTTGCATCATTCGACTCCATGATCGTACCGACATGCATGTTAGGTACCTCAGATTTTACAACCAAGAATCTATACCCAATGCTATGAAAAGCATATCCCAGGAAAACACAATCCACAGTTTTTGGTCCCAGCTTTCGCTTCTTTGGAATTGGCACATTGACTTTCGCCAAACAACCCCAGGTTCGTAGATAAGAGAGCTTTAACCTTTTCTTCTCCCATTCCTTGAATGGAGTTATCTCTTTGTTCTTTGTGGGAACTCGGTTTAGGACATGACAAGCAGTCAATATCGCCTCCCCCACCATGCCTTGGAGAGACCCGATCTGTCTAACATGGCGTTAGCCAAATCAGTTAGAGTACGGTTCTTTCTTTCGGCCACCCCATTTGACTGAGGTGAGTAGGGAGGCGTCGTCTCATGGATTATACCATGTTCCGCACAAAAAGCATCAAATTCATTGGAAAAATACTCTCCACCACGGTCGGACCTAAGCCTCTTGATTTTTCGATCAAGTTGGTTTTCCACTTCAGCTTTATAGATCTTGAAAAAGTTCAAAGCCTCCTCCTTAGATTTCAGAAGATACACATGGCAGTATCTACTGGAGTCATCAATTAACGTCATGAAATATTTCTTTCCACCTTTTTTCAAAACACCATTCATTTCACATAGATCTGAATGTATAAGTTCTAGTGGTGCAAGATTTCTTGTCTCCGCAGTCACGTGAGATTACGAGGTTGCTTAGCTTGCACACATACTTGACACTTAGATCCCTTGACAGTGGTTAAACTAGGGATTAAGTTCAACTTCGCTAGTCGTGACATGCAACCAAAGTTAACATGACAAAGACGTGAATGCCACACATTTGATTCACTATTGTTGCAAATATGATTAACAACTTTATTGCAAAAGTCTGATAATGATAAACGAAACAGGCCTCCTGACTCATAGCCTTTACCAACAAAGGTTCCATACTTGGATATTACAAATTTATTCGACTCAAAGACAAGCTTATAGCCATCTCTACACAGAAGAGATCCACTAACAAGATTTTTAATGACGGAGGGGACATAATGCATGTTCTTCAGCCGCACGATCTTCCCCGAAGTAAACTTCATATCGACCGTGCCAACACCACGAACAGAAGCACTTGAACCGTTGCCCATTAGCATGGTTGTAGTCCCTTCGGTCTGATAAGACGAAAACATGGAAATATCACCGCATAGATGCACATTAGCACCCGTGTCAATCAACCAATTAGGAGAATGACATACTGAAAGAATAGTTGGAAATATACCATACCCAGCATCCTTCATGTGAGTGTCTCCAATGACAACATTAGCGGTCTTGCCGCCTTTCCCAGGGTGACGCTTGTCATAGCGATTGGGGCAACTAGGAGCCCAATAATCAGGATCTCCACACACATGACACACACCTTTCTTCTTGTCATTCTTCTTCTTGAAGTTCGTGTGTTGTACAGCCTTGTTCTTTCCCATCCAACTTTGCTTTACCATCAAGCTTGCCCTTGTTCTTGAACTTGTGGGACTGGAAGTTTTTCTTCTGTACCAGATTGGCACTAGATCCTCCCTCAATACCTCGAGCACGTGTGTCCTTTGCTCTCGCCTTTTCTTCCACATCAAGAGTACCAATGAGATCCGGAACGGAAAACTCCTGTCTCTTATGCTTCAGTAAGGTAGCAAAGTTCCTCCACGAAGGAGGAAGCTTAGTGATGATACCCCCGGCGACAAACTTGTCCTGTAGCATGCAATTGAAGTGTTCAAGTTCTCTAGCAAATGACTGCATCTCATGAGCCTGCTCAACCACGGAGCGCTCTTCAGTCATCCTGTAATCATAGAATTGCTCCATGATGTACATCTCAGTGCCGGCATCCGAGACCCCAAACTTGGCCTCGAGTGCGTCCCACATATCTTTTCCATTGTCAATTGACGCATAAGCATCAACTATGTTCTCACCAAGAACACTCAAGAGAGCATCCTTAAACAAGGTATCCATTTTCTGAAAAGCTTGTGCCTGTTGGACATCTTGCTCTCCTTGAGGTTTGCTAAGAGTGGCGTCATAGCAGCTCATGGTCTGAAACCATAAGACTGCTCTCACGCGCCACCTCTTAGAGTGGATACCCTCAAACATAGGAGGTCTAATGGAAGCAGCAAAACCACTCGGGGTAAATTGCCTATAATAAGGTTTCTGGATTGTTGGAAATATGAGCAATTTACCGAATGATCTTATTAACAAAAATACTACATAAAGCATGACTAAAATAGCAAATATAAAGCAAGTCATGAAATCTGACAGAGAGAAGGTAAACATCGTCTGCATATATGAATTTGAGGTAAACACATCTAGAACAGACACTAGATGAAGTTGCTTATACGAAACAGAACCTAACATACGTAGGGCAGAAACTAGAGCCAAGAACTGTATGAGGACTTCTAACAGAAAGGAGAGAACACGTACCGCACAGCAGCAGGAGAAGCGTTGGACTTGGGGTCGGTGTCCTCACCTGCCATGTCGTCGAGGAGGTCGTGGACGTCGGGGAAGAAATCATCGTCGAGGAAGTAGTCGTCGACGACTGGATCGTCCGTGATGAAGCAGCCAGTAGTCGCGCTGAGCGCTCCCCAAAAACCTTATCACCCTTCCCCCGTACATGACTCAAAAGGTGCGGTCTCGGAGGCCTACTGTCCTGACGTGCGGTGCACGCCGCAAGCCGGGATGAGGAAGACAGCAGTAGCGCAGTGCCCAGGAACTTGTGGCGAGAGGAGGAAGAGATTCTGGTGTGTCTCTCTGGGAGGAGCGACCTCCCTTTTATAGGCGCAAGAGAAGGAGGCGAGAGGCTGTGCTGGGAGCTGAAGAGAACGAGGGAGACGAAATGAATAGGCAGCAGCCGAAGAGGTGCGCCGTTCGTATTCAATCTCCACTACAGCAAAACGTTTCAGCTTTCGCGTGCCCTTTCGTATACCCGTAGTGCGTGGCAAAAATTTACATCGGGTCGGCTCATTCCCGCAACCCGCAACCCGCGACGCATCGTGACGAGGCGTGGCGTGGCCTGGCGTGGCGGGCGGCGGAAGAGAAGCGCGCGTGGATATCCCTCTTGTTCTCATGCTCATACAAGTGGGGTAGGAGCCTCCCTTATAAAGAGGTCCAACTCCCTCTAAACTAGCAAGGTGGGACTAAACTTTAGTTCCACCTCTTGCCTTGCACGAATAGGCTGCGTGGGCCTCTAGGATTTATTAGGGATTTCTGAAACTGTTATTGGGCTAGGCCCAAATAGACAAAATTCCAGAACTACCTATTTAGAGCAAGTACAGTAATGGGCTATAAGCATGTCGACATGATACTTTTGTCTATACGAAGGAGAGAGATATGAAAAAAGTGAAGTAGTGTGTCATTATAGAAGAGACCGCCCCTACACGTGCTTCTACGTAAAAACATTTAATGAGAGAAAAGAGGTAGAGAGAGTGAGAGAAAGTTGTACTAATCATATAATCAACCAAATAGCCAGCACTATTGTATGAGTAATTAATAATGCTAACTCTTGATGATATGACATATGCTCATATAGCCAGCAGTTGGCTATACTATTAACCATGCTCTTATACGTGGGCCGGAGGCTTCCCCAAAGTCCTGAAGAATGGCCGAGCACACCTCAATGGTGAGAGGGTTTCAACACAGTTAAGGATTTGTCACCGCTGCACATAAACTTAGCCCAATGACAGTGAAAAAGAAAATTGTTGACCACATTCCCCACTCATATGACCTATTCGAGGACACAATGTTGGCGATGCTGTTAGTTGCCACAAATATTATGCCTTCCTCGGGTTGCAATCGATGCATAATAGTAGAACAACAAACAAGAGAGTCGATATCGTAGATTACTAACTGTGGGCCACATAATCTCATACCATCATTAGTGTCACCCGCAAAAACAAAAAAAAATACCATCATTACTTCCCTGCAGTAGGCAGAGAGTCAAGCTGTAGCGGTAGCACCTACCACCATCAGCGAATGGAGCTAAATTAGAGTGTGAACGTTGCAGACTCATCTCGTATACTCAACATTTCCCTGCGGAGTCCTGCTGTAGCGATAGGTCCTGCCATCATGAGCGATTATGACTGTATTAGATCGGGTGTGAACATTGCAGACTCACCAGGGGCCATGTAATCTCGTACCTACCATCATCAGTACCATCAACATTTGTCATTTTTTTTCTTTTTTCTAGAAAGGGGATGTGCTCCCAGCCTCTGCGTGTGGACGATGCATGCAGCCATATTATTAATTATTCACAAAGATCATACAAGGTGATACATCAATAAGTCTGAAGTCATCATCTTGGCAACGTTGTTGCTACTCCTATCCCCTTGATGAAGGCGTGCCGAATGTCCGGACCTAATACCAAGTAGACATCGCACCAAAGTCTAACATCTAAAGCCCGGTGTCTCATCCAAGCTACCACCAGGATTGGGTCCCACACCGGTCTGGCACACTCCTAGTGAGCACCGCACGGTACAAGAGACGTCACCTCCATCTTCCCTCGGTTCATCCTTAGAGCAGAGCTGATGCACCGACCTTGTCAGACCTCTCTGCCATCAACGCCACCATGACGCCACACAGCTTCCTCCTCCCGCACGAGTTTATCTCCAATACGCGCCCATGCCGAACCTCCACGGCGCCATGTGATACGTCTCCAACGTGTCTATAATTTTTGATTGTTCCATGCTATTATACTATCTGTTTTCGATATTTTATATGCATTAAATATGTTATTTTATATTATTTTTGGGACTAACCTATTAACCTAGAGTCCAGTGCCAGTTTCTGGTTTTGCCTGTTTTAGAGTTTCGCAAAAAAGTAATACCAAACGGAGTCCAAACGGAAAAAAACTTTCGCGAAGATCATTCTTGGACCAGAAGCAAACCAGGAGACTTGGAGATGAAGTCGGAGGAGCCTCGAGGCGGCCACAAGGGTGGAGGGCGTGCCCTGGGAGGGGGGTAGGGCACGCCCCCTGTCTTGTGGGCCCCTCGTGGGTCTCCTGACCTAATTCTTTCGTCCATATATAATCTTATACCCCAAAACCATCAGGGGAGCCACGAAAACACTTTTCCACCGCCGCAACCTTCTGTAGCCGTGAGATCCCATCTAGGGACCTTTTCTGGCGTATTGTCGGAGAGGGATTCGATCACGGATGGCTTCTACGTCAACACCATTGCCCTTCCGATGAAGCGTGAGTAGTTTACAACAGACTTATGGGTCCATAACTATTAGCTAGATGGCTTCTTCTCTCTCTTTGATTCTCAATACCATGTTCTCCTTGATGTTCTTGGAGATCTATTCGATGTAATACTCTTTTGCGGTGTGTTTGCCGAGATCCGATGAATTATGGATTTATGATCAGATTATCTATGAATATTATTTGAATCTTCTCTGAATTCTTATTTGCATTATTTGATATCTTTGCAAGTCTCTTTGAATTATCGGTTTAGTTTGGCCTACTAGATTGGTTTTTTTGCAATGGGAGAAGTGCTTAGCTTTGGGTTCAATCTTGCGGTGTCCTTTCTCAATGACAGTATGGCAGTAAGGCACGTATTGTATTGTTGCCATTAAGGATAAAAAGATGGGGGTTTTATCATATTGCTTGAGTTAATTCCTCTACATCATGTCATCTTACTTAGTGTGTTACTCCGTTCTTTATGAACTTAATACTCTAGATGCATTCTGGATAGCGGTCGATGTGTGGAGTAATAGTAGTAGATGCATAATCATTTTGGTCTACTTGACACGGACGTGATGCCTATGTTCATGAGCATTGCCTTAGATATCGTCATAATTATGCGCTCTTCTATAAGGTGCTCGGCAGTAATTTGTTCACCCACCGTATTATTTGCTATCATGAGAGAAGCCACTACTGAAACCTATGGTCCACGGGTCTCTTTTCCATCATATAAGTTCTATTTTCCATCATATTAGTTTCCGATCTACTATTTTGCAATATTTTCCTTTCCGATCTATAAACCAAAAATATCAAAAACATTTTCTTTACCGTTTATCTATCTCTATTAGATCTCACTTTTGCAAATTACCGTGAAGGGATTGAGAACCCTTCATCGCGTTGGGTGCAAGTTTGTTTGATTGTTTGTGCAGGTATTTGTTGACTTGTGCGTTATCTCCTACTGGACTGATACCTTGGTTCTCAAACTGAGGGAAATACTTACTCTACTTTGCTGGATCACCCTTTCCTCTTCAAGGGAAAAATCAACGCAAGCTCAAGAGGTAGTAGTAAGGATTTCTGGCGCCGTTGCTGGGGAGATCTATGCTAAGTCAAGCCATACCAAGTACCCATCATAAAATTTCATCTCTTGCATTACATTATTCACCATTCACCTCTCATTTTCCTCTCCCCCACTTCTAAAACGATTTTCGAAAAGATTCACCTTTTCTTCGCTCTCTTCCATTCGTCTTCTTTGCTTGATTTTTGTGTGCTCGTGTGTTGGATTGCTTGCTTTTTCACGATGGCTCAAGATAATACCAAATTGTGTGATTTTTCCAACACCAACAACAATGACTTTATTAGCACTCCGATTGCTCCCACTACTAATGCGGAATCTTGTGAAATTAATGCCGCTTTGCTGAATCTTGTTATTAAAAAATCATTTTCTGGCCTTCCTAGTGAAGATGCCGCTTCCCATCAAAACAATTGCATTGATTTGTGTGATATGCAAAAGAAGAAAGATGTGGATAATGATATTGTTAAATTGAAGCTATTCCCATTTTCGCTTAGAGATCGTGCTAAAACTTGGATTTCATCTTTGCCTAAAAATAATATTGATTCGTGGAACAAGTGTAAAGATGCTTTCATCTCTAACTATTTTACTCCCGCTAAGATCATCTCCCTTAGGAATGATATTATGAATTTTAAGCAACTTGATCATGAACATGTTGCACAATCTTGGGAGAGGATGAAATTGATGATACGAAATTGCCCTACATATGGTTTGAATTTGTGGATGATTATACAAAAAAATTATGCCAGATTGAATTTTGCTTCTAGAAATCTTTTACATTCGGCCATGGGGGAACTTTTATGGTTATTACTTTAGAAGAGGCTACTAAACTCCTAGATAATATTATGGCTAATTATTCTCAATGGCACACCGAAAGATCCAATAGTAAAAAGGTGCATGCAATTGAAGAGATTAATGTTTTGAGTGGAACGATGGATGAACATATAAAATTATTTGCTAGTAATAGTGCTTCTCTTTATCCTAATTATATGCCTTTGTCCACTTTTATTGAGAATAATAATGAATCTATGGATGTAAATTTTGTTGGTAGGAACAATTTTGGTAATAACGCGTATAGAGGTAATTTTAATCCTAGGCCATTTCCTAGTAATTCCTCTAATAATTATGGTAATTCCTACAAAATTTCTTATGGAAATTTTAATAATCTTCCCTCTGATTTTAGATTAGTGTTAAAGAATTTATAAGTTCACAAAAGAGTTTCAATGCCTCGAATGAAGAAAAATTTCTCAAGATTGATGATGTGGCTAGGAACGTGGATAGAATTTCTCTTGATGTTGATTCTTTGAAACTTAGATCTATTCCACCTAAGCATGATATAAATGATTCTCACAAAGCCATGGGAATTTCAATTGATGAGTGCAAAGGAAGATCAACTAAGATGCGTGCTAAAAAGGATTGGTTTATAAAAGCGTGTTCTTCTAGTTTTCATTAGAATAATGACGAAGATCTAAAAGTTATTGATGTGAATCCTATTGAATATTTGTTTTCCAATATAAATCTTGGTAAAGATGGGACTGGAGATGAGTCAACTTTAGTTAAAAGGCATCCAAATGATTCGGAGTTTTTAGATCTAGACGCAGAAATTGATAAAAGTGGGATTGGAGAGGTCAATACTTTAAGTAGAAATGAACCTACTCTTTTGTATTTCAATGAATTTAATTATGATAATTGTTCTTTAATATATTGTATTTCCTTGTTGCAATTCATGTTGACTTCTCCTCATGCTTACAATGAAAACAAAGCTTTTACTAAACATTTCGGTGATGCTATGATGCAATCTTTTGAAGAAAAGCTTGAATTGCAAGTCTCTATCCCTAGAAAACTTTAAGATGAGTGGGAACCTACTATTAAGATTAATATTAAAGATTATGAGTGTCATGCTTTGTGTGATTTGGGTTCTAGCGTTTCCACGATTCCAAAAACTTTATGTGATGTGTTAGGTTTCCGTGAATTTGATGATTGCTCTTTAAATTTGCATCTGGCGGATTCCACTATTAAGAAACCTATGGGAAGAATTAATGATGTTCTTATTATCGCAAATAGGAATTATGCGCCCGTACATTTCATTGTTCTTGATATAGATTGCAATCCTAAAAGTCCTATTATTCTTGTAAACCTTTCCTTAGAACGATTGGTGCAATTATTGATATAGGAGAACGAAACATTGGATTCCAATATCCGTTAAGGAAAGGCATGGAACACTTTCCTATAAATAAAATTAAATTACCATATTAATCTATTATGAGAGCCACTTATGGATTTCATACCAAAGACGACAATACATAGATCTATTCGTGTTTTATGCCAAGCTAAGTGCGTTAAACAATAGCTCTTGTTGGGAGGCAACCCAATTTTATTTTTGTTCTTTGCTTTTTGTTCCTATTTCGTAGTAAATAATTCATCTAGCTTAAGGTTAGATGTGGTTTTTTGTTTTAATTTGTGTTTGTGCCAAGCTAACCTTTAGGATAGCATACGATGATAGTTGTCTTGATCCTGCTGAATAAGAGAAACTTTTACACCGAGTAAATAATTTCCATGATTTTATTGAAACATGCTTTTGATCTGATTCTTTTTGCTCTGGATTGGTGCACAAATTTCTCAGGTTGTCCTAAGTTTTTAGAATTGTTGGAGTTACAAAAGTATTCGATAGTTACAAATTACTACAGATTGTTCTGTTTTTGACAGATTTTGTTTTCTATGTGTTGTTTGCTAATTTTGATGTATCTATGGGTAGTATCGGGGGGTATAGACCATGGAAAAGTTGGAATATAGTAGATATTACACCAATATAAATAAAGAATGAGTTTGCAATAGTACCATAAAGAGGTGATTTATTTTATTATACTAACGGAGCTTATAAGATTTTCTGTTGAGTTTTGTGTTGTGAAGTTTTCAAGTTTTGGGTAAGGATTTGATGGACCATGGAATAAGGAGTTGCAAGAGCCTAGGCTTGGGGATACCCAAGGCACCCCAAGGTAATATTCAAGGACAACCAAAAGCCTAAGCTTGGGGATGCCTCGGAAGGCATCCCCTCTTCCGTCTTCGCCAATCGGTTACTTTACTTGAGGCTATAGTTTTATTCACCACATGATATGTGTTTTGCTTGGAGCGTCTTGTATTATTTGAGTCTTTGCTTTTTAGTTTACCACAATCATCCTTGATATACACACCTTTTTGGAGAGATACGAATCAATCGTGATTTATTAGAAAACTCTATGTTCTTCACTTATCTTTTGAGCTAGGAAATATTGCTCTAATACTCCACTTATATCTTTTTAGAGCACGACGGTGACATTATTTTATAGAAATCGGAACTCTCATGCTTCACTTATATTATTTTGAGAGTCTTTTAGAACAGCATGGTAATTTGCTTTGGTTATAAATTTAGTCCTAATATGATAGGCATCCAAGAGGGATATAATAAAAACTTCCATATAAAGTGCATTGAATACTATGAGAAGTTTGATTCTTTACAATTGTTTTGAGATATGAAGATGGTGATATTAGAGTCATGCTAGTGGAGTAATTGTGATTTTGGCAAATACTTGTGTTAAGGTTTGTGATTCCCGTAGCATGCACGTATGGTGAACCGTTATGTAACGAAGTTGGAGCATGAGATATTTATTGATTGTCTTCCTTATGAGTGGTGGTTGGGGACGAGCGATAGTATTTTCCTACCAATCTATCCCCCTAGGAGCATGTGCGTAGTACTTCGTTTCTATGACTAAAATTTTTTTGCAATAAGTATGTGAGTTATTTATGACTAATGTTGAGTCCATGGATTATACTCACTCTCAGCCTTCCACCATTGCTAGCCTCTCTTGTATCGTCCAACCTTTGCTGGTGCCATACACCCATCATATACCTTCCTCAAAACAGCCACCATACCTGCCTATTATGGCATTTCGATAGCCATTCTGAGATATATTGCCATGCAACTTTCCACCATTCCATTTATTATGACATGTTTCGTCATTGTCATATTTCTTAGCATGATCATGTAGTTGGCATCGTATTTGTGGCAAAGCCACCTTTCATAATTCTTTCATACATGTCACTCTTGATTCATTGCACATCTCGGTACACCGTTGGAGGCATTCACATAGAGTAATGTTTTGTTCTAAGCATCGAGTTGTAATTTTTTGAGTTGTAAGTAAATAGAACTGTGATGATCATCATCATTAGAGCATTGTCCCATGTGAGTAAATAAAAAAAGAGGCCAAAGAAGCCAAAATAAAAAAAGAGGCAAAAGAAGCCAAAGAAAAAAAGAAAAAAAGGAGAGAAAAGGAGAGAAAAAGAGAGAAGGGGCAATGTTAGGGCATGTTCTGAAACTGCCCAGCTTCTCAAAAACTTCCTAAATTCAACTTCTCGCATAGCTTCTCGCTTCAGGTGGCGACTCAAAAAGCATTCGGCAACACAACTTCGTTTCCTATCGTCAAGCAAGAGGCTGCCAGCCCATTTAGCGGGATTAGGAGGCTAGGTTCCGGGCCCAAAAGGAATAGTCAACGTGAAAGAGAGCGAGTTTGGTAAAGAAAATGAACCGGTACGCTCAGCTTCACTTGGCGGTGTCAACCTTGTGGTAATTAGTACGAACTCCTAACTTCTTTGTTTGGTGAAGCTATGTAGTAGCAACTTCAGCAGTTTGCACTACAGACTCGTAAAGTTACATGAAGCTGACTCCACGGAGCTAAAATCGTTCTGTTTGGCTCCACGCCTGGAGTTTGGGAAGCGTGGAGTAGGAGGACTTCAGAACATGCCCTTACTATCCTTTTTCCACACTTGTGCTTCAAAGTAGCACCATGATCTTCATGATAGAGAGTCTTTTATTTTGTCACTTTCATATACTAGTGGGAATTTTTCATTATAGAACTTGGCTTGTATATTCCAACGATGGGCTTCCTCAATAAGCCCTAGGTCTTCATGAGCAAGCAAGTTGGATGCACACCCACTTAGTTTCTTTTTGAGCTTTCATACAGTTATAGCTCTAGTGCATCCGTTGCATGGAAATCCCTAGTCACTCACATTGATATCTACTGATGGGCATCTCCATAGCCCGTTGATACGCCTAGTTGATGTGAGACTATCTCCCTCTTTTTGTCTTCTCCACAATCACCATATTCTCTTCCACCATAGTGCTATGTCCATGGCTCACGCTCATGTATTGTGTGAAACTTGAAAAAGTTTGCAAAAAACAAAAGTATGAAACAATGGATTGGCTTGTCATCGGGGTTGTGCATGATTTGAGTATTTTGTGTGATGAAGATGGAGCATAGCTGGACTATATGATTTTGTAGGGATAAGCTTTCTTTGGCCATGTTATTTTGAGAAGACATAATTGCCTTAGTATGCTTGAAGTATTATTGTTTTTATGTCAATATTAAACTTTTGTTTTGAATCTTACAGATCTGAACATTTATGCCACAATAAAGAAGATTACATTGAAAAATATGTTAGGTAGCATTCCACATAAAAAAATCTGTTTTTATCATTTACCTACTCGAGGACGAGCAGGAATTAAGCTTGGGGATTCTTGATACGTCTCCAACGTATCTATAATTTTTGATTGTTCCATGCTATTATATTATCTGCTTTGGATGTTTTATATGCATTAAATGTGCTATTTTAAATTATTTTGGGACTAACCTATTAACCTAGAGCCTAGTGCCAGTTTGTGTTTTTGCCTGTTTTAGAGTGTCGCAGAAAAGGAATACCAAATAGAGTCCAAATGAAATAAAACTTTCGCAACGATCTTTCTTGGACTAGAAGCAAACCAGGAGACTTGGAGATGAAGTTGGAGGAGCCTCTAGGCGGCCACAAGGGTGAAGGGAACGCCCTGGGGGGTAGGGCGCGCCCTCCTATCTTGTGGGCCCCTCGTTGGTCTCCTAACCTAATTCTTTTGCCCATATATACTATTATACCCGAAAACCATCAAGGGGAGCCACGAAAACACTTCTCCACCGCCGCAACCTTCTGGACCCGTGAGATCCCATCTAGGGACCTTTTCCGGCATCCTACCGGAGGGGGATACGATCGCGGAGGCTTCTACATCAACACCATTGCCCTTCCGATGAAGCGTGAGTAGTTTACCACAGACCTATGGGTCCATAGCTAGTAGCTAGATGGATTCTTCTCTCTATTTGATTCTCAATACCATGTTCTCCTCGATGTTCTTGGAGATCTATTCGATGTAATTCTCTTTTGCGGTGTGTTTGCCGAGATCCGATGAACTGTGGATTTATGATCAGATTACCTTTGAATATTATTTGAATCTTCTCTGAATTCTTATATGCATGATTTGATATCTGTGCAAGTCTCTTTGAATTATCAGTTTAGTTTGGCCTACTAGATTGGTTTTTCTTGCAATGGGATAAGTTCTTAGCTTTGGGTTTAATCTTGCGGTGTCCTTTCCCAATGACAGTATGGCAGTAAGGCACGTATTGTATTGTTGCCATCGAGGATAAAAAGATGGGGTTTTCATCATATTGCTTGAGTTAATTCCTCTACATCATGTGATCTTTCTTAATGCGTTACTCCGTTCTTTGTGAACTTAATACTCTAGATACATGCTAGATAGAGGTCGATGTGTGGAGTAATAGTAGTAGATGCAGAATCGTTTCGGTCTACTTGGCACGGACGTGATGTCTATGTTCACGATCACTGCCTTAGATATCATCATAATTATGCGCTCTTCTATCAATTGCTCAGAAGTAATTTGTTCACCCACCGTATTATCTGCAATCATGAGAGAAGCCACTAGTGAAACCTATGGCCCCCGGGTCTCTTTTCCATCATATAAGTTCTATTTTCCATCATATTAGTTTCTGATCTACTATTTTGCAATATTTTCCTTTCCAATCTATAAACCAAAAATATCAGAAACATTTACTTTACCGTTTATCTATATCAGATCTCACTTTTGCAAAAGACCATGAAGGGATTGACAACCCTTTATCGCGTTGGGTGCAAGTTTGTTTGATTGTTTGTGCTGGTATTCGGTGACTTGTGCGTTGTCTCCTACTGGATTGATACCTTGGTTCTCAAACTAAGGGAAATACTTACTCTACTTTGCTGCATCACCCTTTCCTCTTCAAGGGAAAAACCAATGCAAGCTCAAGAGGTAGCACCATGCCGCCGGGATTCGCCGTCGGCCTTGCAGTAGATGTAACACTGTTCCTCCTCTTGTCCCCTCCAGCCAACACGTGCTCCAAAACAATGCCCCAAGAGGGACAACTGCATCGAAGGTGCCATCATCATCCGATCCAGTAGACCCAAATCTAGGGTTTCCCCGGAGCATCATGAGTGGGGCGCCATGACCTACAACAATGATGCCTCAATAAGGGAACGACGTAATAGACGCAGCCATCATCTGCCATAACCATAATCGGCGCGATTTTCACCAAAAATCACGGGCCTCGATCTCACAGCTGACTGAAACCGAACAGAGCTTCACCATGAAGACCAAAGCCACCATTGCCATGCCGGCAGGGAGCCTCCAGCCGCCCCTCACCAGGTCTCCACGCGCCACCGGTTCCCACGCCGGGGCGGATCTGGATGTGATGCCAGATCCGCGGCTTCCGTCAGCCATCTCCAGGCATAGACTCCACCGAGGGAAAGAGCACCATGTCGGCCATGGATATGGCCGCCGCCTCATTGGCAAGGAACGCCGCCCTACCTGCTGCTCGCGGATCCAATACCGGAGTCGCCCCTATCGCCTCCAGGTGATCCGGCAGCCCTCGCCGTGTCGGCCCTCCACGCGCAGGACGAAGCAATGCAGCGCCGCCCCCAGACCTGCCCGCGCGCCACCGCGCCACGGATAAACGCGCCGCCGCTGCCTGAGGACGCCCGTCCCACGCCGAGCCATCACGCGAGGAGGAGATGGGGCCCTGCCATCGCCAGCACCTACCGGGCTTTGCTCGACGGCATGGACCGGCGACAGCGAGGGGAGAAGAGGGGCGGGGGGAGCTGAGGCGCCGGCGGCTAGGGTTGCCCCCTCGGCCGCTCGTGGGGAGAGCGATGCGAGAGTGTTATCGTCCTTGTCATGCCATCATTATCCTGCTCCATGTGAACAATTACAAATTAAGTGTGGACACAGCAGGTAGTCTCATCGTAAGAAAGTCGGGGCCTTCGTTTCAGTGAGGCTAATCATCATTTCAGCTTCACTATATGTTTTTCAGCCGAGAGATGAAAAGGAGGTCATGATCAAATCGGTTTGACCATGCCAGCCTTGATTCATAGGGGTTTGACCTGTCTCAAACTTTTAAAATTCTTCTCTATAATATAGGAGGAGCATGCTACTAGAGAGAGCAGTAGTAGCATGGCACAGGGCGGCTGTGGCGCGTAATTATCATTTTTAAAGAGTTTTTTTTGCGGGGTACCATTTTTAAAGAGCTAACGCCCCATTTTTCTCTTTGAGAATGGTATTCCTTACATTGGCCCTAAAGAACTATCTTACCAGCGGACATACACCCAGCATGCTAGGGTTTGTCTTGCCTCCCGCCGTCACTTTCACTGGTCTACCTCGTCTTATGTGGTCTACGACCATGGAGGCGCGGTGGATCCTGGTACTTATTGGCAAGAGGGCTCCGTTTTTTGATATATTTTTTGAATTTTGTTAGGGTTTGTGTCCTACTCAGAGATGTGATGCTGTGGTGACTCTCTATAGATGGAATAAGGTCCTCCCCACGAAGTCCGCATTCCGGTGGTGTTTCTAACATCGTTGGAGGGCATGTGGAGCATTATCTCCAGCGGATCTCATGGGATTCAGTCGGCGTTTGTCTTCGACAGAACCATGTGGATCCGGTCCTTGTTCGTCTATGTTTGTCTGTTAATAGGTTGGGTCCTTTCGAGCTATGCATCACTTCATTAGCAGCGGTTACTGTCCTAGTGCACTAGTCCTATGGGGCCTTAGCGCGATGACTTCTTGACTGTCTACTACAACAAGATTTGCCCGGCTCCATTGAGGGAGCGGCGATAGCAGCGGCACGCTTTTGGCTCGCTCCAGTGCTTGTAGTCGTCGCTAGGTGGTCTATCTGGATGTATTTTCTACTTCTGGTGTTCTTTGTACTACCTTGATAGTTGGTGAAAAGATTAAAAGTTTCCCTCCCCAAGAAAAGAGAACAATATTCCTTATGTATATTCATCTATTCCAGAATATATTCTTGGGTTTCATATGGTTGTATTTTCTCTTCAACTCATGTCAGTCCACTAGTCCGTCTTTTTTTGGCGACATGCAATTTTAGAGCATCTACTACAAACGAGCATCTCAGATCGTCCAAAAACACATGGGCGGACCGACCGGTTAAAAAACCGACCCAGCCGGACATCTCAAACCATCTTCAAATATTCGGGTTGTCCGGCGTTCCTCATATCCAGCCGAAATTTAGGGCGGATATGGGGCGGCTAGGGTGCGTTCGGGAACGTCTGCCATGTCGGTCTGGCCCACCCTGGCACACCATTGATCCATAAATATCTGAATCTGGAGAGCCATATATCAAAGTCAATTCGTCAGTCCACTCCACCTTTCTTCTCCATCCACTCCACTACCGATCCCCTCTAATCTGAATCGATGACCGACGACGATAGGAGCGCTGGCTCCGGTGACGAATCTGGTGGCTCTGATGACTAGTTGAGCCTGTTGCGCAATGCGGAGCATGGCGATGTGGAGGAGGCTGGCCTCTGCATCACGCTGAGGCATTTGCATCTCGACCAAGGCTATAGCGGCTGATACGTCTTCAACGTATCTATAATTTTTGAAGTATTCATGTTATATTTACAACATTTATTGAAGGTTTTGGTGCAATTTTATATTATTTTTGGAGTAACTTATTAATCTAGTGCCCAGTGATAGTTCCAGTTTTCTGCATGTTGTACATAAAATGAATATCTAGGAAGGTCAAACACCCCCACAATGTAATATGGTTTTTATGGAATATACGTGATTTTTGGGTGAAGGAATCAATGAAAAATAGTGCCTGATGACCCCACATGGCCAGGTGGCGCAGTTAGTTTTGGAAAACGTCGTAGAAAAAAATTGACCTACGAACACCCATGAACAATATGAAGATGCATATAGGGCTTGGATTATTAATCGTTACCGACTCCAGAGTGCGGCGAAAGTAGACGAGTTGGTGTAGATCATATTTGGAGTCCCTTGAACTGTTGATGACGACCCGCGAACCACCCTTGATCGATCCCTCGAACGAAAGACCAAAAGCACGGCCTCTCTACTTGGTTGCAAGCGTACGATCTTCATGATTCGGAAGCTCTTCGCCAACCAGAGCTAATCATTGCCAAAGAATTAGATGAAGGAGATTAGAACCACACTGGACTACTAATTATGAAGATTAGAGGAACTAGGTCTAGCCATAATTAGTCAATTAGGACCAACTAGAACTAGAACTTGTTGAACTAGAGGAGGCTCCAAAACTTATGTATCAAAAGTGTCTTGGACCTCTAGTATATATAGGTTGATGGGAGGGGGTGGGGCGCCACAAGGAGGGAAAGGACTCCTCTCCTTGCGCCAGCCAAAGGGGGGGAAGAAGGAGTCCTTCTCCCACCCCAATTCGACCTCTCTCAAGGGGGAAAGGGGCACGTCCCTACATGGGCCCTTGTGGCCCAATGCTCTCTCCACCGTTTGACATTTTAAGCCCGTTGATATTAAATTAAATATAAAAGCCCTCTAAGAATTACTAGAGCATATTATATACTCCCTCGTTCCTTGATATAAGGTGTATAGATTTTTGAGAAAAAGTCCGAAATATAAGGTGTATTGCACTGCACCACTCGTTTGGATAATTTTTTTAGGGAGTTGATTACATTTCCTTATATCGGGAAAGCTCCTCTATTTCCTCATGTCAATTAGTCAGGTGTAATCTCGCCCAAAACTTGTGAAATTTTTCCTCCACGTGTGTTCTTTAATTTCCGTGCCAAAAACTATACACCCTATATCTAGGAACGGAGGGAGTATAATTTAACATCTTCGGAAACATTGCACCTATATATTATTTATCTGTAATACCCGGTATTTCCCGATAAACTTTGGAACCCTTCCACTGACCCCGAAACGCCTAATGTTCCTCTCCAAACTATTTCGAATATAAATGAAACAAATCCACAAATAAATCCTCAATAATCTCGTCATGCAAAGACTCGTCAGATCAGGATTACCTTAAGCTTGTGACCTTGTAGGTTCAGTAAACCATAGACATGAATGAAACCCCTTTGTTCAATGACCAACAGCATAACCATGGACGTCCATATCGATCAGTATGACTACACGAATGGCATTCCAGTGAACCTTTATTTATCATTTGATGTTCCCTTTGCTTTGCAATACTTCACAAAACTCGGGATGCATTGGTATCCTCCTTAGTCATGCACATGCTCACTATACCATTGATCTTATTGCCAGTTTTGTTCTTCTTTCTTGTTTGTCGTGGTTATGTCACGGCAGATCTCCTCGTGAAAGGACTAAGTTTCCAGACCAATGCAACTAGGTGGTAGCTTGATAACACACAAGTATAGGGGATCACAATAGTTTTCGGGGGCAAGTATTTAACCCAAATTTATAGATTCGACACAAGGGGAGCCAAAGAATATTTGAAGGTATTAGCAGCTAAGTTGTCAATTCAACCACACCTGGAGATTAATTATCTACAGCAAAGTGATCAGTAGCAAAGTAGTTTGATAGTTTTGATAGTAGTGACAACACCAATGGAAGGGTAACAGTGATAGCAGTGATATTGTAGCAGTAATGATAGCAGTAGAAATGGTAGTAACTTAGCAAGAAAAATATAAGATAAATTTGTAGGCATTGGATCAGTGACTTGTTGGATGATATTCATCATGTGACAGTTATAACCTAGGGCGATACAGCACTAGCTCTAGTTCATCGACATAATGTAGACATGTATTCCGTAAATAGTCATACGTGATCTATTAAAAGAACTTGCATGACATCTTTTGTCCTACCCTCCCGTGGCAGCGGGGTCCATATTGGAAACTAAGGGATATTAAGGCCTCCTTTTAATAGAGAACTGAAACAAAGCATTAACACATAGTGAATACATGAACTCCTCAAACTACGGTCATCACCGAGAGTGGGCCCGGTTGTTGTCACTCCGGGGTTGTCGGATCATAACCTTAGTACGTGACTATAACTTGCAAGATCGGATCTAAAACATGGATATAAAGATGAATTCATAAACGGTTCATATCTGAGTTCATGGCACCCGGGCCTAAAGTGACAAGCATTAAGCATAGCAAAGTCATAACAACATCAATCTAAGAACATAGTGGATACTAGGGATAAGGCCCTAACAAAACTAACTCGATTACATGATGAATCTCATGCAACTCCTCATGCACTAGCGAGCCTACGAAGGAAGTACTCACTCCCGGTGGGGAGCTTCATGGAATTGGCGATGGAGATGGGTTTGTGATTACGAAGAACGAAGATCCCCCTCTTCGGAGCCCCAAACGGACTCCAGATCTGCCCTCCCGAGGAAGATAGGGCTTGGCGGTGGCTCCTTCTCGTTGATCGCTATAATTCTTTCTCCCTGATTTTTTATGGAAATATGTGATTTTATAGTATCAAGGGGGTAGTCTGCGGGGCCACCAGGTGGGTACAACCCACCTCAGTGCACCAGGAGAGGGGGGCGCACCCTGGTGGGTTGTGCCCACCTAGGTGCCCCTCTCCTGCAGGTCTTGGGTCCAGAAATTCTTATTATTGATATAAAAAATCCTCGCAAAGTTTCGTTCCATTGCGAGAACTTTTATTTCTGCACAAAAATAACACCATGGTATTTCTGCTGAAAACAACGTCTGTCCGGGGTTAGTTTCATTCAAATCATGCAAATTAGAGTCCAAAACAAGAGGAAAAGCGTGAGAAAAAGTCAATACATTGGAGACATATCAACTCCCCCAAGCTTAAACCTTTGCTTGTCCTCAAAAGTTCAAGCAGCGACTAAACATTGTAATTCATGGTAGAAAAGATCCAGTCATGATGCACCCAACATTAGCTACACATAATGCATAAATCATGACAGTTGTGCTCTACTCAGTTTCTGGCGCTTGTTTTAGAAGGTGGTGACACATCATAAAAGTAAATAGATAGTCCCTTTGCAAAGGGAAGCCTTGATTTGTAGAGGTGCCAGAGCTCAATTTTTAAAACAGAGATAAATGATATTTTGAGACATGCACCCTTCTTATTCACTTCACGACCATCAGTTATCAATATCTTCCATGCTAAGCACGCTAGTGGTGGTTCCCAAGAGGTAAAAGTAAAAGTTTACTCCCCCTCCACCATCAATCACACTCCACGGCTTGTCTGAAACAATAGGTGTCATCCATACCAACATCAGTCCTGGCGGAGTTTTGTTTAATTATTTGCATTTTTGAGTTCGGGACTGGGAATCCTTATTACCGCCCATTTTCTCGTGCGATGGCGAGTGAATAAACACTTGACCCGAGAATAACCCGCTTAGCATGGAAGATATCGACCACCTCCTGTCATTCCATGAAAGATCCAAGCACACAAAAAGGAGAAATTTTTAGAAGTATTTAGAGATGGCACATGCAAATTTACTTAGGACGGCAGGGTAATACCGCATATAGGTAGGTATGGTGGACTCACCTGGAATAAATTTGGGTTCAAGGTTTTTGATGTACAAGCAGAGGAGGATACCATATCATCATACTACATCACAATCATTTTAACACTATGTTAATATCCAAGATAAATCATTATCAACTCCCAGCTACTTATGCATGGCATGATAAACTACAATCTATAATTGTCATTGCAAACATGTTTAATCATAATGGGCTGAATCATGGATACTAGGTTAAACATATTTACAAAAACAGAACAGGTCGAGTTCATACCAGTTTCTCCCTGCCACGGCCAGTTCATCAGATGTCGTCATTATTGCCTTTCACTTGCATGACCGAATGATATGAAAATAATAATAGTGCAAGAGTGCCATGGACTAAGCTATAATTTGCAAACATTTTATTCAACAGGAGAAGATAAGGTAAAATGTGCTCTTATTAGTTCAACAATTGTTCATATGAGAGCCACTCAACATTTTCATCGTGGTCTTCGCCTTGGTAAGACTCGAATAAAAAGAAAAGAAGTTCAGAGAAACATACTGAAATATTTTTGAAGTTTTTGGTTTTCTTGAACGGGCAATAAAATGTAAAAGCAAAAACGAGAAAAACTATTTACACGGGAAAGCTCCCAACAAGCAAAAGAAGAACAAGGAAATCTTTTTGGATTTTATTTTTAATACTACTAAGCATGCATAGAAAGTAAATTACTACAACTAATTTTTTTTTGGTTTTTCTAATGTTTTTCAAACACACAAGAACAAAGCAAGAAAATAAATCTAAGCATGGATGATACAATGAAAAAGTGTGAACACTGACAAATGAAGTATGTGGACATGAATATAATGTCGATGGGAACACGTACTCCCCCAAGCTTAGGCTTTTGGCATAACTTAGTAGTCGATCAATAGCTTGGAGGGTAGTAGGGGTGCTGAGGAGCGGGCATCCACTCATCCCACTGCTGAGGATCCTCCTATGCTGCCTCCGCAGCAGCCTGAGCATTCTGGTAGGCGATGATGTGTGCAGGCATAATCATGTATCTTCCCCTGGGAACAGGATCAAACAAATTAGGAGCAGGAAATGGAATAATATCATGAGTGTTTACACTAAAAACCAGGTTATACGGAATAAGGATGTTAGGAGATCTGTCATCAGTAAAACGGTGGTGATCCATGGCTGCACGGTCAAGGTAAATTGTGGTTAGAGGGTAATCATGAGGGCGTATCTCAACCTCGAAGTGAGCCGCCAAACGAGTAGCATAAATCCCACCATGTATTTTTCCCTGAGACTTATTAAGATGGAGGCGACGAGCCACAATAGCTCCCACACTATAAGTGTTGTCGCCCTCTAATGCACGATGTAAAACAACAAGGTTTGGTGAACTAAGTGCACCCACCTTCTCCCTAGCCAGCAAGCATTTTGCAATGAAAAGTGCAAAGTAATGAACAGCAGGAAAATGTAAGCCTGCTGCAGTGATGGCTGACACTCCTCTCTCATCCCCCACCGTCAAAGTGCGATAAAAGGCCTCAAACTCTCCGGCCTAGGCTCAGCCAAGCTCCCATTAGAAGGGATCATGCATATGTTACAAAATTCAGTAAGTGGTATCTGATGGTTTTCAGCATATAAATCAAAGCTCACTTCAGGAGGATTATTCCTAGGCAGGAAAGTAAAACTTTGAACAAAGATGTTTGTGAGGATTTGGTGTTGATCACACTTATCTGTAATGAAGTCGATGAGGTCGGCATTAGCAATATATTGCATGAACTCCTAAAAAATTTCAGCCTCTTGTAGGATCGGGGTTTGCGGCCATTCGCACTACCATACTTCCGCCAACCTCCGAGGGTGGAGATCACTGTCAGAAGACTTCCCAATAACACCCTTGGAGTTCTTCCTCGAGCCAAACTTCCTGAAGATATTAATGTTCGCGTACAATTTTCTGAAAATAAAAAGTTTGAGGTGACAAAAATTTGTCAACAAAACTTCACAAGGTTGATAGCAACTACTCCTAGGGAAACATAGAGGCCATAGAAAGCATTCAAACTACTTAGAACACTAAGAATTCAACATGCAAGCTCATCTACAGCAGCACCAAGAGTAGCTAATTATTCAAAGTATAAACCACTACGACAAAAACTAATTGGACAAATGGTGGAGTCACAAACCAAGAAAAAATCCCCCTAAACAATTTCGGAAACCGAGTTTCGAGCTAAGAGATCGAAATCCGCGGGTTTGAGCTCAAGAACACGGAAGAGAGAGCTATGGGGATTTTTTTCTGAAGGTAAGTGATGATGTGGGCTAAAGAGATAAGTGAGGGGCCCATGTGGGGACCACAACCCACCAGGGCGCGCCCAGGTGGGTTGTGCCCACCAGGTGCTCCTCCCTCTGGTATTATTTACACCAAAAATTCTAAAATATTCAAAGAAAAATGTATCAGGTTTTCAGAGCATTATGAGAACTTTTATTTTTGGGTCATTTTTTATTGCACGGGAAATTCAGAAAACAGACAAAACATGGCATTTTATTGTATGTAACTAATAAAACAGAAAACAAAAAGGTAGGGACAGAAGGTAGTGCTTACTAAATTCATCAACTTCATGCCTCTCAAAAATGACTCATTAATAAGGTTGACCAGGTCTTATTAACAACCACTTTCGATAGCATGAAACCGAAGAACTTCCGTAAATCACTAAGTTACCTCAATGGGGATATGCATTTCCCAAACAATAAGCATTTCATATTTCTTTTTGACAGTAGGTAGAGGTATTTGAAAACTTCCAATAGTGATTGTCGGAGATTTTCCAATAACATTAATACCATTCACTTGGAATTGTTTCTCCAGAAAGTGCACCGTATGCTCATTACCATTAATATGAAAAGTGACCTTGCTTTTATTGCAATCAATAACAACCCATGCAGTATTCAAGAAGGGTATACCAAGGATAATCGACATGTTGTCATCCTCGGGCATCTCTAGTATAACAAAGTCAGTCAAAATAGTAACATTAGCAACAACAACAGGCACATCCTCACGGATACCGATAGGTTTGGCTATTGATTTGTCATCCATTCACAAAGATATTTCAGTAGGTGTGAGTTTATTCAAGTCAAGTCTTTTATATAAAGAGAAAGGCATAACACTAACACCAGCTCCTAAACCACACAAAGCAGTGTTCACATAATTCCCCGATCTCCAAGTTTTTTAGGTACTCCATCTTTAAAACTATAGTTAGCGAGCATAATGGATATTTCAGCTTCCGGTATTTTTCTCTTATTTGTGATGATGTCTTTCATATACTTTTCATAAGGAGGCCTTTTAAGGATATCAGTCAAGCGAGTACGCAAAAAGACTGGCCTCAGCATTTCAGCAAAGCGTTCAAATTCTTCATCATCTTTCTTTTTAGTTGACTTGGGTGGAAAAGGCATAGGTTTTTGAACACACGGTTCTCTTTCTTTACCATGTTTTCTAGCAACAAAGTCTCTTTTATAATATCTTTTATTCTTAGGTTGTGGGTTATCAAGATCAACAAGTGGTTCTAACTCAACATCATTATCTGGTTCCTTATCGTTATTTGGTTGAGTGTCTTCATAAACCTCATCATTGTCTTTTTCATTATCATTGGGTGGATGTTCATTACCAGATTGAGTTTCAACATCAGAGATAGAAGTTTCATTTTCATTATCAGGAGGTTTGTCTATTCCAGGCTCACTAGAAGCATGCAAAGTCCTATCATTTTTATTTTCCTTTTTAGAAGGACTAGGTGCATTAGCATTGGCTCTTTGTGAATCTTGTTCAATTCTTTTTGGGTGTCCCTCAGGATAAAGTGGTTCCTGAGTCATTTTACCTCCTCTAGTTGCTACTTTAACAGAAAGTTCATGTATATTATTATTCATTTCATCAAGTAATTCTCTTTGTGATTTAGCAACTTGTTCTAAATGGGTTTGAACCATAGAAGCATGTTTTCCAACACCTCTAACATCATTTGAGATTCTAAATAACAAGTCACCCAAGCAAGCAATCATATCAGAATTATATGGGTTTTTTTACATCTGTGCCCTTGGTTCCTTAGCTCTACTCATTCATCCCGACGCTCTTAACTTTTGCTCAATTTTCCCCACTCCCTTGCTAGAAATCCTCATAAGTGTGCACAACGGATGTCGCCGTCGGGTTAAAGGCTTGACCGTTAAGTCTGACTAGTGGGGCCACGCTGGACTATGTCGTCCGCTCGACCGGACAAGTGGGGCCGCGCGTGTTGGTGGTGTCGATGTTCGACCGTTGGGCCGTGGGTTTGTTGGGCTGTCCCTTGCATTAAATGTCCGCATGGGCCGCCAGGACAGAAGCCTGCTATGCATGCACCCAACAAAGCCTGCCTGCATGCGTCGATCGAGCCTGCATGCGCTGATGCCACGATCCCACGATGCGCCGACCGAGCCTGCATGCGCTGATGCTTCTGGCATGATGCACTGACCGAGGAGCTTTCTTGCACGCCACCCACCATGGATGAAGCGACGGTCACTGCCGCTGGTTCCTCTCTTCTAGCTAGGTGGCTACATATTTGTGGCTTGTGTAAAAAAATCCACTCCCTTTCTTAGTTGTACTCATTCATCCCTACTGACAAAGCTTGCTTGCATGCACTAGGTGGTTACTAACAAGGGAACCCTACTAACAAGCGGAGCTCTCTAAGAAAATAATCAACAAATATGTAGTCCCAATATAGGGCCAACAAGCCCATAGCACGATCACATATCTCAAACTAGGAAGAACTTAATAATAGAATAGATAGAAAACTTAATAATAGAAATTAAGAAAAGGGCCAACAAACCCATAGCAACTCCAACATAGTTCAATTACAACTTAACATAACATAAACTAAAAAAAGATAGAGGGTTTAGAACCCTAGCCGCCGCCTTCTCCACCTCGCTCCTCCTCCGGACGCCCTTTCCACTGCTCCTCCGGGGCGTTGTCGATGGGGTATGGAAGAGTGTGCATGTGTGTCGCGGTGGGGAAGATGTTGTTGTACTCCGTGAACCTGTTGTGGGTGGTGAAAGCGATGAACTCGGAGCCACACAAAAACACTCGTCCGAGGAGGTAGAAGGCGACGAATGTGTTGGTGAAGTGGGCAAGGAGAGCAACCACCACCCGGTTTTGGATGACCTCCTCGACGCGGAACATCGTTGGAGATCCCCTCAGGAGGTTGTGGTAGCTGGACGCGAGGAAGAACTCGGTGAAGTTCCTTGTGGTCCTCAGCCTTGATATCGCCCACACACGTAGTGTGCGATCAACGTACACGCCGGTAGGGTAGAGCCTCTTCGGCACGGTGGGTGGCAAGCGGTAGGTTGGTCCGGTGTACTACATGGCTGAGGGATGTGCAGAAGACGAAGAAGGGGTCGAAGAGCAAGAAGGGAGATGGATGAGGGATGGCAGAGGCAGAGGGTGGCTTAAATAGCCATAATGCTATGTGTTATTTGGCCATGTGAATAGTTTGTGGCCATTTTGCATGATAAAAATAAATTGCACGCACGGCCATTTGGCAGAGGCAAAAGAAAAAGAAGCTAATTGCACGCGTGGGAATCCGTGGTCATATATATTATATGAACAAAAAGAGACAATTTTTGAATAGTTTGTGGCCATTTTGAATGATAAAAACAATTTTTTCCCTTAACAATTGGTCATTTGCTATGCAATGTCAATTGATTTCAAACGATGCAAAAATACGGAGCCATCACGTTCACAAAAAATAGAGCAAACGATGCCAAAAACGATGCAAAAATACAGAGCCAACACGTTCACAAAAAACAGAGCAAACGATGCAAAAAAACGACGCAATTCAATGGCCCAACCAGAGCTTGGTTTCCTTTTGGGCCCAATAACAACGTTTTTTTTACGGAGTCAGTGGTGGGCGAGCAGCCGAGCACAACCAATACGATCGCCTCTCGCGGATCGCCCCACGATCCAAGGATGCGGAGCCGTCCTTGTGATCTGACGGCGCGGAGCCTGCACACAACCAACCCACCTAGTTTCTTCTAGAAGGCCAGATCAGACGGTTGTTGCTTGGCACGAGGGTATGATTGGATGGCTGACGTTGGGAGCTAGGGATAGGCGAAACCCTGCGGGGTTTAAAGGGGTTTTGAGCTGGTCAATGGGGTTTTGATGGCTTTGACTGAGCATAACTAATTTAAAAAAATTGAAAAAAATATGAAACCTTCGCTGTTCGTCGTTTTATAACATAAACTAACGAGGAAAAATACTAAACTTGGTCTATGGTCATTTTCATGAAAAAACCCTAGCTGGCACGGTCGAGGTCAAATGAGCAACATTAATTGTAAAAAATCAAAAAATATATAAAACATGCGCACAATGTGGTCTTATGTGACATGTTACCAACCAAAAATCATAAACTTGGTCTATGGTCATTTTCATGAGAAAACCTTCACACATATGAGCTATCATGTTCATGATTTCATAGAGTTCAAGGGGAGGAGGTGGTGTTACCTTCTGTTTTTGAAAAATTAAAAAAAATCACTAAAGCTTTATTTTAAAGTGAATAAGAAGGATCTGAAGTTAGTTTTCCATTTTCATATTTCAAAACGTGTTTTTAAATAGTTTTTATATTAAAGCATATGTTTTCAAAAGAAAATGTAAAAATATGAAGATTAATTTAAAAAATAGTGAGACTTCGAATCTACACTATGGAAAGTGAATATGTGTTAATAAAGAAACATTTGGCTCATTTAGAGTAGGTTCAAAAGAACTTGATTACAAATGGGCTGTTTACCCTAGCCTGGGAGCTCATTTGGAGCACATTTTCTCAAATTCAAATTTATTTGACCTCCTCTAAATCACTTCAAATTTTGCACACATGATCTCCCACACAAACATAGATAGTTTGCCAAGGTTTTACTTGTTTTTTCATTTTCTTGAATTTGTACTATCCAGGTTTGCCAAGGTTTACATGATCTCATTTGGAGCATGCATTTGATTTCCTACACAACATGTGTGATCATTGCAGCACCTAAGATCATAGTTCACAACATCTAAACATAACTAGCCATAGATTCAGGACAGACAAATATACCACATGCAAATTTAAGGACCGACAAATATAGATAGCAACCAGATTACTAGCATAACCAACGAGATATTCAGTTCAACAAACCATAACCAACGACATTCAGTTCAACAAACTAAAAGTAACCCAACAGGTCAACAAACCAAACCAAAAGTAACACAACATCACATCATCGATCACATCAAGCCGGAGTCAGGGCCTTCGCGAGGGCGGCATGCTTCCCCCTGATCATGTATTCCTCCCCGCGAATCACCACATCCTCAGCATGAGACAGAAGGTGATCGAAGCGGCCATCCCTTGGCTTTGGCTTGGTGGTGCAGTAGGGGCAGTGCCACTTCTTGAACTTGTGGTTGTAGAAGGAAACAACTCCCTTGGCCTTGATCTTCTCCACCTCCTTGGCTGTGAAGGACGCGACGTTGCCCTTGTACACATCATATCCAGAATCATACTGCACACATGAATGAATTGCACTAGATTCATATACACCATGTCAAAGGAACTAAATGAACAAGGGATATGCTTACCTCATATTCAGAATCTTCACTAAACTCCTCCTCGTACGGGTCGTAGTCGGCCAGCTTCCTCTTTCTCTCTCCCCCCCCCCCAACCATCATCCTCCTGAATATACAATTACATCCATCACTAGTAGCCAATTGAAAATTTAGATATGCACACATGACACATTGATCATAGGGCTAATATACTCCCAATATCAGAACTGTTTTAGTAGTGGGGTTTTTTATTTCTGTGCCCCTTAGCTCTATGCATTCAAAAACCACATCCATCACTAGTATATTAATGTATTAGATTTGTACACACATTGACAAAAAAACCCAATATGACATTCAAATAACACATTGATCATTGGTCATGCACACACATTGAAGACCAGAGCTAATATGTCAAATTTATATACTAATGAATCAAATTTACACACATTTACACATATTGAATCAAATTAGTTAACCCCAATATGAACAGAGCTAATATATCAAAAACCCCAATATGACAAATTTACACACATTGAATCAAATTTATAACTTCTTAATCAATGGATTCCATTTGGGCATATGACATTCAAAACCCCAATCTGAGTAGCATTCAAAAACATCTAGCATTAAAACCCCCAATCTGTGAGCACTAAAAACAAATCTAATAAACATCATAGCATTAAAAAACCCAATCTGTTCACAACATCTAGCATTTTTGCAACGAATTTATCCAAATCTAAAAACAAATCTAAAAACCCCAATCATTGCAGCACCTAAAATCATAGTTCACAACATAGCATTTTTGCAATGCATTTATCCAACAAACCCTAGTCCAAAAAGCCCCGTCCCCCAACCCATACCCTACAGAAAACCCCGGCCCATCCATCAAACCAACTAATCTAACCATCTGAACTACCGTATGAATCACAATCTAACCAATGAAACTAGGGAGCAATTAACTCTACAAGCTAAGCAAGTGCAAATACCTCCTCCTCCACGGCAGGCGGCGCAACGGGGGCATCTGGATTGACTGTGCCACTCGACACCTTCACCCTCTACAGCAATGAGGCAGAGCCCGCCACATCCGCAGCTGTTGCGAGTTTCGATGCATCGCCGTGGACGCCGCCGACATCTGCGATCGCCGCGCCTGGACCCTGCAGCTCCACCACATCTCCGGCTGCTGCGCCGGCGTCGCCACGAGCGTCAGCCATCTTAAAGATGGAGGCGATGAAGGTGAGGAAGAGGATGCGGTGGGGGAAGCGAGACGGTGCGGTGGAGGGAGTGGAGGAGAGCGAGACGACACCAGTGGGGGAGAGAAAGACAATGCGGCAGGGAGCGGATTTGGGGGTAAATGGTAAGGATGATGGAGGTGGTTGCCCTCTTTATATGATGGGACGTTTCGAGCATGTCCATGGACACGTGCTACCCCACAACTACGGTCTTGCATGTGCCCACGTATACGCGGCCCCACTCGTCAGATAACGGTCAAAGGCAATGACCCGACGACAATGTCCGTTATAACCTGTTCTGAGGGTTTTGGGCAAGGGAGCGGGGAAAAGTGAGCAAAAGTTAACAGATTTGGGATGAATAAGTAGAGCTAAGGAACCAGGGGCACAGAAATAAAAATCCTGAATTATATTTCAATTGTTTCATAACATTTGCATTGAAGTGGTCTTTTTTTCTAATGTAATTGTCAAACTCATAAAGGGATTGACTAGGATGTTTGTTATGAGGATCATCACTATCATTGAATTTCATTAAAGATTTTACCTCTACCAACTTGGGTGGTGGTGGTGCTTCAAGCCCATGTATTTCTTTGATAGGAGGTAAAATTTTAACATCCTTGGCCTTAATACATTTTTCCTTCATAGATTTCTTTGCCTCTTGCATATCTTCAGGACTGAGATATAATATCCCCCTCTTCTTCGGGATGGGTTTAAGCGGTGGTTCAGGAATAGTCCAATAATCATAATTTTTCAATATGTTATTCAATAATTATTCATCTTGAGCAATAGTTCGTTCCCTGAAAACACACCCAACACAACTATCTAGGAAGTCCCTAGAAGCATCGGTTAGTCAATTTTAGAAGATATCAAGTATTTCATTTTTCTTAATAGGATGATCAGGCAAAGCATTAAGTAACTAGCAAAGCCTCCCCCAAGCTTGTGGGAGACTCTCTTCTTTAGTTTGAATAAAGTTAAATATTTCCTGTAAGGCAGCTTGTTTCTTATTAGTAGGAAAATATTTTTCAGAGAAGTAGTAAACCATATTGCTACCTCTTGAGCATGCGTTGGTTTTTCCCTTGAAGAGGAAAGGGTGATGCAGCAAAGTAGCGTAAGTATTTCCCTCAATTTTTGAGAACCAAGGTATCAATCCAGTAGGAGGCTCCTCAAAAGTCCCACACACCTACACAAACAAACAAGAACCTCGCAACCAACATGATAAAGGGGTTGTCAATCCCTTCACGGTAACTTGCAAAAGTGAGATCTGGTAGAGATAATAAGATAAGATAAATATTTTGGCATTTTTATGATATAGATTGGAAAGCAAAAGATGCAAATAAAAATAGATTGGAAACTTATATGATAAAAGATAGACACGGGGGCCATACGTTTCACTAGTGGCTTCTCTCAAGATAGCATAAGTATTACGGTGGGTGAACAGATTACGGTCGAGCAATTGATAGAAAAGTGCATAGTTATGAGATTATCTAGGCATGATCATGTATATAGGCATCACGTCCATGACAAGTAGATCGAAACGATTCTGCATCTACTACTATTACTCCACAAATCATACGACTCCTGCCTGCATCTAGAGTATTAAGTTCATGAAGAACAGAGTAACGCATTAAGAAAGATGACATGATGTAGAGGGATAAACTCATGCAATATGATATAAAACCCATGTTTTTATCCTCGATGGCAACAATACAATACGTGCCTTGCTGTCCCTGCTGTCACTGGGAAAGGATACCGCAAGATTGAACCCAAAGCTAAGCACTTATCCCATTGCAAGAAAGATCAATATAGTATGACAAACCAAACTGATAATTCGAAGAGACTTGCAAAGATAACTGAATCACACATAAAAGAATTCAGAGGAGATTCAAATATTTCTCATAGATAAACTTGATCATCAACCCACAATTCATCGGATCTCGACAAACACACCGAAAAAAGAGTTACATCGAATAGATCTCCAAGAAGATCGAGGAGAACATTGTATTGAGATTCAAAGAGAGAGAAGAAGCCATCTAGCTAATAACTATGGACCCGAAGGTCTATGGTAAACTACTCACAACTCATCAGAGAGTCCTTGGAGATGATGTAGAGGCCCTCCATGGTCGATTCCCCATCCGGCGGAGCACCGGCGAAGGCTCGAAGATGGGATCTCGTGGATACAGAAGGTTGTGGCGGAGGAAATAGTTTTTCGTGGTGCTCCTCGATGTTTTCAGGGTACGGGAATATATATAGGCGAAGGAAGTACGTTGGTGGAGCAACATGGGACCCACGAGGGTGGGGGGCGCGCCCACCCTCTGGGGGCGTGCTGGCACCCTCGTGGCCGCCTTGTTTATAGCTTGACGTCCATTCCAAGTCTCCTGGATTGCGTTTGTTCCAAAAAGATCGCTCCCGAAGGTTTCATTCCATTTGGACTCCGTTTGATTTTCCTTTTCTTCGAAACACTGAAATAGGCAAAAAAAATAGCAATTCGGGCTGGGCCTCCGGTTAGGTGGTTAGTCCCAAAAATGATATAAAAGTGTAAAGTAAAGCCCATAAACATCCAAAACGGGTAATATAATAGCATGTAACAATCAAAAATTATAGATACGTTGGAGACGTATCAAGCATCCCTAAGCTTAATTCCTGCCCGTCCTCGAGTAGGTAAATGATAAAAACAGAATTTTTGATGTGGAATGCTACCTAGCATATTTCTCAATGTAATTTTCTTTATTGTGGCATGAATGTTCAGATCCAAATGATTCAAAATAAAAGTTCATATTGACATAAAAGTAATAATACTTCAAGCATACTAACAAGGCAATCATGTCTTCTTAAAATAACATGGCTAAAGAAAGTTCATCCCTACAAAATCATATAGTTTGGTCATACTCCATTTTCGTCACACAAGAATGCTCTCATCTTGCACAACCCCGATGACAAGCCAAGCAACTATTTCATACTTTAGTAATCTCAAACTTTTTTCAACTTTCACGCAATACATGAGCGTGAGCCATGGATATAGCACTATGGGTGGAATAGAATATGATGATGGGGATTGTATGGAGAAGACAAAAAGGAGAGAGTCTCACATCAACGTGTCTAATCAACGGGCTAGAGAGATGCCCATCAATTGATGTCAATGCAAGGAGTAGGGATTTCCATGCAACAGATGCACTAGAGCTATAAATGTATGAAAGCTCAACAAAAGAAACTAAGTTGGTGTGCATCCAACTTGCTTTCTCACGAAGACCTAGGGCATTTGAGGAAGCCCATCATTTTAATATGCACGCCAAGTTCTATAATGAAAAATTCCCGCTAGTATATGAAAGTGACAACATATGAGACTCTCTATATGAAGAACATGGTGCTACTTCGAAGCACAAGTGTGGAAAAGGATAGTAACATTGGCCCCCTTTTTATTTTCTTTTTTTTTATTTTTGGCCTTTCTTTTTTTTCTTTGGCCTTTTTTTGGCCTCTCTTTTTTTATAAGGGACAATGCTCTAATAATTATGATCATCACACTTCTATTTATTTACAACTCATGAGTTACAACTCAAAACTAGAACAAGATATGACTCTATATGAATGCCTCCGGCGGTGTACTAGGATGGGCAATGAATCAAGAGTGACATGTATGAAAAATTATGCATGGTGGCTTTGCCACAAATATGATGTCAACTACATGATCATGCAAGGCAATATGCCAATGATGATGTGTGTCATGACAAACGGAACGGTGGAAAGTTGCATGGCAATTTTATCTCAGAATGGCTATGGAAATGCCATAATAGGTAGGTATGGTGGCTGTTTTGAGGAACATATAAGGAGGTTTATGTGTGATAGAGCGTATCATATCACGGGGTTTTGATGCACCGGTGAAGTTTGCACCAACTCTCAAGGTGAGAAAGGGCAATGCACGGTACCGAAGAGGCTAGCAATGATGGAAAGGTAAGAGTGTGTATAATCCATGGATTCAACATTAGTCATAAAGAACTCATATACTTATTGCAAAGTCTACAAGTCATAAAAACCAAGCACTACGCGCATGCTCCTAGGGGGATAGATTGGTAGGAAAAGACCATCGCTCGTCCCCGACCGCCACTCATAAGGATGACAATCTAAGAACACCTCATGTTTCAAATTTGTTACACAACGGTTACCATACGTGCATGCTACGGGACTTGCAAACTCCAACTCAAGTATTTATAAAATTCATAATTACCCAACTAGCATGACTATAGTATCACCACCTCCATATCTCAAAACAATTATCAAGCATCAAATTGATCATAGCATCCAATTAACTTCCTATGATAGTTTTTATTATACCCAACTTGGTTGCTCGTCATTCTAGGACCAATTTTATAACCATAGAAAATACCATGCTGTTCTAAAAGACTCTCAAAATAATATAGGTGAATCATGAGAGATCAACAATTTCTACAAAATCAAGCCACCGCCGTGCTCTAAAAGATATAAGTGAAGCAATAGAGCAAAAACTATCTAGCTCAAAAAGATATAAGTGAAGCACATAGAGTATTCTAATAAATTCCAAATCAAGAATTTCTCTCCCAAGAGGTGTGTACAGCAAGGATGATTGTGGTAAACTAAAAATCAAGGACTCATATCATACAAGACGCTCCAAGCAAAACACATATCATGCGGCGAATAAAAATATAGCTCCAAGTAAAGTTAAAGATAAACGAAGACGAAAGAGGGGATGCCTTCCGGGGAATCCCCAAACTTAGGATTTTGGTTGTACTTTATTATCTTGGGGTGCCATGGGTATCCCCAAGATTAGGCTCTTGCTACTCCTTATTCCATAGTCCATCAAATCTTTACACAAAACTTGAAAACTTCACAACACAAAACTCAACAGGAAATCTCATAAGCTCTATTAGTACAAGAAAGAAAAACCACCACATAAGGTACTGTAATGAACTCATTCTTTATTTATATTGGTGTTAAACCCACTGTATTCCAACTTCTCTATGGTTCATGCCCCCCGATACTAGCCATAGATGCATCAAAGTAAGCAAGCAACACAGGAAAAACAGAATCTGTCAAAAACAGAAGAGTCTGTAGCAATATGTAACTTTCGAATACTTATGGAACTCTAAAAATCCTACCAAAATATGAAGTCGTAGGCAATTTTTCTGTTGATCTACAGTAAAAAGAATCAATGCAAAATCACGTTTCTATGATTTACTAAAATTATATTTGTGCGTGCAAAAGTTTCTGTTTTTCAGCAGAATCAAATTAACTATCACCGTAGTAGGTTATCCTATAGGTTCTACTTGGTACGAACACTAATTAAAACATGAAAACACATCTAAACAGAAGCTAGATGAAATATTTATTACTAAACAGAAGCAAAAGGCAAGGAACTAAAATAAATTTGGTTTCCTCCCAACAAGCGCTATCGTTTAACGCCCTAGCTAGGCATAAAAGCGAGAATAGATCTAAGTATTGCCATCTTTGGCATTCAATTCATTAATAGAGAACTTGATAGATTCATAAGGTAATTGGAATTTCTTTCTTGGTAAGTATTCCATGCCTTTCCTTAAAGGAAATTGGAATCTAATATTCCCTTCCTTCATATCAATAATTGCACGAATCGTTCTAAGGAAAGGTCTACCAAGAATAATAGGACATGAAAGATTGCAATCTATATCAAGAACAATAAAATCTACGGGCACATAATTCCTATTTTCAACAATAAGAACATCATTGATCCTTCCCATAGGTTTCTTAATGGTGGAATCTGCAAGGTGCAAGTTTAAAGAGCAATCATCAAAATCATGGAAACCTAGCACATCACATAAAGTTTTCGAAATCGTGGAAACACTAGCACCCAAATCACATAAATCATAGCATTCATGATCTGTAATTTTAATTTTTATAGTAGGTTCCCACTCATCATAAAGTTTTCTAGGTATAGAAACTTCCAAATTAAGTTTTTCTTCATAACATTGCATCAAGGCATCAACAACATGTTTGGTAAAAGCTTTATTTTGACTATAAGCATGAGGAGAATTCAACACGGATTGCAACAAGGAAATACAATCTATTAAAGAACAATTATCATAATTAAATTCCTTGAAATACATAATAGTGGGTTCAATGCTATTTAAAGTCTTGACCTCTCCAATCCCACTTTTACCAAATTTAGCATCAAGATCTAAAAACTCCGAATTATTGGGACGCCTTTTAACTAAAGTTGACTCATCTCCAGTCCCATGATTATCAAGATTCATATTGAAAAACAAGGATTTAATAGGGTATACATTAATAACTTTTAGATCTTCATCATTATTTTCATGGAGACTAGAAGAACACGCGTTTACAAAGCAATCTTTCTTAGGACGCATCCTAGCGGTTCTTTATTTGCACTCATCAATGGAAATTCTCATGGCTTTGAGAGACTCATTGATATCATGCTTAGGAGGAATAGATCTAAGTTTCAAAGAATCAACGTCAGGAGAAAGTATATCAACGTTCCTAGCCAATTCATCAACTTTATGCAGTTTTTCTTCAAGCAAAGCATTAAAATTCTTTTGAGAGATCATAAATTCTTTAACACCATTCTAAAAATCCGAGGGCATCTTATTAAAATTTCAGTAAGAGTTGTTGTAGGAATTTCCATAATTATTAGAGGAATTGTTATGAAAAGGTCTAGGATTAAAGTTTCCTCTATACGCATTGTTACCAAAATTATTCCTACCAAAAAATTCACATCCATAGATTTATTATTATTCTCAATCAAAGTAGACAAAGGCATATCATTAGGATCAATAGGAGCACTATTAGTAGCAAACAATTTCATAAGTTCATCAATCTTTCCACTCAAAAAATTAATTTCTTCTATACCATGCACTTTTTTACTAGTAGATCTTTAGGTGTGCCATTGAGAATAATTAGCCATAATGTTATCAAGGAGTTTAGTAGCTTCTCCTAAACTGATTTCCATAAAAGTGCCTCCCGCGGCCGAATCTAAAAGATTTCTAGAAGCCAAATTCAATCCGGCATAGAAATTTTGTATGATCATCCATAAATTTAAACCATGAGTAGGGCAATTGTGAATCATTAATTTCATTCTTTCCCAAGATTGGGCAACATGCTCATGATCAAGTTGTTTAAAATTCATAATATCATTTCTAAGAGAGATGATCTTAGCAGGAGGAAAATACTTAGAGATAAAAGCATCTTTGCACTTATTCCAAGAATCAATACTATTTTTAGGCAAAGACGAAAACCAAGTTTTAGCACGATCTCTAAGTGAAAACAGAAATAACTTCAAATTAATAATATAATTATCCGTATCTTTCTTGTTTTGCATATCACACAAATCAACAAAGTTGTTTAGATGAGTAGCGGCATCTTCACTAGGAAGGCCAGAGAATTGATCTTTCATAACAAGATTCAACAAAGCAGCATTGATTTCACAAGATTCAACATCATTAAGAGGAGCAATCGGAGTGCTAAGGAAATCATTATTATTGGTATTGGAAAAGTCACACAATTTGGTATTATCTTGCGCCATCATGACAAACAATCCAGCACACAAGCACACAAAAAGGCAACGAAAGAGAAAGCAGATTGGGAAAGAGAGGGCAAATAAAACGGCAAGGGTGAAGTGGGGGAGCGGAAAACGAGAGGCAAATGGCAAATAATGTAATGCGAGGGGGATGAGTTTGTGATGGGTACTTGGTATGTCTTGACATGAGTGAAGACCTCCCTAGCAACGGCGCCAGAAATCCTTCTTGCTACCTCTTGAGCATGCGTTGATTTTTCCCTTGAAGAGGAAAGGGTGATGCAGCAAAGTAGCGTAAGTATTTCCCTCAGTTTTTGAGAACCAAGGTATCAATCCAGTAGGAGGCTCCTCAAAAGTCCCACGCACCTACACAAACAAAAAAGAACCTCACAACCAACGCGATAAAGGGGTTGTCAATCCCTTCACGGTAACTTGCAAAAGTGCGATCGGATAGAGATAATATGATAAGATAAATATTTTTGGCATTTTTATGATATAGATTGGAAAGTAAAAGATGCAAATAAAAATAGATTGAAAAATTATATGATAAGAGATAGACCCAGGGGCCATAGGTTCACTAGTGGCTTCTCTCAAGATAGCATAATTTTTATGGTGGGTGAACAAATTATGGTCGAGCAATTGATATAAAAGTGCATAGTTATGAGATTATCTAGGCATGATCATGTATATAGGCATCATGTCCATGACAAGTCGATCGAAACGATTCTGCATCAACTACTATTACTCCACATATCGACCGACTCCTACCTACATCTAGAGTATTAAGTTCATGAAGAACAGAGCAATGCATTAAGAAAAATGACATGATGTAGAGGGATAAACTCATGCAATATGATATAAACCCCATCTTTTTATCCTCGATGGCAACAATGCAATACGTGCCTTGCTGCACCTGCTATCACTGGGAAAGGACACTGCAAGATTGAACCCAAAGCTAAGCACTTCTCCCATTGCAAGAAAGATCAATCTAGTAGACCAAACCAAACTGATAATTCCAAGAGACTTGCAAAGTTAACTTAATCACACATAAAAGAATTCATAGGAGATTCAAATATTTCTCATAGATAAACTTGATCATAAACCCACAATTCATCGTATCCCGACAAACACACCGCAAAAAGAGTTACATCGAATAGATCTCCAAGAAGATCGAGGAGAACATTGTATTGAGATTTAAAGAGAGAGAAGAAGCCATCTAGCTAATAACTATGGACCGGAAGGTCTGTGGTAAACTGCTCACAACTCATCGGAGAGGCCTTGGAGATGATGTAGAGGCCCTCCATGTTCGATTCCCCCTCCGGCGGAGCATCGATGAAGGCTCCAAGATGGGATCTCACGGATACAGAAGATTGCGACGGTGGAAATAGTTTTTCATGGTGCTCCTCAATGTTTTCAGGATACGGGAATATATATAGGCGAAGGAAGTACGTCGGTGGAGCAACATGGGGCCCACGAGGGTGGGGGAGCACCCACCCCCAGGGGGCGCACCGGGCACCCTCGTGGCCGCCTCGTTTACAGCCTGACATCCACTCCAAGTCTCCTGGATTGCATTTGTTCCAAAAAGATCGCTCCCGAAGGTTTCATTCCATTTGGACTCCGTTTGATATTTCTTTTCTTCGAAACACTAAAATAGGCAAAAAAACAGCAATTCAGGTTGGGCCTCCGGTTAGTAGATTAGTCCCAAAAATGATATAAAAGTGTGAATTAAAGCCCATAAACATCCAAAACGGGTAATATAATAGCATGGAACAATCAAAAATTATAGATACGTTGGAGATGTATCACATATCGTGGGGAGTACGCACACAACCATGAGCTAGTGCATTGTACCAAGCTTTAGCATCACCCTTTAATGAGAAAGGAAATAATTTGAGAATAAAGTAGTATCGAGTTTTCTCATCATGGGTAAAAAGGGTGCCACAACAATTTTAGTTTCATAACCATGGAAAGGATCAGATTCAACCAAAGTTATTATGTTTGATAGAGAATTCATAATCCTTATCATCAATAAAGATAAGTGAAGTAGCAAAGTCAGGATCACATTTCATTCTAGCATTCAGAGATTTTTCTTTATACTTGTGTAAAAATTTCTATAGATCATCTCTATCCTTACAAGCAAGAATATCTCTAGTTGCCTCTCCACTCATAACATAGCCTTCTGGTACCTTAGGAAATTCATATATAGGAGGGCTAGCTCTAGCAAGTGTTTAAGTTTCAAGCTCATCATCAGATTCAACAACATCATGTTGTATTACTCTAGCAATTTGTTCATCAAGAAATTCACCAAGTGGCACATCATCATTTTCGAGCATGCTACTAGCATCATCATAAGCATCATTCATAGTAGAAGTAGCATCATCAATAACTTGCGACATATTAGAATTAATAGCATGTGGTGGTGGTGTTGCAAGTTTACTCATAACAGAAGGTAAATCAAAAGCAGAACTGGATGACAGTTCCTTACCTCCCCTCGTCCTTGAGGGAAATATCTTAGTCTTTGGATCCTTCAGATTCTTCATAGTGATAAATTGATAATAATCCCAAGTGACTCAACAAATATAGCTATGCTCCCGGCAACGGCGCCAGAAAAAGGTCTTGATAACCCACAAGTATAGGGATCGCAACAGTTTTCGAGGGTAAGTATTTAACCCAAATTTATAGATTCAACACAAGGAGAGCCAAGGAATATTTGAAGGTATTAGCAGCTGAGTTGTCAATTCAACCACACCTGGAGATATAATGGAGGCATGTATTCCATAAATAGTCATACGTGCTTTATTAGAAGAACTTGCATGACATCTTTTGTCCTACCCTCCCGTGGCAGCGGGGTCCATGTTGGAAACTAAGGGATATTAAGGCCTACTTTTAATAGAGAACCAGAACAAAGCATTAACACATAGTGAACACATGAACTCCTCAAACTACGGTCATCACCGAGAGTGGGCCCGGTTGTTATCACTCTGGGGTTGTCGGATCATAACCGTAGTAGGTGACTATAACTTACAACATCAGATCTAAAACATGGATATAATTATGAATTCATAAAAGGTTCAGATCTAAGTTCATGGCGCTCAGGCCCAAAGTGACAAGCATTAAGCATAGCAAGGTCATAGATACATCAATCTGAGAACATAGTGCATACTAGGGATCAGGCCCTAACAAAACTAACTCGATTACACGAAGATCCCCCTCTCTAGAGCCCCAAACGGACTCCAGATCTGCCCTCCCGAGGAAGAACAGGACTTGGCAGCGGCTCCGTCTCGTGGATCATGATAATTATTTCTCCTTGATTTTTTTCTGGAGATATGTGATTTTATAGTATCAGGGGGGTAGTCTGCGGGGCCACCAGGTGGGTACAACCGACCTGGGCGCGCCAGGAGAGGGAGGCGTGCCCTGGTGGGTTGTGCCCACCCAGGTGCCCCTCTCCTGCAGGTCTTGGCTCTAGAAATTCTTATTATTGATATAAAAAATCCTCGCAAAGTTTCGTTCCATTTCGAGAACTTCTATTTCTGCACAAAAACAACACCATGGTAGTTATGCTAAAAATAGCGTCAGTCCGGGGTTAGTTTCATTCAAATCATGCAAATTAGAGTCGAAAACAAGAGGAAAAGTGTGAGAAAAAGTCGATATGTTAGAGACATATCATAGCTTGAATGGGGCTGATGTGAAATCAAGGCCACGAGTTTACCCAGGTTCGGCCTCTCACGGTGGAGGTAAAAGTCTACTCCTGCTTCTTTGCTATTGATGATGATCTCGATTATAAGGGTTTGCTTTTCACTACCTAGGTTTTGAGCGATTGTAACTTGTCATCTTCAACCCAGGAACTCCCCTTTATATAATGGATTAAGTCCCTAGTTACATAGAAGTCTCCGGGTCATACTCTTGAACCTGTCTCCTACTCTAAATCATGATGGTCTTGCCTTCCAAGTTAGGAAACTCTCTCTTAGGCCTCCATGTGAGTCAGCTCGCAGTACTCATGTAGAGTCGTTAGCCGTGGGCCAAGTCTAGATCGGGCCCTTAGTCCTTCTAGCTTGGTTCCTTTGTGAGAGCCAGAAGTAGTGCGACTCACAAAGTGCGTTCAGGACTACCAGGCTTGGGGCCGGGTCTCACGATGCTGGGTCTCGCCCATGGAAAATATCCCCAACATTACCCCCCAGTTTAATTTGGATTTATCCATATTAAATTCCATCCTAAAAATAAGATAAGAAAATACTTGAAGGGTAGTATCTCGGGTCTTGATTCCTTTAGAGCCGGCACCTGCTTCATCTCTTTCGTCTTGTCACATCTTCTCTTTTTCAGTGATATAGCCGGGTCTCTGCCCAAGATCCAAATGTTGTCGGGTCTCGTAGTTCTCCGCACTTAGTAATTTTGTTGCATCTTGTCACGATGTCAACTTCTCTGATCTGACACATGTTTGCAATCATATAATGAATCTTTAAGTGGATGGTGTCACCTTTTTAGCCCAAAAGTTACCGCGCCGTTCCGGGGTTCCACCATGCTGCTTCGATTTCTGCCCTGCGTGTTTTGCAAAACAATAAAATAGGCAAAAAATGAAAATCGCACCAGCACTAGGTTAGTTCCGAAAAATTATATAAAATTGCATAAAAAGCATATAAGATTTATAATATAATAGCATGAAACAATAAAAAAACAGATACGTTGGAGACATATCATCAGGCGCAAATATATATTGTAACATTGTGATACGTCTCCAACGTATCTATATTTTTTTATTGTTTCATGCTATTATATTATCCATCTTGGATGTTTTATATGCATTATTATGCTATTTTATATCATTTTTTGGGACTAACCTATTAACCTAGTGCCAAGTTCAAGTTTCTGTTTTTCCTTGTTTTTGTTTGTACAGAAAATCAATACCAAACGGAGTCCAAACAGAACAAAACTTTTTGAAGATTTTTTTGGACCAGAAGATACCCAGGAACCTTTGGGAGGAGTCAAAGGGGCCACCAGTTGGCAACAAGCTCGGGAGGCGCGCCCGCCAGGCTTGTGGCCCCCCTGATGCTCGTCCCACCCCAATCTTTGCTCTATAAATACCCAAATATTCCCCATATACCGAAGGGCACACACAAAATACTTTTGTGCTTCGCAAGCTTCTGTCCTCATGAGATCCCATCTCGGGGCCTTTTCCGGCACTCCACCGGAGGGGGATTCGATCACGGATGGCTTCTACTTCAACCTTGGTGCCCCTTCGACGATGTGTGAGTAGTTTACCACAAACTTTCGGGTCCATAGCAAGTAGCTAGATGACTTCTTCTCTCTCTTTGATCTTCAATACAATGTTCTCATCGATGTTCTTGGAGATTATTCGATGTAATCTTCTTTTACAATGCATTTGTTGAGATCCAATGGATTGTGGATTTATGCCCGGATTATCTATGAATATTATTTAAGTCTTCTCTGAACTCTTTTATGCATGATTAAGATAGCTTTGTATTTCTCTACGATCTATTGATTTGGTTTGGAGAACTAGAATGATTTTTCTTGCAATGGGAGATGTGCTTTTTAGTGGGTTCAATCTTGCGGTGCTCATACCAAGTGACAGAAGGGGACATGACACATATTTGTATTGTTTCCACTAAGGATAAAAAGGTGGGGTTTATTCATATTGATTGGATCTCAGTACAAAAAAAATACACTTCCGTGATGATACGTGTTTGTCATAGTAGGTCGCGTTTTTTGTCATGCATGTACATCCATGACAAATTTATGACAGAATCAACATAGTCATACCTGTGCTGTCGTGGAAGTGTTCGATGACATTACCAAAATTATCATGACGGAAGTGTCCACTTCCATGACGATAAATCACGCGTCACAGAAGTGCTTTCGTCAAGGGTGACCGACACGTGGCATCCACCGTAACGGAACGCCGTTAAGCTATCGGGTCGGGCTTTGGATCTGATAACCCGTTAACAGCCCCGACCAATGGGGATTTTCCACGTGTAAAATCATCATTGGCTGGAGGAAACACGTGTCGGCTCGTTGTTGGGACAGATGTCATCCACTCATTGGACAGAAGGCACCTATGATACGTCGACACATGGCACGGCCCAACAGAGGCCCATTCCTGTGAAAAGGCCGGCCCGTTTGACTTGGTCAAAAGGTGATGGGCCGACCCATCGAAAGCATGTTAACGGCATGTTCGCATATAGCCCATTTACAGCCCGCTAACCCAAGGCCTGTTATGCCCTATTCGAATTAGGCCCAGTAGCGTCATCTGGGCCATCCAATATGATTCCAGCCCGTTTTCACTTCTGGCCCATGTATGGCCCATGACATCTTTCGGCCCATATGAGGCCCTATGTAACTCTTGGCCTATTAACGGCCCGTGGTGAAACTGGCCCGCAATGAATAGTGTATCACTTTAGACCCATTACACTACTAGAAAAGATAGTATTAACAACGATGGACAAAAACTCTTGGTCGTTGAAATGCAGTCCCATCCGAGCGAGCCCCATGCGATGGAAAATCAGCTACCCAAGCAGAACCATCGGTCCGCTTGCTATTTTTCTCATCTCCTATTTGTACGTAATAGCTTTATAACAAACAGAATCTCTCACCTTTATCTCACCCTTGAGCAGCAAATTAAAAGAGTAAAAAAAATTGTTGGCGGTTCCCGAGAACATTGGCACTAAAGTCTCTTAAAGCAAAGCAAGTCATCCAGATCCTCAATCCTTGTACAACTAGGCCACGTGCTCACGACATCCACCTCCAAGAATACATGGCCATTCTTCCTGTCTCTGGTCGTTGCCGCTGACGAACCCACGTCCGCGTGCGCCTCCTTTTCGTCTCCTCGCAATCTCTTGTTAATCCTCGGCTATCCAGAAGATCTAGGAGGAGCAGAAACAAAACGAATCTGGTAGGATCCATCTCCTTGCGCCTCGTTTTCCTCTCCTCCCCTACTTTTTTTAAATCTGGGCGCCTCCATTGATCCCATCTCCCTGCTCTTCTCATACGACTAAAGACCCTGGCGCTCCTGCGATGTAGCGTGCACCCCGCCGCCTACCGAACCTGGCGCATATATGCCGCAACCTACTCCTCGTAGCCGTCCTCGAACCCAGCGTGCACACGCTGTGGCGTGCACATCGCCGGCCGGTCACCTCATCCTCGGCGCGCTCGAGCTGCATCCTACACACTACCACTTTCCACCACTAACGCTATTCCACTACAGGTTCATTATTAGTCCTCCTTCCTCTGTTTTTTGGTTGTTGGGCCTTTATCAACTATTGTTGATTCATACCCAGTTCATGATTATTAAACACGTAGGTGCAATTTTGTTTGCTTTATTTTGGTTTACAAATTTACTATGCCATGTTGAATACCATCCATTCATGTGTAGCTCTTATATGATTTGGGTTGTTTATAATTTTCTATGCCTTACATTGAACAAAAATGCAGGGCCACGACCATGATATCTCAGTCTCACACGGCTCCAACGCCCGGTGTCTATACATCACAGGAACCCTCCGATTCTATCTATCCTTTATTTGTTTGTTGATTCAACAAATGCACATGCCTAGTAGATGTGTAGGTTGAGGTAGCTTCGGTTATCTACATAGCTTGGGTTCAGGTTCAGGTTGCGAACTTGTGATGTCGTGATCTACTTGCTAATTTGCTTGTGATGCCCTGATCTACTTGCTTAAATTTATTGATATTTATCTGATGAACTGAAAATCCTGTGTTTTCTGTTGGAAATCCCCTGTTTTTTGAGAAAGATATGCACATGTACTAGTTTTGATCTGGAATATACATGTACATGTACTATGGCAGCGAAATGGGTTAGCGGCGCTAAATGGTTAGACCGCCATTTTAAACTTTGCACGCACCTCATATGGGAGAACATGACTATGGGCAGGTTACGACTTAGCTAGAAAAGGTATTAGTCAAACTGAAAAAAATTATTCAAGCTATCTCGTATTGAATGATATAAAGAGGTTGCTTGTTTTCATATCTACAAATGATGTGCCAAGAAAGGTACAATGCTAATTTAGTGCAAACTGGGATGCAGATGATTCAAAAAGTGAGTTTCTAACTAGCTTGTAGCACATCAAGAATTTGTTTGTACACTTCATTGTCTTCAAGGTACTCAAACATATTGCACACATGATGAGTGAAGTTGATGGCAGCAATGACGGTGACATAGAAAATTATAAGGATGAAAGTGATGGCATGAAATTAATATCAATTATTTATTTATTTTTCCATCATCCACCCTACTTACAATTGGTTGTATATTTTTCAGACACTGCCAATGTCGTAGATGACTTAGCAGGCAGGAGTGATGGTCCACTATAATATATAGAAGCATCAGGAGGGATTGTAATCAGCGATGAAGACTGATTCTCATTGAAAGAAAGATGGTGTCTAGATTAATAAATATTATCTTTTCTAGTTGTCTCGTTTTCCAGAAAGATATGAGCAAGTAGATTGGTCATATAAGGGGTGCTTTTGACTCAATTTTCTAAATGATATTTTAATTCCAGAATTGTATGTCAAAATTTTGGTACTTTGATTAATAAAAGAGGCGATGTGCTTTCAATTCAGATGCTTTTGTTTCTATATTAATGTGGATGTTAATATTCAAATATTGGATGTTGAACCAACTAACTGTTGAATTGAAAGTCATACTATATATAAGTGGTTCTGAAGGATATCAAAGTGGTGAGGCATAATCATGTTTTTGTCACCATGAGAACATCATTAACGATGACAAAAGTGGTCGTTATTGCCTTGGGATTGACGACGACACAACATCCCGTTGTTACAAGAATAACAACCACATAATGTGGTCGTTAGATTTTTAATGATGGAGCCTACTACGACCAACAGATTGTGGTCGTTAAAGACATTTAACGACCACAATCCGACTTTTAACAACCACATATACCATCGTTAAAAACAATTTTCCCAGTAGTGTTAATGGCCCGTGGTGAAACTGGCCTGTAATGAACAGTGTATCACTTTATACCCATTAAGAGCCCGTTATTCAGTTGGGCCGTTTCCAGCCCATGTTATCTTTCGACCTTCTCAGAGCCCATTTATTCTTCGGCTCATTTCAAGCATTCGTTTACTTACGGCCCATTACTGTCATTTTCTTCTTGTGGGCCAAATTCAGCCCGTGGTTACAGTCGGCCCGTTTGTGGTCCGTTAATACATTGGGCCGTTTTCATAGCGTCATCAAATACAACCTATTAACGATGTCCCGTTATGGCCGGCCCATGAACGGACGATTCCAACTCTAGCCCTTTTACGGCCATAATGCGGCATGTTATCGGCCCATGTTTGGCCAATCGATCATACGGCCCATATAAGGCCCATTGGTGATACGGCCCATAGAAGGCCCAATGGTTCTACGGCCCATAGAAGGCCTACTGTTTCTACGACCCGTAGAAGGCCCACTATTTCTACGGCCCGTAGGAGGCCCAGTGTCACTACAGTAAATATTAGCCCATGGTTATTGTGGCCTAGTTTTAAAAAATAGGTTATTGCAGCCACTAGTAAACCGCGAAAAAAGAACTGCACTGACTACAAGCAAACAAATAAACAAGACAACAAGGAAATAAATAAGCAAGCAACTTATGCTAGGCTATCACGGCTATTACACATATTACATCCACTGGGCATCAAAGTTCACCACCAGTTAAATATAGGGAACACAGCAACATATAAACGCCGCAGCAAAACAAGTCTAGAACTAAAACCACTTCAGAAGAGTTCAAGAAACAATATCCTGGGTACCCATAATGCTGGCAAGATGCTTAGCAAGCTTATTAACTTTCTCTTGTTTGGCGCTTAAATCCTCCAGCGCTTGCTGTTGCACAAGAAAGTACGCATCTAAATTCTGCAAGGACTTCCTCAGTCCTTCGGCTTCTTGCCGCAACACAGCCGACTGATGCCTTTCAGCTTGTAGCTGAGACTGAAGAAGCCGAAGTGATTCAGGCAGCGAGTTCGAAGAGCTTGTGCCAGCTGTACTGGCCAGTAACTCGAACACTACATCAACGCAGGATTGTGGGGTTTTGTCACTGTCTACAAGATCGTTTTTATCACCTTTCTTGGAGACCAACAGGGTTGTCTCACTATCTTGAACCTTATCTGCATTACTTTCTCTACCATTGCATAGTGGGGTGCTCTTCTCCAATATTCTGTTTGCATACTACAAGAGAAACAAGCAGACACATCACAGGTTTAGCTTGTAGTATATCAAACTCATTTTGGTAAACCGGTTCAGTAGTAAGGTGGATAGGATAACGGCATCAAACAAACATATATCTATGTACTATGGTCACTGTATTGTCCATATCATTCTAGTTTATGTTCCCTAATCATGATAGAGACACAGTTCAACTCATATATTTTTAAGACACAGCAGCATAGACGGAACATAAGTGTGAGAAACTACACAGCATTGGCAGCACTTGTAATGTGCATCACATGACAACATAACTTTTTATACAACTTAAACTGAAATCAACATAGAGCAAGAAGTTAGAACAACAATCTAGTTAAAGAAATAGGTTTAAAACATACATGTTGCGCCATTGGAGTTTCAATTGGATCCTTCAAATTCGAAAGTAGTTGGTATGAGTAAATACAGTGATGCAACAGCAAAGGAGTATGGACCATAGCTACGGAATCTGACCTGAGAACAGTTGCTCTTCTGCTTTAAACGTGGAGTTTGGGTTAGCTGTGGTGGTCTTCATGCTTTGGGCACTGCAGTAGCTTTACAAACTGCTCGTGTGGGGGTACTCTGTGGTGGACATGGTGCTTTGTCAACTATAAGTGGGTTACTATCAGCTGGGGTTGCGGTTAGATGGGTTGTAGCTGGTTCTCTGCCCAACGGTGTAAGTGTGCAATCTGGAAGAGTCTCGATTATGTGTGGTGGGGCTAGTTTGTGGGCCAGTACAACCATGGTTCTATCTGCATCGACGGGTAGCACTGTCTTTTGTGAAGAACGGGTTTTTGCTCCCTTAGATACTACCATCACCCCCTCCAATTCAAATGGCTGATAAACAAGAAAAGAAATTGAACGTACAGACATTGTATGATAGACAGATGTGGTAATTCACATACATGTTGTCTAACCAAATAGGACAGCAGGACACAATTTCACATATATGATGCCGAACTAAACATGATAGCATGACATAGTTTCAGATATATGATGGATAACTTAACAGGATATAATTGATTCATATACTAAGCAGCTGGCACTCGCATGTATGATCTCTAAACTAAGCAGATAGAATTCAATATTGTGCATATGATGTCTAAACTAAGCAATGCAAGACAGCATATGCATCATATGATAAATATAAACATTGCAACTTAGAGCATACAGCTCAGGTGGGATATAGGACTGGTCATCTGTCTCTGAATCCTCCTCTGAGGAGCTCCCTATAACCATCGAGATATATGCTTCAACAGGTACCATTGCCTGCTCTGAAGACCTTGTTTTCACTCCAGATTTTTCCATAACCGGCTCAAATGGCTGATACACATGAAGAGTAGTTCAATATACACAGATTGTCGACAAATGGAATACGTAATGAAAAAAAAGATGGCATGAGATAATTCACATATATGATGCCTGGCTCCATGGCGATGCATAATTCACATATATGATAATTGAGTGAAAACATGGCATTGCATAATTCACATATGTGATATAGAAAGCAAACAGGAGGCATTCACACAAAGCATGTCTAATCTAAGCAGATGGCATGGCAATGCAAGACACCATAGGCATGATATGAGCAATATAACCCAGCCAAGTTAGAGCATGCACCTCGGGGGGGGGGAATACGACTGGTCATCTCTCTCTGAATCCTCCTCTGAGGAGCTATCTATAACCACCAAGAAATCTGCATCGACAGGTAGCACTGACTGCTCAGAACACCTTGTTTTCACTCTAGATTTTCCCATGGCCGACTCAAATGGCCGATGCACAGGAAGAGTAGATGAATGTATAAACATTGCTGACAAATGGAATACATTATGGAAAAAAATATGGCACGATACAGTTCACATATACGATGACTGGCTAAACAGGATGGCATTGCATGATTCACGTATATGATGCCTGGCTAAAGAAGATGACATTGCATAATTCCCATATACTCCCTCCGTTCCTAAATATTTGTCTTTTTAGAGATTTCAAATGGACTACCACATACGGATGTATATAGACATATTTTAGAGTGTAGATTCACTCATTTTGTTCCGTATGTAGTCACTTGTTGAAATCTCTAAAAAGAAAAATATTTAGGAATGGTGGGAGTATGATATAGAAACCAAACAGGTGGCATTCTCACAAAGCAAATCTAAACTAAGCTGATGACATATAAGATGTATAATGTAAGCAATGCAAGGCGCCATATGCATGATATGACCAACATCAGCATGCCAGGTTAGACCAAAAACCTCAGGTGGTAAACAGGCATGGTCGGCTCCTTCTGAATCTCCATCTCAATAGTTATCTTCCTCTGGAATACAATCTGGAAATGCAGGAGAGGGGGGCACTTCGCCCACCATTGATCAGCGTTTGCATGACATTATATTCGCACGCAACGGTCTTATCTTTTCTCTACATGTTCAGTACGATTGTGTACAATATCTGACATGCATAATAAAAAAATAGTTAGATTTTGTAAGGCCTAAGGGGTGCATGCAAAAATCAAGACTGATGGTAGCAAACGAGTGGATGGATCCAAAACTAATGATAGAAGGTAGATTATAGCTTCAGTTTAAAAAGATAGACAATGGATCATCTATTGTTTGTTGCCCACCCAACATGAACCACATAGAAGACCCCAGATGAACCAGATAGTAGACAGATACTATTCGTTGTTGGATCGATATGAGACCCATGGGCAATTGAAAACTCAAGATTGAACGATAAAGTAGCAGGTAATAATAACCGATGTATAACGTAAGCAAACACGAAAGACTGCGACCTCTCTTGTGTAGTCCTCAGGTTCATCTGCTCAGTCGATGATGGTAATGTAGTTGGCGTGGCTGCTGGCAACGGGGAAGATGATCTGAGGCGGTGAAAGAAAGTCTGCAGGGGGGATCTCTGCTGCAGTGAACGCTTCTGTTGATGGTGCACCTCAGGTGGGGTGGATGACGGCACGGCAGGAGCAGGACATAACACACAGAGTTTTCTTTGACGCCAATCTGAAAATGTAGTAAATCTGTAAGGGCTCCTTAGAATTGGAGGATTCTATAAATGCAGGGACAGGAAAAACATAGGAATAGGATAGGCATGCACGTGTAAAACAAAGCATTTGGAAACATAGGATTTCAGTCAACCTGGGTGTTTGGCTCACATGAATTGGAAGAACAGAGGAATGGAGAAAGAAAGTGATGCGACGACTGTACAACCTCTTTGGCATAGCCTTGTGGACCTCAGCATCATTGGGTTGGACATGGAGGATGGTGATGATGCTGGTGTGAGGCCTCCGGAAACAGCGCCGAGGGTACTACTCCGCTGTGTTGGATGGTTCCATCGTTGGAGCAGCTCCGCTAAGGTGTACGGCGACGAGGCTGAAGCATGGAAAGACATACAACTTTAATATGAAGTGGGACCCTAATATCATCTGCAATAGATGATGTAAAATACATCACCAAAAAGTGCTAGATGTAAAACGCATCAGCCGCGCCATGGCCGCTCTGACAGATGCTGTAAGTACTGTTATTTCTGAACTTAACTGAAGAAAATGAACTTCACAGTCGAAACTGAATTTTACTGTCGAAACGGATTGAACTAGTAACAGAGCATTGCAATAGATGTTTAGGGCGTTTGAGCACTAGTAGAAGAGAAGCAGTGATCTAAATCAGCAGACGCTCGAGCAGGAAACGCACTAGTAGAGAGCAAGTCGTGTAGTAGCACCGCGAGCGAGTGCTAAAGCAGCAACTCCTGTAGCTGCCGGAGGTCATGCAGCAGCAATAGCAGTGCAAGCGAGAGCAAGAGCAGAGCAGCAGCATGAATGAAAGCAGGAGCAGTGCAGCAGCGCGATCGATAGCAAGAACAGAGCCGCAGCGCGAGCGAGAGCCAGAGCAGCTGCAGCTAGTGCTGTTGTGGAAGTCGCCGCCGAGGAAGCAACGACATGGGGGAGAGACGCCGTGGATGATGTGGCCGGCGACGGCGCCGTCGATGGAGACGCCATGTCTGCTCGGTATCGAGCACCGGCAGCCCCTTGAGATCGAATAAAAGATAAAATGCACCGGTGAGTGCAGAACCTCCTTCGTGGTGCCGAGTTGGCCTCGGCTTCATCGGAGGAATTGGTGAGGGTGCTGCGGTTCCAGTGGGGCAGGTCAAGACGGCGCTGTGGGGATTGAGGTGGCGCGATAGACGAGGCGAACATCGGGGCAGCTCCTTGGAGGTGGAGGATGGGGCGGATGATCCGGTGGGACGACGAGATCGACAACGGATCCTCATCCGGTGCGGTGGATGAGGGACGGTGAGCTATTGCGGTGGACGACGTAGTCGGGGAAGAGTCTCCGGCTGGGCGGCGATCGGGAGGCCAACAAAGGAGCATGGGGTTTGGCGGGTTTTGGCGGTTTTGGCGGCCTCGGTGTACGAAGGGGGGGTGAAGGGGGAGGGGGGAGCCAAGCTTAGGGACGCGCTTGTCCAAAATGTAGGGTAAGTTACCAGCGTACCCCCAGTGGTTTTGACACCGCGACATGGAGCTTCATTTTCAGCTGAGGGGTAGAAGGGGGATTTCGCGTGTCTGGGCTGCGGGAGCGATTTCGGATGAGGAGGGAGTTCTCGCGCGCGTACAAATTTTGGGATAACAAGGCACGGCGCGGGTTGAAGAAGCGGGAGTTTCAAAGCAGGTGAGACAAAAGATACTCGAGCTTGAAAATTTTAGGATAACAAGGTGCGGATTCCTTGTTCGGCAGAACAAACTTAACGTGTAAAAAAATTCATATAAGACACAAGAGAGCCATGTCCCCTTTTACTATATTGCTATAGATGCCATTGAAAAAACTACAAGAAAAATGTAAAAAAATCGGGAGAACAAGATTACCCTGCACAGTACCAAATCGATTCACACTTCCCTCAACAACAAGAAAAAACAAATCAATTCCCACCAAAGAAAGAGTAATGTCCCTTTTTATATGATTACAGATTCCATGATCTCGAATTTCAATTCTTGAATCCACGTTATGTTGAATTCGAATATATCATTAGGTGACTTTGCGGTTTATAATTGGTGTAGTCGTACATTTTGATCTTCCATCATATATGAACATTTTACTCCACCATGTGAACATATATATTGTCGTCTACCATATGGACTAAATTTGAATCAATTTTCCTTATTTGAATATGATTGTTGTCAAGTTATGCAATAATTTAAATATTATCTTGATAACAAAAAGACACGCATATAGCAGTAATCATATTTCACTATGAACTACATGTACCATACGCTCTCCAATTCAAATATTTGTATCCATTTTATGTTGAATTCAAATCATAGTACATTATTGGTCTAGGTAGCGAGATGTTTGGGATAATCTAAACCCTGTTTTCATAAGTATAATTTTTGGCTGAATTGGGACAAGTTTTGGTATAAGCCTCTTGCAAAACCGGAGATTCTCTCAACAAGCCTCGTGGTTCCGAGAGGGGACGTGTCACCTTTGTGTGCGAAACGATATACGCTGCCTCCCCCCTGATTTTATTTACAGAGGCAACATAGAACTATATGAGTGCCCTATTAAATTTTGGAATTATTTCGGGTTCCTTTGGCCTTTTTATACATTAATTGAGTTTCTGGACTTTTATTGTGCATAATCTAAATATGAATTGCATGCACATGCTCTGGTGCACCAAAGTGAGTTGAAAAATCACATGTGTGTCCTTGGTTGAATTTCTAGGTCCCATGGAAGAAATGAGAATAAAATTCAAATGTCTGGGCATCATGACTCTACCGAGAACATCGAGAAACTTAGATTTTAAATTCATGTAAAGCCAAAACTCGGCTGGAAATCATGAAACTTGGCATGGTGTCATGTCATGGCACTAACATGTTGTGCTAAAAAATTGGGCCGATTTGGAAGCTCGTGGTTCTAAGAGGGAATGTGTCACCTATGGTCATTTAATGTGAATACGTCAAATTTGAACTACAAGCACATGCTGTCGTGCACCAAAGTTGGTTGAAAAATCACATTTGTGTCCTCGGGTGAATTTCTAGGTCCCATGCAAGAAATGAGAATAAAATTAAAACATTTGGGCATCGTGGCTCGGCCGAGAACATTGAGAAACTTGGTTTTAAAATTCTAGTAAATCCAAAACACGTCTGAAAATCATGAAACTTGGCATGGATGTCATGTCATGGTACTACCATGTTGTGGTAAAAAAAATGGCCGAATAGGAACAGATTTTGGTATAAGCTTCTTGCAATAGAAGCTTCTCTCAAGAACGCTCGTGGTTCTGAGAGGGAACGTGTCACCTTTGAGTGCGAAACAATATACGTTGTCCCCCTTGAGTTTATTTACAAAGGCAACATAGAACTACATGAGTGCCCTATTAAATTTTGGAATTATTCTGGCTTCGTTTGGCCTTATTTACACATTAATTGAGTTTTTGGTCATTTAATGTGCATAATTCAAATTTGCACTACAAGCACGTGCTCCTGTGCACCAAAGTTGGTTGAAAAATCACATTTGTGTCCTCGGGTGAATTTCTACTCCCATGCAAAACATGAGAATAAGATTCAAACATCTGGACATCGTGGCTCGGTCAAGAACATTGAGAAACTTGATTTTAAAATCATGAAACATGGCATGGTGTCATGTCATGGTAGTACCATGCCGTGGTAAAACAAATTGGCCAAATAGGAACAAATTTTGGTATAAGCTTCTTGCAAATCGGAGCTTCTCTCAAGAAGGCTCGTGGTTCCGGGAGGGAACGTGTCACCTTTGTGTGCATAATTCAAATTTGAAATACAAGCACATGTTCCAGTGAACGAAAGTTGGTTGAAAAATCACATGTGTGTCCTCGGGTAAATTTCTAGGTTCCATGCAAGAAATGGGAATGAAATTCAAAATTCTGGGCGTCGTGGCTGGGTTGGAAACATTGAGAAACTTAGTTTTTTAATTCCTGTAAATCCAAAACACGCATGAAAATAATGAAACTTGGCTTGGTGCCATGACATGGCACCAACATGTTGTGGTAAATTTGCAGTCCAATTTGCGAAGGCGCACACATTAACAATCAACAAAGTCATTTTGGAACAAGTGCTGTCACGTTACAATCGGAAACACAAGTATTATTGAAACTGTGGCATTCTACTTACTAGTACCATTTACGTGCTGCCAAGCGTCCCCATTTTTTATTAGCTAGGAGGCGCCATGCAGGGTAGCTAGTTGAGTACGAGAGGCGTGCGATCAGACCCCTGCGCATGCTTATCGGGAGGAGAGCCCTTTGACCTCCATCTGTCGTCCACCTCTCTCCCCAGGTCTCCATTAATGGCGTCCGAGCCTCTGTTTAGTGGCGTGGCTATGTCTCACTCGACTGATATTTAAGAGAGAAAAAAGAAAATCTGAAAGCACGGATCTTGATGTAAGATCCGACGGACCTATATAGCATCTACTACGACTTGTAGCAAGACTGATGAATATATATAAGGATGATTTTTTTGGTCAAAGAAGGGCTTGCCCCTTCCGATTTTCATTAGTGAAAACCACCACAATTCACAAGAAGTTCAGCACAAGTCCAGCCTAACACGAAGGACTAAAAGCTACTCCCTCCGTCCCGTAATATAAGACGCTTTTTGACACTACTATAGTGTCAAAAAACGTCTTACATTATGAGACGGAGGGAGTACCAGATTGAAATCGCAACATCCCAAGAGGCCAACAAAGGCCAAACATCCGCGCTAGAACCCAACATTTCACAACCGACGACACAATCCACATCCTAAACCGATTATTAAATCAAAAGAAACCAGGAAACTAAAGGAAGCCCAGCAGCAACTAGAAGAACAGCAACGCTAGGGGTCGCCACAGCAAGAGTTTTCTTCATTCCAGCCTCGCAACATTGATCTTCCACAGAAAGATAAGGATGATTAATTGTCTTACATAATTAGAAAGATAATTAAAAAAGCCACATGCGGCTACGCCCGAAATACACAAGGGCAAAAGAAGAAGGAAGACAAGGATCTGGCTCGCTGATCTCTACTTTGTTGATGCGTTGCTGCAGGCCACGGGAACTAGTCTCCGCGGCGAGCGGCGATGAGCTCTTTCGTGTCCTCAAGACGATGCTTGAGAACATCCACGGATTCCTCCACCAGCCTTTGGCGCTTGTTGCGGAGCATGTCATTCTCGTCCATAAGTTTCTTGATGATGACGCCGGTCCTCTTCAACAAGGCACTGGTCTCCTCCTGCTGGTCTGCACTTCGGACGATCTTCTCCCTCAGCAGGTCGCGCTCGGCCTGGAGCCTCTCATTGCCCTCCCTTAGTTGCCGGATGACGCTGTTAGCCTGTTCAAATGAGGCTTTCACGTCGTCCTGCAACCTCGCTAAGCCGAAGATCTGATCCATCTGGCTATGGATGATCGCATGCATGCGCCTGTAGCAGTCGTCGCCTGCCCGCGAGAAACTTTCCTAGGCCGGCGCGACGCGGCGGGACATCTCTGCTGCATTCATGGGGCGGTGGGACATCTCTGTTGCTTCCACGGCGCGGCCGGACCAGTCTGCTGTATCGACGGCGTGGCAAGACCTCCGTGCTGCTTCAGCGGCGTGGCGGGACCTCTGTGCTGCTAATTCCGCGCGGCGGGACATGTCGGCTGCTCTCGCAGCAAGGCGGCACATCTCTCGTGCTTCCGCTTCCATGGTCGCCTGTCCCTGGTGGCAATCTCTCGACCCAGAACTCACGCTAGCCATGGCAGACGCAAGGGAAGGATGCTGAATGACTTGTTTGTTTTTGTCGATGAGGAGTTGAGGAGGAATGTGCAGTCATCTTGGCATACTAGTATTTAGAACCGAGTACTAATACTCTCCTAAGTGGGAAACCATTTAGGTTGTGATCAGTGTGAACAGGTTTGGAATTCAATATAGCGTGGTACTAATACGCTCCTAAGTGGGAAACCGTTTAGGTTGTGATCGGTGTGAATAGGTCTGCAATATAGCGTGGAGTAATTTGGAATGTGACGAGACGCAAGCTCAAAATTCATAAATACCCGTGTGGCGAGCTCTAGGCTAGTCCTTTTTTCAGACGCATTAAACCTATCTCTCGGGACTTCTCGCACGCACCATCGTGCCACCCACAAAAACTTGTACGCTGAGTTTAGTAGTATGTTATACAGGAAGAGAAGAGGTGCACGCACGCACTCGTCCTCTCACACACGTGTCTGTTTTTCTCGAAAAGGAGGATGATGAACCCCGGCCTCTGCATCTGGGAGTCACACACGCATCTGTAGCTACGAATTGTAGTGTTCTCAACCATCCGATTGGCTCTATCATGGATGTACCTAAATACTAAAACATCTGTAGATACATCTATATTTTGACAAAGGGAAGGCTTGTATTGTGGAAGTGGAGGGAGTGCTTGTCATCAAAATGGATAAAAAGGGACGTATCTAGAACTAAAATACGTCTACATACATCTCCTTTTATCCATTTTGATGACAAGTAGTACTTCTTACCCAAAGGAACTTTATATCCAACAGACACAAAATATCCGTTTGATTGTTGGAAATTACTGATCTGATGTTGAAGTAATTGTTGCATCGCCACCAAAACCCACCATTTCTTAAGCTAAAGTAGACCAAGGTAATCCCTATATTAGCATATTGCTAAGATAAACAGAAGGCACTGTCGAAACATTTAGGACGTGAGCTTGTCAATCTAAATGTGGAGGGACACAAGCTTAGCCCCGGCCAGCACCTTGGGCGGAACTGTCAAGAAGGTCAGCTCCTGCACGTCGTCGTCGCCAGGATCCTTTCTGCTTGTCACCTCCATTTCCACCACGACGGCGTCGGTCGTGCCTTTCGGCTCCCCTGGCGGGCCGTTCGCCCACAGCTTGGCCCAGTAGTGCGGCAGTGGGGATGCCCCCACTCTGAAGCAGATGACCGACACGGTGATAGGTGTGCCGATGTCGAGCACACCGCCGACCAAGAAAAATGCCCGGCGGTCCTCCTCCGCGAACAGCAAGAGCCATGGCTCCGACAGTGGCACTTGCAGCTGGAGCACCTTGCCGTACTGGATCCTGTGCATGGGCATGGAATGCGCGTTGTTGATGTGGTGGTAGAGCGCCGGCAGTGGGACTTCATAGCGGCAGACGGGCACGGGGCATTTGCAGGGCGCGAGCGGACACACGCTCTGGTGATCGGCGAGCTTGTGGTAAGTGACGTAGAGCCCACAGCCTTCGTGCGGGCACTCCACCCTCAGCGACGAAACGACGGTGTCCACCGCTGTGTTCCGCATGTCGAAGCCACCGACGTGCTCGCACTTCTGGCACTGCCGTTGGTTCCCGGGGCGCTTGAGGCGGCAGTCCGCGCAGGCCAGGTGCCCTCCCTTGCACTGCAGAAATCAATCGAATAGCACATCAATCAAGAAACCTGCACCTTCCTCAATCAGCCGAATGGATGAGGTGTATTCGAACCTATACACTGGAGGCGTCAAGGGGCGGAGGCACAAGGGGCAGTGGAGCACGGTGAGGTCCATCGAGACCTTAGTGAGCTCCCTCGTCGGTTCCTGTTCCGTCTGCATGATCTCGCCCTCCTCGTGCACAACCATCTCTCGCTTGGGCCGGGGCATTACAAAGCTTTACCGTCACATATTTTATACTCTGCGCATAACTGTCCTCCCGCATACCAAGGAAGGCAGTAGTTTGAGTTTTCTGGACAAATTTGCCCCTGCGCATGAGTAAGCTGCATAAATATTGACAGTAAATGTGCATGCAATGGTTGGCTGGTCCTCCTTCCTTTCCGCTTGAGTTGGCTTCCCCAGGCAGTCAAGCCGCATCCGGCGCTTCACGCGCTTGCCTGTAGCCATTTTCTGCTTTGGAAACTGGCGCGATTAATGGGGATAGAACTAATCGAGCGGGGGCACAGATGGAAACCAACGCGGATGCGTAGACTAATCTGAGAAAAACAAGAAAAAGTTATACGCAAAATAAAAGGAATCGGAGGGATTACTACTTCGAGGTGCATTAAATCAACACATGCAAGTATCAAAAGGAGAGTCACGGCATGCATGCATGCGTTGTAATTAATGCATCGGTAACCCTAAATTATTGAAATATATCGAGTGCAGTGCTTTGATGTGTCGCGTCAACTCGTACATCAATGAGAAGCTTGATTATCCTCTCCCTCGCGGACTTAACTGCACCTGCCTTTGGCTGTATGACAGGTTGGCCGCACACCTGTCGGGCCCACCTGTCATACACGCAAAGACTGGAGCGTCCCTCCCTCGCCCATGAGCATGGTGGCTGGCAAGACTAGGAGAAGCTTTCACTACACGCTCTCCCTCCGGCACGCGTTGGACATGCAACAGTTCAATCGGTGTCAGATGGCCAGAAGTGTACTGTAGTACTCCTCCAGTGCAGTAGTACACCATCATTGTTCGACTTCCCGAAGAGGCGAAGAGCCAAGCGAAGCCCGGACGCTCGTGTGGCAGTTTCATGTGTAGAGTAGTCTAGATAGCGTGTACTATGCCTGTAAGCTTAAAATCTTTGGGGTCGGCTCCATGCTATGTGGCCGTCTCGAAGTTTTTTTAAATTAAAATAGTCTTCTGGCCCTACCTGTCACCCTCGTGATTGTGGTTTGCACGCTCATCTGGTCAAGATAGGAATATATATTTTAATTTGTTTTTTCTGAAAAGGGGGTACTCTCCGGCCTCTGCATCAGAACGATGCATACGGCCACATATATTTTAATTTGTGGTGGGTAAATGTTAGAGGTTGCAGCAAATATATTGTACACTGCAGGTCTTTCAGCCAAGTTTAGAGGCAAGCATGTGGGGCCAGTGCTATGATGTGTCGCGTCAACTCGTAGAACGAGGAGAAGCTTGATTTTACTACACGCCTTCTCCCTCGCCCATGCGCGCTGTTGCTCGCAAACGAGGACAGGCTTTTCCTTAGTAGTACTTGTACAACAAGCTATCCGTCCCGCTCGCGGTGGACGGACATGCAACAGTGGATTCGACATTGTAGAAGCAGTAGTAGTAACATCATTGTTCGTCTTCTCAAAGAGGCGAAGATCCAAGCGCAAACCGAAAGTTGCAGTTGCGAACATTGGAGCACGCATATAGCCAGGCTCTTGCATGAGACAAAATTGCTATGTGAGCCCACTATTGTACTAGTACGTACAACTACTTGCTAGTATAGCAAACCAAAAAGGAGTATTTGCCCTTCTAGAGATTTCAACAAGTGACTAGACTACACCGAGACAGAGTACATATGGAGCAAAATGAGGGAATCTGCACCGTAAATAAATACGTACTAGTTCTATCGTTTTCCTCTCCGAGGTGCACAATATTGAGTATACTGACTAGTCTCTTTTTGACACGCATTTACGTTGTTTTTTTACACTGTACAGACGCAAGCGCTCATATACACGCGCATACACTCACCCCTATGAATGCACACAAGCACGGCACTAAGTATCATCTTGAAATTTACGAAGTCACCATAGGCACCTCGTCATCGACGGGTCCATAGGTGCTTGAATGCCAAGGAGGAAGAGGGTAGCGGTTCCCGAGGCATTGAACGGTCAATGATGCATCCTCAATTACATGCAGAGGGAATTAATTGGAGAAGCAGACTAGAGCCAGCACGATGTGAATGCAACAGAGTTTGGACTCTCATATAATAAAGGCGCCCCACCACTCCAATCCATCTACTCCCAAGTCTCTGCGCAACACTGCTCACTCCAATCCAAGACCAAGTGACCAGAAGCCACAAGCATCTATGGAGGCGATGGACGCGAGCGGCAGTCGGCTGTGCCAAATCATCCAAGGCGTCGGCCTGCGGCCCCGCACCGCGCAGCGTTTCCAGACGGTGCTGGCGACCGCAGGCATCGTAGCCCTCGCCGACGCCGGCTTCGTCTCTCGCATGGACGACATGATGATCAACTCCATCCGCAAGTTCACCACCGTCAAGAAGCGCGCGGACGACCTTGCCGTACTGCTCCAGCCCGCGCGCCCAGGCTCCTCATTGCCTGCCACCCTCATTGGACTACATGGTGACGAACTCTTTCAAGCCCTGGTGGCCCTGCAGGTGCTGGAGGTCACGACGAAGAATGTGCACCTCGAGGCCGCGCTCGCCGCGCATCGCCTCGCCATGCAAGAAACTGTCGACCTGCACATCCACGTCTACGAGGAAATCATCTACATAGGCTACTACAAGGCAAGCGAGGACAAAAAGACGTTGGCCTTCTTCCAGCAGCTGGAATCTTTGGATGCCATTGTTCAGAAGCACATCGACCTGGCCACGAAAGCCGCTGCTACTAAGGCACCATTCGGTGGGCCGCCGCCCTGAGTCGAGGAGGTGGACGTCGTTGATGGATGCATCTCTTCTTCTTGCATCCTGTAACCAGCACTGCATTGCCTCGTGGCCTTAATGTTTTATTAGTATAGTACTCCCTCCGTTCCCAAATATAAGTCTTTCTAAAGATTCCAGCAAGTGACTACTACATACGGAGCAAAATGAGTGAATCTACACTCTAAACTATGTCCTCATACATCTTTATGCTGTATTCCATTTGAACTAGTATCTAAAAAGGCTTATATTCCCTCCATCCCATAATATAAGAACGTTTTTGGCACTACACTAGTGTAAAAAACCTTCTTATATTATGGGATGGAGGGAGTATTTATGAACGGAGGGAGTATATGGCATTTTTTATTCCAGTCGTAACGTTTTCACTGTGAGGTGGGGCCGCAGTTGAGGAAACCCACCCCACCCATCGGGCGTCGGCCGAGTTTAGAATTAGAAGAGAGAAACGAGGGAGGACAGCTGTCTGTAGCATGGACGCTGTTGTCAAATGGGACTCGTGTTTATAGAATAGGAGTACTGAGCACTCGTGCCTCTTTTTTTTGAGGAAAAAATTAGTCGTATGTCTAGTACCACTAGTTGGGTGCGTGCGACCTATAGCTGTCATCACTTTAGGTCTCCTTTTCGAACCGCGGCTACGCTTCACAGTACATATTTTTTCACGCATTTATCCTCCTATATATACTCCTAGGCTATTTCCCCGTGCTCCCATTCGCCGACATGTGGGACATAGAGCATCTGGGTTGTAGTGCATGCACGACTCGGAGCATATGCCGGGGTACTTTACATTTCAGACCTCACGAATTACATGCAAACCCCTAGAAGAATAAATAAATCAATGAATTACTACATGAAACCGGATTATTTTCGTGGAAACCGGAGCACGTTCATTAAATTTTGGACATAACATGTTTATAAAAAATGACCGGACCTAAACCAGTCTAAGGGCCTCTTTGATTTTTCCCGAAAAAAAAGGGCCTCTTTGATTCGCAGGATACTGAAAACACAAGAATGGGGAAAGTATGATGGCAATGAACTGACACGAGGAGAACACTAATTCAGTTAGAGGTTAGAGTTAGATTCTAACCCTAAACTAACTCTAAACCAAAGAGGTGTATGGATGGCAGGGTTAGATTGACAATAAATGCTCTATCTCAATCATTTGACTACTTTGGACCCTATTTTTAGTCAGACTAAAATAAGTCCCTTGGATCCAAGCACCCTCTTGGTGTGGCAGGCTTTTTTGTGGTCTCCTCCCGCTCACAATTGACATAAACGAACCATCTATACTAATCAAGCATGCAAAACATGATAATTTTTACTTTGTCCATACAAATGAGATATCCCACTTAAACATACAAGTCGTCAATCAAGCTTCACAAAATAAAAAAACACTTCATTAAACAAAGAATGAGCTAACTCATCACGGAAGTCGTTCATGATAGGGAGGGAGCCCGGAGCCCCTCACGCACCAAGGGAGGAGCTTGCCATTGTCTCTTTGGAGGAAGGATCTGTAGAGTCCAAGCCCCGGGAACCCCTCCGACGCCGGCCCTTGCGAGTTGAGGTCGACACCGGCATGGGTAGCAGGGCCGCTTGCCGCCAACTGGGAACTTAATCTTTAGGCCTCTAGAAATATTGCAAGCCTGTAACTAAAATAGCTAGAAAGGTGAACTGAATCTTTGGGCCTCTAGAAATAATGCAAGCTTGAAACTGAAATACCTAGAAAGGTGAACTGAATCTTTGGGCCTCTAGAAATAATGCAAGCCTAAAACTTAAATACCTAGAAAGGTGAACTGATTCTTTGGGCCTCTAGAAATAATGCAAGCCTAAAACTGAAATTCCTAGAAAGGTGAACTGAATCTTTGGGCCTCTAGAAATAATGCAAGCCTGAAACTGAAATACCTAGAAAG